>NC_068426.1:15023384-15353384 GCF_023373465.1 Oncorhynchus keta | reverse complement strand
CTCGACAGTTTATAAGGCCTAGAAAGCCACCGTCTGGCTGTTTTTTTAAGGATGATACTGAGATGTGCTGTCTGTTGCAGATCATCATTCTCCCAAGTCGTCCAATAATATTGTGGCCACGTGGGCCCCTGACAGGCCCAGTTATTCAGGAAGGTTTAAAGCGCACTCTGCCTCTCCAAATCCGAGCGGCTATTCCTCACGCACCTACAACCTAACGCTTCAATACAGCCTAAATATTTGTCATTTAACTTTTAAAAGGTATTACATTGTATATATATGGCATAAACACAACCAAACACGATGTTTTAATCTGATTAGGCTAATTCAAAAATCTCCTGTAGGCATGAGCACATTCATCCTAAATATAATTCCAGCATTCTCAAAATGGCTTTACATTAACCAGGTTTACATCCAACCCTTTTATGCGAGTAAAGTAGTCCTACATGTCGGATAAAACATGTCACGACATCATGGCAAAGCATACCATGTATTAATCTAGATTAAATCAAGTATGATTAACTTCACATGGGTAGTGAATGTGCACAGTGATGAGCTTGATGCTCCTTTCAATAAATAACGAGGGTCTTATTCTGGTGACATGATGATCAATGCTTTGCTGGCATTTGACAAATAAAAATAATCTCACACTTTTGTCCATAATAAATCCTCATCATGCAGCATATACCCGTACTGTATCTGCGAGCTGTTGGCTAGAGCGCATGCGCCAATAGGTTACCAGACTGTGCACCTATTTAAAATGTAAAAAATTCGGTGCATGGGAATTTAACCGGATTTTTTATGTGCACTAAGTATTTACACACAATGCAAATAAGTCCCGGACTTTATTGTGCAATCCTGGTCACTTTTACAAATATTTGTACTGAGTATATAAACTGTATGTCTTTTTTTTTTACTGACAAATCAAATCAATCAGTTAATCAATCCAAACTGTGCACCAAAACAACAGAAAGTTCAACAACATTATGAGATTGTCGATCCAAGCCTTTGATACTGTGTAGGCCTACAAGGTAGGAAGATATGTATTTGGGGGGGGGGGGCAAAATCGATATCCACGTTTGTAAATTCGAACTGCCTAGTTAAAAAAGGTTACCTTTTTAAAAAATTTAACTGTCCCTTAGGGTTGGGGTTACAGCATCAAACGTCACCCGCCCCCATCACCCCCGTCCCACCAAAGCCCCCACCTCTCCCCAATTTGGCGCGTCTGCGACCACCCAAATCAGCCAACCAGACTTGCGCAGTCCCCGAGTTTGGGGCTCCGTCTGAGAATGGGGAGGAGTGTCTGAGGACTCGTCAAGGTAGCAGAGAGAAGCGCCTCTGTCCCTTTGTCATGCTAATCCAAGGCAGAGGAGTTCCGTCCATCACCAACGCTCAACAGTTTGAATGGGACAGCACACAAAGGTTAGTTGTCGTCCTCGAAACAAAAACATCTCAGACGTTTTCAAAAGTTGCTCAAGAGAACATGCGTGTCTGTTTCACCATTCTCCCTCCTCATCTTGCAGGATAATAACTTTTTTTAACGAGTCAGTAATCTTTCGCGAACTCCAGTTTGGATTCATTGTTCAATTGTAGGCGAAATATGGTTTTATTTGGTTATGTCCAGTTTGTCAAAAAGTTGCGCGCAAAATAGTCAATGTTCTTATTTTATTTTAAAGCCATTGAAATACTCGAAGTGCATTTTTGTATGGACTCAGTAGTAGGATATGCCGCACACATTTTAGGGGACTGTTTAAACTTTAGCGGTTTTAAAAGGTCTCGTGAGTGGCTTAGCGGTCTAAGGCACTGCATCTCAGTGTTAGAGGCGTCACTGGTTCGATTCCAGGCTGTATCATAATCCGGCTGTGATTTGGAGTCCCATAAGGTTGCGCACAATTGGCCCTGCGACGTCAGGGGTAGGTCGTCATTGTAAATCAGATTTAGTTCTTAACTGTCTTGCCTTTATTTAATTAACACAGGTTAATTAAATAAATCAAAATATAGCGGTATTGCCAAGAGCGCGCTTTTCTTAATCATTTTCAAATGGTTGTACCGTTTCGCCGAAGTGGTTTGATACTCCTTGCAAGTTAGGTTAATTAAATAAATAAAAATATAGCTGTATTGCCAAGAGTACGCTTTTCTTAATCATTTTCAAATGGTTGCACCGTTTCACCGAAGTGGTTTGATACTCCTTGCAAGTTTTCCCCGAAGATGTTTGGTACTCATTGCACGTTTCCCCGAAGTGGGTTGGTACTCCTTGGGGAAAAATAAACAATAATAGCAATAGTCCTACTTATTTATAAGAATTATGTAAATTGATCACTCTTGTTTTTTTATGTGATTGGGAAGTAGCATAGATGCAAGAAGAGGTCGAGCTGCGGCCTGCGCATTGGTCCCTAATCAGAAGTGGAGCGGCCTGCGCATTGGTCCCTAATCAGAAGCCGAGCGGCCTGTGCATTGGTCCCTAATCAGAAGTCGAGCGGCCTGTGCATTGGTCCCTAATCAGAAGTCGAGTGGCCTGCGCATTGGTCCCTAATCAGAAGTCGAGTGGCCTGCGCATTGGTCCCTAATCAGAAGTCGAGCGGCCTGAGCATTGGTCCCTAATCAGAAGTCGAGCGGCCTGCGCATTGGTCCCTAATCAGAAGTCGAGCGGCCTGCGCATTGGTCCCTAATCAGAAGTCGAGCGGCCTGCGCATTGGTCCCTAATCAGAAGTCGAGCGGCCTGCGCATTGGTCCCTAATCAGAAGTCGAGCGGCCTGAGCATTGGTCCCTAATCAGAAGTCGAGCAGCCTGAGCATTGGTCCCTAATCAGAAGTCGAGCGGCCTGCGCATTGGTCCCTAATCAGAAGTCGAGCGGCCTGCGCATTGGTCCCTAATCAGAAGTCAGCGGCCTGCGCATTGGTCCCTAATCAGAAGTCGAGCGGCCTGAGCATTGGTCCTAATCAGAAGTCGAGCATTGGTCCCTAATCAGAAGTCGAGCGGCCTGCGCATTGGCCCTTAATCAGAAGTCGCATTGGTCCCTAATCAGAAGTCGGCGGCCTGCGCATTGGTCCCTAATCAGAAGTCGAGCGGCCTGCGCATTGGTCCCTAATCAGAAGTCGAGCGGCCTGCGCATTGGTCCCTAATCAGAAGTCGAGCGGCCTGCGCATTGGTCCCTAATCAGAAGTCGAGCGGCCTGCGCATTGGTCCCTAATCAGAAGTCGAGCGGCCTGCGCATTGGTCCCTAATCAGAAGTCGAGCGGCCTGCGCATTGGTCCCTAATCAGAAGTCGAGCGGCCTGCGCATTGGTCCCTAATCAGAAGTCGATGAGCATTGGTCCCTAATCAGAAGTCGAGCGGCCTGAGCATTGGTCCCTAATCAGAAGTCGAGCGGCCTGCGCATTGGTCCCTAATCAGAAGTCGAGCGGCCTGCGCATTGGTCCCTAATCAGAAGTCGAGCGGCCTGAGCATTGGTCCCTAATCAGAAGTCGAGCGGCCTGCGCATTGGTCCCTAATCAAAAGTCGATGCGCATGGTCCCTAATCAGAAGTCGAGCGGCCTGAGCATTGGTCCCTAATCAGAAGTCGAGCGGCCTGAGCATTGGTCCCTAATCAGAAGTCGAGCGGCCTGCGCATTGGTCCCTAATCAGAAGTCGAGCGGCCTGCGCATTGGTCCCTAATCAGAAGTCGAGCGGCCTGCGCATTGGTCCCTAATCAGAAGTCGAGCGGCCTGCGCATTGGTCCCTAATCAGAAGTCGAGCGGCATGCGCATTGGTCCCTAATCAGAAGTCGAGCGGCCTGCGCATTGGTCCCTAATCAGAAGTCGAGCGGCCTGCGCATTGGTCCCTAATCAGAAGTCGAGCGGCCTGCGCATTGGTCCCTAATCAGAAGTCGAGCGGCCTGCGCATTGGTCCCTAATCAGAAGTCGAGCGGCCTGCGCATTGGTCCCTAATCAGAAGTCGAGCGGCCTGCGCATTGGTCCCTAATCAGAAGTCGAGCGGCCTGCGCATTGGTCCCTAATCAGAAGTCGAGCGGTACATGCATTGTTTGTCCCTAATCAGAAGTCGAGCGGCCTGAGCATTGGTCCCTAATCAGAAGTGGAGCGGCCTGCGCATTGGTCCCTAATCAGAAGTCGAGCGGCCTGCGCATTGGTCCCTAATCAGAAGTCGAGCGGCCTGCGCATTGGTCCCTAATCAGAAGTCGAGCAGTACATGCATTGTTTGTCCCTAATCAGAAGTCGAGGGCCTGCGCATTGGTCCCTAATCAGTCGAGCGGCCTGTTGGTCCCTAATCAGAAGTCGATACATGCATTGTTTGTCCCTAATCAGAACGAGCGGCCTGCGCATTGGTCCCTAATCAGAAGTCGACGGCCTGCGCAGGTCCCTAATCAGTTGCGCATTGGTCCCTAATCATCGAGCGGCCTGCGCATTGGTCCGTAATTTTTACATCTTTGCTCCAAAATAACCATGTCATTAGCGGTCATTATGTTCCAGACAAAAAGGGATAGGCTACTATTCTCAGAAGGGGCTGTGGTAGACAGATTATTAATAGAGGATTAAGTTGTTGCGTTAAAATGTTTTATTAGAACTTATTACAGGTCTAATCAGTTAGTAATATACAGCCCACTATTTAATTTCACAAAGTAACCGTAGTTCCAGTGGAAGGCTAGTCATATAACACACACACACACACACACACACACACACACACACACACACACACACACACACACACACACACACACACACACACACACACACACACACACACACACACACACACACACATTGAGTAGAACCCAAATGTGTAGGAGGACTCTGTGAATTGGGTTTCCCCAATGGTGTCTATAAAAAAAAAATCCTCTGTCTGGTATTTGCTCTGCCTTGCTGACCTGCTGTCTGTGTGATACTTTAACCCCACCCACCCCCCCCCCCGCCATATGAGGGGAAAGCTGTTTTAGGTGGCCAGAGCAGGGTGAACTAACTAATGCTGATGGATTGTATGTAGCTGACTGTGTAAAAGGATACCCCACTTCCTGAAGAACCATCAGCCTGGCGGAGCAGGAAACCTTGGATTATCAGACCCAGAAGACTCCGGCCCTGAAGTGTGTGTGTGTGTGTGTGTGTGTGTGTGTGTGTGTGTGTGTGTGTGTGTGTGCGTGCGTGCGTGCGTGCGTGCGTGCGTGCGTGCGTGCGTGCGTGCGTGCGTGCGTGCGTGCGTGCGTGTGCGTGTGCGTGCGTTGGGGTGCGTGCGTGCGTGTGTGTGTGCGTGCGTGTGCGTTTAGGGGAGGGAGTTGTACACCTCTGTCATAGCCCCAGTCTCAGAGAGTAAATATTGCTGAAATCATCACAGTGTCTCAGTGTAGAGACGCTCAATGACATAGATAAAAGAGAAATGGAATATTGATTCAGGGACACAGAGCAGCCTTCTCAGTCGTCATTTATTTGTCCACAAAAGTGAGGAGAATTTTGTTTCCATCTCAGATACCATTAATATTGGAGGCTGAATTCTTTTCCTAGGATCTGTTTTCCTACTCTGTACGGTTTCCTCATTTAGCTCCTCGGCTCCAGACAGTATGGTTTAGAGAACAGAGGGTATCTGTAATGTTCTCCGTATGCTGCCTGGACTGAGGCATCGTGACAATGTCTTACACTACTGTCCTCTGCATTAAACAATGTGTTTTACTTGGACGTCGATGTAATTGGAGAAAACTCAGTAAAGCCCTTTACTCCAAGGTAGAAACATTCTGTTGTGTGTGTGTGTATGGCTGTGTTCAAAATACTCTACAAAGTGCTCTGTTGAATGTGTGTGTATTTGTGAGAGAGTCAGTTCTGACTGTTGTTTATCCAGGATTCACACTCTGTCTGGGTAAATCCTACTTCTTCCGCTTTAACCACCCTGAGGAGGCCAGACGTTTGAAGAGCATGCAGCCCCAGAAGAGTCCTGTCGCCACTATGGGTTACAGCTCAGGTAGGGACCGATCTCTCTCTCGCACAACCCTGAAGACTACACTCTTACCGCTATTTCTCTACATTTCCCAATCCTACTGCTATTCTCCCCTGTCTATCCCTTTTCCCCTGCATGAGGAACCTCCAGAAGTGCCACGGTGTTACTGTGATGGCTGTGTGCTAAGGAAGTGGTTCTCAGAGTTCCGAATGTATTCGTTCTCTCTCTATCTCTCTATCTGGGGCGGCAGCGTAGCCTAGTGGTTAGAGCGTTGGACTAGTAACCGGAAGGTTGCGAGTTCAAACCCCCGAGCTGACAAGGTACAAATCTGTCGTTCTGCCCCTGAACAGGCAGTTAACCCACTGTTCCCAGGCCGTCATTGAAAATAAGAATGTGTTCTTAACTGACTTGCCTGGTTAAATAAAGGTTAAAAAAAAAAAAAAAAAAATCTGTATCCTTTGTCTGCTGGGGGCAAGGGTCATGACTCTGGCTCTGCTTGACTCTACTCTGCTTTACTCAAGTCTGACGGTTATACTCTTCAACTAAGCGATTATGTACACAGCCAAAGACCTTGGGTCAAACTGCCCATGTAAGGTATAAATAAATGGAAGTCTACCCCATTCTCCCCTGTCCGGTGTGAGTTTATCCACTGAGAGAACAAATGACAGCATGTCAGCACAGATAAACAGAGCCTGAGGTCAGCCAGCCCAGGTGGTCTCTAGGCAGAAACCCTGCACTGCATACTGGGCCGCGGGTGCCGCGGGTGCCGGGTCGGTGGGAGGAAGGGGCGTGCTGACAGAGGTGATTCCTCAGGGTCCAGGCTCTCCCTCAGTGCCAGAAGTACAAAGGCATTCCGGCCCGTCTCACTCCGCCAGCATTCTTCCATTTTTAGAAGAAGCTTTCCTTACCCACAGACTATGTTTGTTTTGGGCCCAGAACCGTCTGAAGGATGTTCTTCGCTGGTTTCTCCCTCCTTAGTCAGCATACTACAGGGGCTGATCACTGTTTGGTTATTAGATCCCACTCATGCTGGTTGCCTCAGTCTCATTCAGCTTATAGGTGTTAGGCTTGAGTATAGGGTGTGTTTTACTGTGCTCCAAGACAGGATCATATATACACATTAATGAGAGTTTGGTTTCTATGCATCTGATGTTTCCACAGAATGTGTAAAGACTGAGCACAGCAATGGTGGCTCAGTGGGTGGCACCATGATGAGAGGCTCCCGATCGAAGGCGGAGCTGCAGGACCTGATGGAGACTCTGCAGCGCCGGAAGAGTGCTCTAGAGGCTAGCCTGAGGGCCAGTGCAGAATCTACCCGTACCTACCTCAGCCTGCCCCCTCCCAGCCCCCTGTCCCCCACGCCCCCCAGGAGTGCCGAGCGCCCCCCCTCCTCCAGAGGCCTCCCCTACATGACCAGTAGTAGCATGCCCCCCTCCCCTCGCCAGGGTGAGCGTCCTCTCAGCCCCAAACCGCCATACACCCGCTCACGCCACCAATCACAGGACAGCCTGCTCCTCTCTAGCTCCTCTGACAGGCATTGCCCAAATGTAGCCAGTTCTCTCCTATCCATGTGGAATGGTTCCTCTTCCTATGGGGAGCCTGCACACAATCCTCCACAGGGCCACAGTGGGGCGGCCAGCATGCCCTCCAGCCCTCGCCTAGGTCGCAGGTTCTATGCCCAGGGCCGGAACGGGACAATGGTATGGACTCTGCGCCACGTCAGAGGAAGTACTCTACAGGGTCACTCAACGGCCTGGGCTCTACCCACAGCCGCTCTCTACCCCGCCTCCACCGGTCGGCAGACTCCACAGCCCTGTCCCTGCCCCCACGCCGCTCCATGGGCTCCCACAGAGGGGAGAAGGGTTCTGTGTCCCTGTCCTCCAAAACGAGGCGCAGCCTGTCTCCTCTGGAGCGGCCGCCAGACGTAACAGTGCTTGCAACAGCCAGCGTACCGGGTACTCCCCGCAGGGCCAGCCTGGCCTCTCTGGCCTCGCTGGGCTGTGAACTGGAGCATGGGGGCCTGCGGGGCTCCTCACCCTGCCTGGACCTGGGCTTGGGGGAGAGGAGGCAGTCCTTTGGGAAGGGTGGGCTGGGGCTGAGATCAAGAAGAGGCAGCATCAGCTCTCTGAATGGGAAGGAGGAGCTTACAGACTACCACAAGCACCAGAGAGACGAGAGGCTCAGAGAACAGGAGGTGCAGAGACTGGTGAGATAAACACAGCCTTAGATCAATCATTTTACTTGTTGTCTAATGCACTCTATTCATTATTATTAAACCTTTTTTATTATGATGTCATTATTATTATTATTATTATTATTATCCTGCCTTTATTCTTCAGTCTAGAGTCTACTACTCAGCAGGCTCTGATTGTGTGACTTCGACACCTGATTTCATTCTGCTAGTTTGTCTGGTCCCGTCTCTTTACTAGGGACTGTTATGAATACATGAAAGTGCTTATAGTGCTTTGATTTCAGCTTTTATTTCTTGAGAAGGCTAATTGGATGTTCTGGCTAGTTGTCATCATGTTTCACACTCTCACACTCCTGCTGTAAAGAGATGGAACACACGGAGCGGTGCGCCATGAACCAGTTGGTCAGACTGTTGGTCAGACTGTTGGTCAGACTGTTGGTCAGACTGTTGGTCAGACTGTTGGTCAGACTGTTGGTCAGACTGTTGGTCAGACTGTTGGTCAGACTGTTGGTCAGACTGTTGTTCAGACTGTTGGTCAGACTGTTGTTCAGACTGTTGTTCAGACTGTTGGTCAGACTGTTGTTCAGACTGTTGGTCAGACTGTTGGTCAGACTGTTGTTCAGACTGTTGTTCAGACTGTTGGTCAGACTGTTGGTCAGACTGTTGGTCAGACTGGTTAAGACTCATTTGAACTTTGTGTTCCTCGGAAAATCACTTGATTACATTTGAAATGTGGTTTCTCTGGTTTTATTGTGTTTATAGTAGTTTATAGGTTGTTTGATCGGGCTTTTGGGTGATGACATGATCCCATTGTGTTGACAGAAGACTGTAAATAGATGAAAATACCCATCTATAAAACAATTGGATCCCAATAACACAGTCTGAGTCTAATGAGTAGTACATTGGCAATAATATGTGACTGTGTTAACAACTGGTCCTCTCCCTGTAATGTGTGACTGTGTTAACAACTGGTCCTCTCCCTGTAATGTGTGACTGTGTTAATCACTGGTCCTCTCCCTGTAATGTGTGACTGTGTTAACAACTGGTCCTCTCCCTGTAATGTGTGACTGTGTTAATCACTGGTCCTCTTCCTGTATTGTGTGACTGTGTTAACCACTGGTCCTCTCCCTGTAATGTGTGACTGTGTTAACAACTGGTCCTCTCCCTGTAATGTGTGACTGTGTTAATCACTGGTCCTCTCCCTGTAATGTGTGACTGTGTTAACCACAGGTCCTCTCCCTGTAATGTGTGACTGTGTTAATCACTGGTCCTCTCCCTGTAATGTGTGACTGTGTTAACCACGGGTCCTCTCCCTGTAATGTGTGACTGTGTTAATCACTGGTCCTCTCCCTGTAATGTGTGACTGTGTTAATCACTGGTCCTCTCCCTGTAATGTGTGACTGTGTTAACAACTGGTCCTCTCCCTGTAATGTGTAACTGTGTTAACAACTGGTCCTCTCCCTGTAATGTGTGACTGTGTTAATCACTGGTCCTCTCCCTGTAATGTGTGACTGTGTTAATCACTGGTCCTCTCCCTGTAATGTGTGACTGTGTTAATCACTGGTCCTCTTCCTGTAATGTGTGACTGTGTAAACCACTGGTCCTCTCCCTGTAATGTGTGACTGTGTTAACAACTGGTCCTCTCTCTGTAATGTGTGACTGTGTTAATCACTGGTCCTCTCCCTGTAATGTGTGACTGTGTTAACAACTGGTCCTCTCCTTGTAATGTGTGACTGTGTTAACAACTGGTCCTCTCCCTGTAATGTGTGACTGTGTTAACAACTGGTCCTCTCCCTGTAATGTGTGACTGTGTTAACCACGGGTCCTCTCCCTGTAATGTGTGACTGTGTTAATCACTGGTCCTCTCCCTGTAATGTGTGACTGTGTTAACCACTGGTCCTCTCCCTGTAATGTGTGACTGTGTAAACCACTGGTCCTCTACCTGTAATGTGTGACTGTGTTAACAACTGGTCCTCTTCCTGTAATGTGTGACTGTGTTAATCACTGGTCCTCTCCCTGTAATGTGTGACTGTGTAAACCACTGGTCCTCTACCTGTAATGTGTGACTGTGTTAACAACTGGTCCTCTTCCTGTAATGTGTGACTGTGTTAATCACCGGTCCTCTCCCTGTAATGTGTGACTGTGTTAACCACTGGTCGTATTCCTGTAATGTGTGACTGTGTTAATCACTGGTCCTCTCCCTGTAATGTGTGACTGTGTTAACAACTGGTCCTCTCCCTGTAATGTGTGACTGTGTTAATCACTGGTCCTCTTCCTGTAATGTGTGACTGTGTTAATCACTGGTCCTCTCCCTGTAATGTGTGACTGTGTTAACAACTGGTCCTCTCCCTGTAATGTGTGACTGTGTTAATCAATGGTCCTCTCCCTGTAATGTGTGACTGTGTTAACCACGGGCCCTCTCCCTGTAATGTTTAGGAGCACCAGCGGCTGGAGACCATCCTGAGCCTGTGTACTGAGCTGGTCCAGGACCAGGGCGGCTCGGCCATCTCCGACCTGCAGAAGATCAACAAGGAGCTGGAGAAGCTGCAGGAGTCTGATGATGAGTCAGTGTTCTCCGACTCCCCCGGCAGCGTCATTGGCACCGCCCCGGAGAACGGCTTTGGCACCAAAGCCCGGGAGTACCAGCTGGCTGAGGTGCGGCAGGTCCGCCAGCGCCGCCACAGTGGGCACAGAGAAGCCAGGGATGCCAGGGCCCAGTCACCTGCTGTCAGCCTGCGCAGCATTGTCCCCTCACCCTCCCCTCACCTCAGAGCCAGGGTAAGTCCTGGTAACATGTCTAACATTGTCTTGAGACCCGAGGTCTTTCATCTCTAACCCTTTCAACATCAAACAAGCACATCATTTTAGACAGCCAAACATGTGGGTGCACACATACTCACAGTAGAACATGAGTGGGAAAAGTATGAAATGAAAGAAGGAATTCCCCTTGCCCAAGGGCTTGTTGTTGATAATTACAGGGTTAGGGAGGGATTTATCAAAACATCTGCATGACACAGTTACTCATTCCGACATAGCTGTGTGTGTTCACCCGTGACAGAGTTGGTGTGAATGTAGAGGAAACTATGCAGCGCAGTGAGGGTTGAGGTATCAGTGTTGTTAAAGATATATGGAATTCTTACACACAGAGTACACCTCCAACAGTGCCCCAGTATGTCACGAGGAGCTCAGTCTCTCTGCACCTAACCCCAGTCTCAGTCCCAGAGCCACTGTTACACTTCTAGAGGGGCTGTAAAACTGTGGCATTTTCCACTCTAGATCAGTAATGACTTAATGGTGTGTTTAGTTTTAATGGAGGAGTTCTCTGGGGAATACAGTTACAGCCACTCAGACTTTCTGAGAGGAAGGGGAACAGGAAATGACTTTATCCTCAGTAGAATAACTGTGCGCACTCGTGTGCTGTGTGTAAGATGTTTTGTTAATAATAAAGTACTTATAATACCCGGTACATACTTTGTAGCTGATATTAATATTTATACCATTACAACAGATACTCATACAAGCTTTGTGTATTTGGAAAAGAAAATATGTTGGGGCCTACTTTACTACTTTCATCTGGTACCCGACTACAAGATGAGTATTATATTTCATTCCATGTAGAGAATACATTTCCACTATAATTTTTTACAGCTATGTCAGAGTCCCATTAAGTACATTCGTTATTGAACCTTCCAATCCAATCTCTTCTTCCATCTCATATTCCTAAATCCTGGCAGGGGAACAGTGGAGCAGCCAGTCAGATACTGCCTCTGAAACAGACCATTAATTACATTTACATTACATTTAAGTCATTTAGCAGACGCTCTTATCCAGAGCGACTTACAAATTGGTGCATTCACCTTATGACATCCAGTAGAACAGTCACTTTACAATAGTGCATCTAAATCTTAAAGATTTAATCCCAGGACTGCTGCCAGGACTGCTGCCTGCCTGCCACGTGAGGCTCTGACTGCCACGTGAGGCTCTGACTGCTGTTCAGCAGGACTCCTGAAGGCTTCTAACTGGAGGTGGAGCAGGCAGCAGATATGATAGAGGTTGTGATGTGTCAGATACAGTGTGTGCCCGGATGTGTGTGTAATAGATCAGGGGCTGATGACAGGAGCTGATGTTGACTCTCTGGTGGCAGCAGGGCTCTCTAACTGATAGGAGATCACTGAGGCTTGTGCAGTAGACGCCTTGTGAGACAGTAGAGTATTAACACAGTCCCTGTTCTCCCGAGGGACCTGAATCTCCGCTGCATTACAGACACATGGAAGGGGCATTACTCCCCCTCATTATCGCTGACAGCAATCTGAGGCAGCTCCATCTAACCAATGTACTATTAGCTACAAATCAGAAGGTTGTTAAGAAAACATTAAAAACATGTACCATGGCTTTAAATGAGGGGTGATCCTGTAGTGGATCATATCGTGTTTAAACATGACATCATCACAGTGTTGACAGTAACACACATTGTGAGTCGATAGCGGGAGGTTAAGATATGACATCATCACAGTGTTGACAGTAACACACATTGTGAGTAGATAGCGGGAGGTTAAGACATGACATCATCACACTGTTGACAGTAACACACATTGTGAGTCGATAGCGGGAGGTTAAGATATGACATCATCACAGTGTTGACAGTAACACACATTGTGAGTCGATAGCGGGAGGTTAAGACATGACATCATCACAGTGTTGACAGTAACACACATTGTGAGTAGATAGCGGGAGGTTAAGACATGACATCATCACAGTGTTGACAGTAACACACATTGTGAGTAGATAGCGGGAGGTTAAGACATAACATCATCACAGTGTTGACAGTAACACACATTGTGAGTCGATAGCGGGAGGTTAAGACATAACATCATCACAGTGTTGACAGTAACACACATTGTGAGTCGATAGCGGGAGGTTAAGACATGACATCACCACAGTGTTGACAGTAACACACATTGTGAGTCGATATCGGGAGGTTAAGACATGACATCACCACAGTGTTGACAGTAACTACAATTGTGAGTCGATAGCGGGAGGTTAAGACATAACATCATCACAGTGTTGACAGTAACACACATTGTGAGTCGATAGCGGGAGGTTAAGACATGACATCACCACAGTGTTGACAGTAACTACAATTGTGAGTCGATAGCGGGAGGTTAAGACATGACATCATCACAGTGTTGACAGTAACACACATTGTGAGTCGATAGCGGGAGGTTAAGACATGACATCATCACAGTGTTGACAGTAACACACATTGTGAGTCGATAGCGGGAGGTTAAGACATGACATCATCACAGTGTTGACAGTAACACACATTGTGAGTCGATAGCGGGAGGTTAAGACATGACATCATCACAGTGTTGACAGTAACACACATTGTGAGTCGATAGCGGGAGGTTAAGACATGACATCACCACAGTGTTGACAGTAACACACATTGTGAGACGATAGCGGGAGGTTTAGGCTGGTTTTCTGTAAAACACTCTGTAACAACTGCTGATGTAAAAAAATAGCTTTATACAATACATTTGATTGGTTGATTGATTGATTGCTTGATAGTCTATATTGGTTGATTGATTGATTGATAGTTTGTAGGCCCATGGACTGATGATGGCTCTGTAATATCACCAGCAGCAGGCTACGGAGGACGTGCATCTGAAACAGGAAGTAACACGTATCGAGGAAGAGAGGATCCAGGTGCTGAACAACATAGAGGAGTTGGAGCAGAAGATCAAAGACCTGGACAACCAGATGGAGGAATCCATCAGAGAGGTGTGCAGCACAACACAGTACCACACAACACAACATGGCACTACAGAGCACAGCATGGGAGAGTGAATGGAGGGAGCTTCACCCATGCTGTGTGTTATGTGTGTGTGTCAGTGGGTGTTGACATGTGTGTGTTTATGAGTTGGGATACTTTGTGGAGTTGGAGTTAGGAAATGAGTGTTTACAGTGGCTGGGTAATGACAGTAGTGGAGGAGGGGGGATAGTTTTGGTCCATCTGTGTCTGGCTTTGGGGAGCTAACAATACTGATTTTAAGCTGTGTGTGTGTGTGTGTGTGTGTGTGTGTGTGTGTGTGTGTGTGTGTGTGTGTGTGTGTGTGGTGCAGATGGAGGTGGAGCGGGCTCTGCTGGAGGGAGAGCAGGACTCTGAGATGGCCCTGCTACATAGGGAGAAGGAGGTACTGGACCAACTCAATGAGAAGATTGGCAGCATTGACAAGACTGTCCTCACAGACAAGTCCCAGGTAACAGCTGCAGACATGTTGTCCATCTCTGTGAGTTGGATGCCATGGCTTTCAGACACAGGGAATGTGAGGTGGGGAGGGAGAGACACACGGTCAGGGTATGTGTGGGAGTTGGGGTTTCAGTGGTGAGAATCTGAGTTGGAGGAATCTTCAGTCCAGCCCACGGGTCTGAATACAGTAGGGCAGGCCTTCTTTTCTGCTGCCTCCTTGGTTCCTCCTTTACCTTCACTAACACTCTCTTTCCTTGCTCTGGCTTTGCTGTGTTGTGGGTGTCAGTGTGTTCTTATGAGCATGCATGTGTGTGCTCTTGTATACATACGTGTGTGTTTGTGTGTCCCCACTGCTGTGCAGCACAAAGCCCTGCTCGATGTTGAGAGGGTTAAGGTAGAGTGGTTGGAGGAGCTTGTCTCTGACCAGAGGACCCAGCTGGACACCTGTCCCGAGGCGCTAACTTCTAACTGGTCCCTCATGCTCCTCAGTTAGTATGGCTGCCTTTCTTCCACTAAAGTGCTTCTGCTTCCCTCTCTGGCTGCCCCTCCTCCTCTTCCGCCTCTCTGGCTGCCCCTCCTCCTCTTCCGCCTCTCTGGCTGCCCCTCCTCCGCCTCTCTGGCTGCCCCTCTTCCGCCTCTCTGGCTGCCCCTCCTCCGCCTCTCTGGCTGCCCCTCTTCCGCCTCTCTGGCTGCCCCTCCTCCGCCTCTCTGGCTGCCCCTCTTCCACCTCTCTGGCTGCCCCTCTTCCGCCTCTCTGGCTGCCCCTCTTCCACCTCTCTGGCTGCCCCTCTTCCACCTCTCTGGCTGCCCCTCTTCCACCTCTCTGGCTGCCCCTCTTCCACCTCTCTGGCTGCCCCTCCTCCTCCTCTCTGGCTGCCCCTCCTCCTCCTCCTCCTCCTCTCTGGCTGCTCCTCCTCCTCCTCCTCCTCCTCATCCTCCTCCTCCTCTCTGGCTGCCCCTCCTCCTCCTCCTCCTCCTCTCTGGCTGCCCCTCCTCTTCCTCCTCCTTCTCCTCCTCTCTGGCTGCCCCTCCTCCTCCTCCTCCTCCTCCTCCTCCTCTCTGGCTGCCCCTCCTCCTCCTCCTCCTCTCTGGCTGCCCCTCCTCCTCCTCCTCCTCTCTGGCTGCCCCTCCTCCTCCTCATCCGCCTCTCTGGCTGCCCCTCTTCCGCCTCTCTGGCTGCCCCTCTACCGCCTCTCTGGCTGCCCCTCTTCCACCTCTCTGGCTGCCCCTCTTCCACCTCTCTGGCTGCCCCTCTTCCACCTCTCTGGCTGCCCCTCCTCCTCCTCTCTGGCTGCCCCTCCTCCTCCTCTCTGGCTGCCCCTCCTACTCCTCCTCCTCCTCCTCTCTGGCTGCCCCTCCTCCTCTCTGGCTCCTCCTCCTCCTCTCTGGCTCCTCCTCCTCCTCTCTGGCTGCCCCTCCGCCTCCTCTCTGGCTGCCCCTCCTCCTCCTCTCTGGCTGCCCCTCCTCCTCCTCCGCCTCTCTGGCTGCCCCTCTTCCGCCTCTCTGGCTGCCCCTCCTCCTCCTCCTCCTCCTCCTCCTCTCTGGCTGCCCCTCCTCCTCCTCCTCCTCCTCCTCCTCCTCCTCCTCCTCCTCCTCCTCCTCCTCCTCCTCTCTGGCTGCCCCTCCTCCTCCTCTCTGGCTCCTCCTCCTCCTCCTCCTCCTCCTCCTCCTCCTCTCTGGCTCCTCCTCCTCCTCCTCCTCCTCTCTGGCTGCCCCTCCTCCTCATCCTTCTCCTCCTCTCTGGCTGCCCCTCCTCCTCCTCCTCCGCCTCCTCCTCCCCTCTGGCTGCCCCTCCTCCTCCTCCTCTCTGGCTGCCCCTCCTCCTCCTCTCTGGCTGCCCCTCCTCCTCCTCTTCCTCTCTTGCTGCCCCTCCTCCTCCTCCTCCTCCTCCTCCTCCTCTCTGGATCCCTCCTCCTCCACCTCCTCTCTGGATCCCTCCTCCTCCTCCTCCTCCTCTCTGGATCCCTCCTCCTCCTCCTCTCTGGCTGCCCCTCCTCCACCTCCTCTCTGGCTGCTCCTCCTCCTCCTCTCTGGCTAATCCTCCTCCTCCTCCTCCTCTCTGGTTAATCCTCCTCCTCCTCTCTGGCTAACCCTCCTCCTCCTCCTCCTCTCTGGCTAACCCCTCCTCCTCCTCCTCTCTGGCTAACCCTCCTCCTCCTCCTCTCTGGCTAACCCTCCTCCTCCTCCTCCTCTCTGGCTAACCCTCCTCCTCCTCCTCCTCTCTGGCTGCCCCTCCTCCTCCTCCTCCTCTCTGGCTGCCCCTCTACCGCCTCTCTGGCTGCCCCTCTTCCACCTCTCTGGCTGCCCCTCTTCCGCCTCTCTGGCTGCCCCTCTTCCACCTCTCTGGCTGCCCCTCTTCCACCTCTCTGGCTCCCTCCTCCTCCTCCTCCTCCTCCTCTCTGGCTGCCCCTCCTACTCCTCCTCCTCCTCCTCTCTGGCTGCCCCTCCTCCTCCTCCTCCTCCTCCTATCTGGCTGCCCCTCCTCCTCCTCTCTGGCTCCTCCTCCTCTCTGGCTGCCCCTCCTTCTCCTCCTCTCTGGCTGCCCCTCCTCCCTCCTCCTCCTCCTCCTCCTCCGCCTCCTTCTCCTCTCTGGCTGCCCCTTCTCCTCCTCCTCCTCTCTGGCTGCCCCTCCTCCTCCTCTCTGGCTAACCCTCCTCCTCCTCCTCTCTGGCTAACCCTCCTCCTCCTCCTCCTCTCTGGCTAACCCTCCTCCTCCTCCTCTCTGGCTAACCCTCCTCCTCCTCCTCCTCTCTGGCTAATCCTCCTCCTCTCTGGCTAACCCTCCTCCTCCTCCTCTCTGGCTAACCCTCCTCCTCCTCCTCCTCCTCCTCCTCCTCCTCCTCTCTCTGGCTAACCCTCCTCCTCCTCCTCCTCCTCTCTGGCTAACCCTCCTCCTCCTCCTCCTCCTCTCTGGCTAACCCTCCTCCTCCTCCTCTCTGGCTAACCCTCCTCCTCCTCCTCTCTGGCTAACCCTCCTCCTCCTCTCTGGCTAACCCTCATCCTCCTCCTCTCTGGCTAACCCTCCTCCTCTCTGGCTAACCCTCCTCCTCCTCCTCCTCTCTGGCTAACCCTCCTCCTCCTCTCTGGCTAACCCTCCTTCTTCTCCTCTCTGGCTAATCCTCCTCCTCCTCCTCCTCTCTGGTTAATCCTCCTCCTCCTCCTCTCTGGCTAACCCTCCTCCTCCTCTCTGGCTAACCCTCCTCCTCCTCCTCTCTGGCTAACCCTCCTCCTCCTCCTCCTCCTCCTCCTCTCTGGCTAATCCTCCTCCTCCTCCTCCTCTCTGGCTAATCCTCCTCCTCTCTGGCTAATCTCCTCCTCCTCCTCTCTGGCTAACCCTCCTCCTCTCTGGCTAACCCTCCTCTCTGGCTAACCCTCCTCCTCTCTGGCTAACCCTCCTCCTCTCTGGCTTACCCTCCTCCTCCTCCTCTCTGGCTAATCCTCCTCCTCCTCCTCTCTGGCTAACCCTCCTCCTCCTCTCTGGCTAACCCTCCTCCTCCTCCCTGGCTAATCCTCCTCCTCTCTGGCTAATCCTCCTCCTCTCTGGCTAACCCTCCTCCTCCTCCTCCTCTCTGGCTAACCCTACTCCTCCTCTCTGGCTAACCCTCCTCCTCCTCTCTGGCTAACCCTCCTCCTCCTCTCTGGCTAACTCTCCTTCTCCTCTCTGGCTAACCCTCCTCCTCCTCTCTGGCTAACCCTCCTCCTCCTCTCTGGCTAACCCTCCTCTCTGGCTAACCCTCCTCCTCCTCCTCTCTGGCTAACCCTCCTCCTCTCTGGCTGCCCCTCCTCTCTGGCTAACCCTCCTCCTCTCTGGCTAACCCTCCTTCTTCTCCTCTCTGGCTAACCCTCCTCCTTCTCCTCTCTGGCTAACCCTCCTCCTTCTCCTCTCTGGCTAACCCTCCTCCTCCTCTCTGGCTAACCCTCCTCCTCCTCTCTGGCTAACCCTCCTCCTCCTCTCTGGCTAACCCTCCTCCTCCTCTCTGGCTAACCCTCCTCCTTCTCCTCTCTGGCTAACCCTCCTCCTCCTCTCTGGCTAACCCTCCTCCTCCTCTCTGGCTAACCCTCCTCCTCCTCTCTGGCTAACCCTCCTTCTCCTCTCTGGCTAACCCTCCTCCTCCTCTCTGGCTAACCCTCCTCCTTCTCCTCTCTGGCTAACCCTCCTCCTTCTCCTCTCTGGCTAACCCTCCTCCTTCTCCTCTCTGGCTAACCCTCCTCCTCCTCTCTGGCTAACTCTCCTTCTCCTCTCTGGGTAACCCTCCTCCTCCTCTCTGGCTAACCCTCCTCCTCCTCTCTGGCTAACCCCCCTCCTCCTCCTCTCTGGCTAACCCTCCTCCTTCTCCTCTCTGGCTAACCCTCCTCCTTCTCCTCTCTGGCTAACCCTCCTCCTTCTCCTCTCTGGCTAACCCTCCTTCTCCTCTCTGGCTAACCCTCCTCCTTCTCCTCTCTGGCTAACCCTCCTCCTCCTCTCTGGCTAACCCTCCTCCTTCTCCTCTCTGGCTAACCCTCGTCCTCCTCTCTGGCTAACCCTCCTCCTTCTCCTCTCTGGCTAACCCTCCTCCTCCTCTCTGGCTAACCCTCCTCTCTGGCTAACCCTCCTCTCTGGCTAACCCTCCTCCTCCTCCTCTCTGGCTAACCCTCCTCCTCTCTGGCTGCCCCTCCTCTCTGGCTAACCCTCCTCCTCTCTGGCTAACCCTCCTCTCTGGCTAACCCTCCTCTCTGGCTAACCCTCCTCCTCCTCCTCTCTGGCTAACCCTCCTCTCTGGCTAACCCTCCTCTCTGGCTAACCCTCCTCCTCCTCTCTGGCTAACCCTCCTCTCTGGCTAACCCTCCTCTCTGGCTAACCCTCATCCTCCTCCTCTCTGGCTAACCCTCCTCCTCTCTGGCTGCCCCTCCTCCTAACTCCCCCCCCACTCCTTGTAATCACCATGGGTTTTCCTTTGTGTTCTGTTTCTGTGGTGCACATAGAGTCCTCCTCTTTGGCCCTTCTCTCCCTTTTATAGATGTCCTCATATCCTCCCTGTCTCACTCAGACAGCTCCCTTCTTGTCCCTGGTTTCACTTGATGGCCTTTCTGTTATGGTTCAGACAGAGATAGTCAAATCAAATCAAATGTTATTGGTCACATGCACATTTTTTGCAGATATTATTGTGGGTGTAGCAAAATGCTTGTGTTCCTAGCTCCAACAGTGCAGTGGTATCTAAAAATTCACAATAATACACACATCTAAAAGTAAATTAATCAAATCAAGAAATATATTTGGATGAGCAATGTCGGAGTGGCATTGACTAAAATATAGTACAAAAGCTAGTGACTAGTGTTCCATTATTAAAGTGGCCAGTGATTCCATGGCTATGTATATAGGGCAGCAGCCTCTATGGTGCAGGGCTGAGTAACCAGGTGGTAGCCTGGCTAGTGATGGCTATTTAACAGTCTGATGGCATTGAGATAGAAGCTGTATTTCAGTCTCTCAGTCCCAGCTTTGATACACCTGTACTGACCTACGGATGATAGCGAAGTGAACAGGCCGTGGCTCGGGTGGTTGATGTGCTTGATGATCTTTTTGGCCTTCCTGTGACATCGTGTCCTGGAGGGCAGGCAGTGTGCCCCTGGTGATGCGTTGGGCAGACCGCACCACCCCCGTCAGGAAGTCCAGGACCCAGTTGCACAGGGTGGGGTTCAGACCCTATTAGGGTGGTAAGCAAATTGAAGTGGGTTTAGTGTGTCAGGTAAGGTAGAGGTGATATGATCCTTACCTTGCCTCTCAAAACACTTCATGATGACAGAAGTGAGTGATAGTCATTTAGTTAAGTTACCTTTGCTTTCTTGGGTACAGGAAGAATCGTGGACATCTTGAAGCAAGTGGGGACAGCAGACTGGGATAGGGAGAGATTGAATATGTCCGTAAACACTCCAGCCAGCTGGTCTGCGCATGCTCTGAGGACGTGGCTAGGGATGCCGTCTGACCCGGCCGTCTTATGAGGGTTAATGTTGGCCAGGGAGAAGGAGAGCCCACAGTCCTTGGTAGCGGGCCGTGTCAGTGGCACTGTGTTATCCTCAAAGCGAGCAAAGAAGCTGTTTAGCTTGTCCGGGAGCAAGACGTTGGTGTCTGCGATGTGGCTGGTTTTCCCTTTGTAATCCGTGATTCTCTGTAGACCCTGCCACGTCCGTCTTGTGTCTGAGCCGTTGAATTGCGACACTTTTTCTCTGGACTGATGTTTTGAATGTTTGATTGCCTTACAGGGGGAAAACCTACACTGTTTGTATTCTAACATATTCCCAGTCACCTTGCCATGGTTAAATGCGGTTGTTCACACTTTCAGTTTTGCGTGAATGATGCAATCTATCCTCGGTTTCTGGTTTGGGTAGTTTTTAATAGTCACAGTGGGAACAACATCCTCTATACACTTTCTGATTAACTCAGTCACCATGTCCATGTAATCGCCAATGTTATTCTCAGAGGCTACCTGGAACATATTCCAGTCCGTGTGGTCAAACCAATCTTGAAGCATGGATTCCAATTGGTCAGACCAGCAGCAAATATACCTTAGCGCGGGTGCTTCCTGTTTGAGTTTCTGCCTACAGGAAGGGAGGAGCAAAATGGAGTTGTGATCTGATTACTGAAGGGAGGGTGGGGGAAGGCCTTGTAGGCATTTTGAAAATGGGAGTAGCAGTGGTCCCATCCAAGAATGGAAAGTGCAGTGGCATGAAGTATGTGCAAAGGAGATTGTAGGTTGTTGTTAGCTAGCTAAGGAATTTTATTGGCATTACAGGATAATGGGAGCTCATTATTATGGTCTATTTGTCTGTCTGCTAGTTTGAATCCTCCACACAAGGACCCGCCCAAAGCCAGTGCATTCTGAACCTTAATTGATGTGTGTGTGTGTGTGTGTGTGTGTCTGCTGTTCGTCAGGATGTTGAGGTGCTGGTGGTGGAGAGGAAGCGTAATGAGGACCTGGAGTTCCAGCAGCTGGAAAGAGCGAGTGGTCAGGACGAGGGGAAGGAGGGTCAGACCCAGCAACTACTCAGAGAGATAGCAGATTACCAGCGTAGTACTGTCACACGCAAGGAGAGACTCCTGACCCTGAAGAAGCAGTCTACACAGATTACTCAGCAGTCTCAGCGAGAGAAGGACAGCTTCCTAAAAGAGAAGAACAACCTGCTCCTGATGCTTCAGAGGGTAAGAAGGTTTTTGTGTACTGGTTCTGTTTTGTATCTGTATATCTTGACCGTTGTTTGACTGACAGTCTGTGTGTCTCTAGGAGAGGGAGAACCTGGCTTCTCTGGAGAGGAAGTATGCTGAACTGACTGGAGGGCAGGCCTTCCCAAACAACCCTGTTGCCATGAAGGAGGTATGATGTACAATACACTACTAACAGTGCATATGTCTGGCCAGCAGATGGCAGCGGTCTCTTCTAAAGAGCCTCACAGTGCATGAGTGAAATGCCTGACTGGGTTCCTTTCTGAAAAACCTCCTATTTTCTATGAATGGAAGTCCTGTATCGTTTCCATGTTTCTTTTTTTTTGCATTCAACATAATTTTTTTGCATTCAATTCCAACATACAGGTACTGCAGGGATTGTTATTGAAAGATAAGACACATAAACAAAAGCAACAAATACATACAAGAAAAAACAACAACAAAACATTTAAAATAAACAAAAAATGCCACTAGCAAGACACACCACACCCCGAGTGGGTTGGGTTGTGTACATACGTTGACGGAATCAGTTAATATGTAGAGTCCATAAAGAGTAAGAGATAATTGATCAGACACAATCTCTAGTCCCACTGAATCTCCATGTTCACAGTTAGTAATGACCACATGTCCACAAATGTATCTTGCTTTAACCTTAATCTAAATGTGACTTCTTTTTTTTTTGTATATTGTTCTTATAATTGCCACTCTTGCCATTATTTAATTGCCATTCTTTCTGGGACCATCTTAATGCAGAGCTTTTTTTTTTAGCTGCAATGAAAAGTATTTGTAACAAATATCATTTGGATCCAAGAATGGCTAACATGGGATCTGTGGGTTCTGAAAGAAACACATTTTTCCCACTGAATTCCCCTCCATGAATTTGCATTGGTAACTTTATGAGCTTCAGAGAATATATCTAACCATGGCTCTTCACTTATCTCGATGAAGTTCACCTTACCAACTCTGTCTAAGAATCTATGTGTTATCTTGTTTCATGGAGGATAAAGCACTGTATAAGTTAGTTGTCTGGCTAAGTGTTGTTCTATGGCCGTGGGGGTGCATTGTAACCTTATCCAGATTTGGTGTTTGGATAGAAAGCTTCGTACTTGTAGATACCTGAAGAAGTCTGACCTTGGTATATTAAACTCAGAGCTCAGCCTTTCAAATGATTTTTGAGTATCCTGTTCATGTAATTGATGGATGTATTGAAGTTTCAAATGTGCCCAGTTTCTAAAACCTGTGTCTAATCGTAGTGGCTTAAAACCCTTCATATGTACAATGGGTGAAAACACTGAGATTCCTGTAGTAAGGTTGAAAACTCGCTTTGTCTCTTTCCGTTCTTTTTATGTGGTTCCTGCCCATTTCCCACAACTCACTCAATATATTTTCCTCGGTGAATGGGAGTACGGGCAGAGGGACCAAAGTAAAGCCTGACTTTTCTATTTCCAGACATCTGCAGCTTCAGACATACTGTCATGGCCCTACATTGGGTTGCAAGCCAGTAGTGTTTCAGATTGGGGAGTTCACATCCTCCCTGTTTTTTTTTGTGTGTTTTTTTTTTGTACTTTATATCTGACCCTGGGATGTCGTCCCTGCCAGATACATCTGGAGATGAGTTTATCTAATAGCACAAACAGATTTTGGTTGTCAAATTGGAAGTGTTTGAAAAGGGAACAATAATCTAGGTAATACGTTCATTGTTATTGATTCTACCCTTCCCGATACGGTGAGGGGCAACACAGACCAGCAGTCCAGATCTCCTTTGATTCTATCTATCAGCTTGGTGTAGTTGGCTTTGTATAAGTTATCCAGATCAGCAGCTATAGTTTTTCCTAGATGTGTGGTAGCTTCATTTGACAACTTAAAAGAGAACAATGTTTTTATATAGCAGGTGATATGTGTATTAAAGGCCAGTGCTCTGTTTTATTAACATTCATATTGTACCTGGAGTAACCGCCACATTGATTTAAGACGTTCTATTAGCTTTGGGACAGACTTCACAGGGTCAGACATACTATACTACAACATCGTCAGCGTACAATGATATTTCATGTGTTTCATCCACAACCTTTATTCCTTTAACATGTTGATGTATCTGTTCTGGTCTGTGCAGCACTTCCGCTTTCTAGAGGAGAGGAGGCGGGGCAGTAAGGAGAACACCTCCCACCTCAATGACACTCTGCCACGTAAGAGGAGCCAGCAGGCCCTCAGTCACTACAGCAGCTCTACCCTGGGCCGCAGCCTGTCCCCTAAGGTGAGCATAGGCGACCAACCTCCTCTTCCTGGGGGCAGCCTGTCCCCTAAGGTGAGCATGGAGGACCAACCTCCCCTCCCTGGTCCGCAGCCTGTCCCCTAAGGTGAGCATGGGGAGCCAGACCAACCTCCTCTCCCTGGGCTGCAGCCTGTCCCCTAAGGTGAGCATGGGGGAGCCAGACCAACCTCCCCTCCCTGGGCTGCAGCCTGTCCCCTAAGGTGAGCATGGGGGAGCCAGACCAACCTCCTCTCCCTGGGCCGCAGCCTGTCCCCTAAGGTGAGCATGGGGGACCAACCTCCCCTCCCTGGGCTGCAGCCTGTCCCCTAAGGTGAACATGGGGGAGCCAGACCAACCTCCTCTCCCTGGGCTGCAGCCTGTCCCCTAATGTGATCATGGGGGAGCCAAACCAACCTCCTCTTTCTGGGGGCAGCCAGTCCCCTAAGGTGAGCATGGGGGACCAACCTCCCCTCCCTGGGCCACAGCCTGTCCCCTATGGTGAGCATGGGGGACCAACCTCCCCTCCCTGGGCCACAGCCTGTCCCCTATGGTGAGCATGGGGGACCAACCTCCCCTCCCTGGTCCGCAGCCTGTCCCCTATGGTGAGCATGGGGGACCAACCTCCCCTCCCTGGGCCGCAGCCTGTCCCCTATGGTGAGCATGGGGGACCAACCTCCCCTCCCTGGTCCGCAGCCTGTTCCCCAAGGTGAGAATTTGGGGAGCCAGATCAACCTCTCCTCCTTGGGGCGTACTGTGCAGAGGACAACCACAGGGGTTAGATCAGCAGTGCACAACTCTAGTCCGTCAGGACCTTCATTTCTCTAATTTAATCATTAATTGATAATGCCATTGAATCCCAGAGTCGCCGCATCTGATTACTGGAGCATTGGGTTAGAGAGATACTTACCAGGTCATCTCACTCTCTGTTATGTCCGTCTGTCTACTCTGCAGTCCCACCTGCCTCTTTCCCAGAGCTCCAGCTGTGGTAGTATCATCCCCCGGGGTCTCTCTATCTCTCCCAGAGTTCTGGAAACTCGACGCCTGCTCAAGGGTGAGCAAAAACTGTTTTTTGTTTTGTTAACTTGTGTGCATGTCTGGGCATACTTCAATTTGTATTTTTATGATGCCTCTAATGACCTATTGTCTAGAAGTTCAATATTAGTTGTCCGTAGCTTATGGCTGCCTACACCATAACCCCACCACCACCATGGGGCACTCTGTTCACAACGTTGACATCAGCAAACTACTCACCCACACGACGCCATACATTCTGTCTGCCATCTGCCCACTACAGTTGAAACCGGGATTAATCCGGGAAGAGCACACTTCTCCAGTGTGCCAGTGTCCATCGAAGGTGAGCATTTTCCCACTGAAGTTAGTTACGACGCCGAACTGCAGTCAGGTCAAGACCCTGGTGAGGATGACGAGCACGCAGATGAGCTTCCCTGAGACGGTTTCTGACAGTTTGTGCAGAAATTCTTTGCTTGTGCAAACCTACAGTTTCATCAGCTGTCCTGGTGGCTGGTTTAAGTTAAGATGATCCCAAAAGTGAAGAAACCGAATGTGAGGGTCCTGGGCTGACATGGTTGCACATGGTCTGTAGTTATCGGGCCGGTTGGACGCACTGCCAAATTCTCTAAAACGACATCGGAGGTGGCTTATGGTAGAGACATGAACGTTACATTCCTTTAGTCAGCATGCCAAATGCACTCTCCCTCAAATCTTGAGACATCTGTGGCATTGTGTTGTGTGACAACTGCACATTTTAGAGTGGCCAGCACAAGATGCACCTGTGTAATGATCATGCTGTTTCATGATATGTCACACCTGTCAGGATGGATTATCTTGGCAATGGAGAAATACTAACAGGGATGTAAACACATTTGTGCACAACATTTTAGAGAAATAAGCTTTTTGTGCATATGGAACATTTCTGGGATCTTTTATTTCAACTCATGAAACATGGGACCAACACTTTACATGTTGCGTTTTATATTTCTGTTCAGGTTTGTAACACCATCTCATTATCTCTCTGTCTCTCTCTAGCTTTTCTCTAATCATTCATGGATTCCCTGCTTCTCTCCGCACCTGCTGCCTGTTTCTCACGGCATGCTAGCTACATGCTGCAGAGATAGACATTCATAGCTTTTCATTTCTTGAGTGGTCACTATTGCATGTCAATCTGTTAGTTAACATGGACTGCCACAGGGCATCTTTCCCCCAGTGTCCATTAGCATCGACCTGAGCAGGAAAGACATGTTCAGCTATACTCTGATAGTATCTCAAGCAGAAGTAACTAGAGCCTTTGGGAACAGGTGTGAGGGGGTTGAATGACCATGCCCATTTCAGTGTTGGAGGGAAATATACTATTTGTGTATCAGCAATGCCCTCTGACCAACTGCAAATAAGTTGGGACAGTTAACCAGCAACAAACATTTTTAAATGTTTAATCTAATCTGATAAAATGCTTAATAAAGAGTATGTCTGTATGTGTGTTCATCTGTCTCTCAGCAGGCCATAGCCACCTGTACATGAGTGAGAACAGACAGAGACTGGTTGACCTGTGTAGCAGGACCGTGTCTGAGTCCAATGTCTTCCTGGACCCCTTCCACTACGCAGACAATGGCCATGGCTTTGACACGCGCAGTATGGACAGCTCGGACAGCATGGAGACCAGCATCTCTGCCTGCTCCCCAGACAACATCTCCAGGTGATAGAGAGAACTGTAGGACCATTGTTCAAGTAGCACAATGATTCAAGAAGGCCCACTGTTAAAGTATGACCATTGTTAGCTCAATGTGACATTAGTTTAAAGAGCATTTTTATTCAGAGAAGAACCGGGGGCATGGCATGTAAGAGACATGTTATGAATGAGAGATGTGACTCAGCATCATTCCATATTATGGTTCTTTCCAAGTTCTGTGATTTTCAGCGAAGCGTTCAGGCGTGAAGCTGAGTGAAGCGTTCAGGCGTGAAGCTGAGTGAAGCGTTCAGGCGTGAAGCTGAGTGAAGCGTTCAGGCGTGAAGCTGAGTGAAGCGTTCAGGCGTGAAGCTGAGTGAAGCGTTCAGGCGTGAAGCTGAGTGAAGCGATCAGGCGTGAAGCGATCAGGCGTGAAGCTGAGTGAAGCGATCAGGCGTGAAGCTGAGTGAAGCGATCAGGCGTGAAGCTGTGTGAAGCGTTCAGGCGTGAAGTGATCAGGCGTGAAGCTGAGTGAAACGTTCAGGCGTGAAGCGATCAGGCGTGAAGCTGAGTGAAGCGTTCAGGCGTGAAGCTGAGTGAAGCGATCAGGCGTGAAGCTGTGTGAAGCGTTCAGGCGTGAAGTGATCAGGCGTGAAGCTGAGTGAAACGTTCAGGCGTGAAGCGATCAGGCGTGAAGTTATCAGGCGTGAAGCTGAGTGAAGCGTTCAGGCGTGAAGCTGAGTGAAGCGATCAGGCGTGAAGCTGAGTGAAGCGATCAGGCGTGAAGCTGAGTGAAGCGATCAGGCGTGAAGCTGTGTGAAGCATTCAGGCGTGAAGTGATCAGGCGTGAAGCTGAGTGAAGTGATCAGGTGTGAAGCTGAGTGAAGCGTTCAGGTGTGAAGCTGAGTGAAGCGTTCAGGCGTGAAGTGATCAGGCGTGAAGCTGAGTGAAGCGTTCAGGCGTGAAGCTGAGTGAAGCGTTCAGGCGTGAAGCTGAGTGAAGCGTTCAGGCGTGAAGCTGAGTGAAGCTGAGTGAAGCGTTCAGGCGTGAAGCTGAGTGAAGCGTTCAGGCGTGAAGCTGAGTGAAGCGATCAGGCGTGAAGCTGAGTGAAGCGATCAGGCGTGAAGCTGAGTGAAGCGATCAGGCGTGAAGCTGAGTGAAGCGATCAGGCATGAAGCTGAGTGAAGTGTTCAGGAGTGAAGCTGAGTGAAACAGGCAGGAGTGAGGCAGGGTGAGAGCCCCAGTTGGTGGGCTGACCAGCAGAGACTGGGATGGCTGAGGCTGGTGCAGAAGTGTCAGGTTACACACAGCTGTGGTTTCAGTGAAGGGGCCCAGCCACAGTGGAGATCCAGCCCATCAGTACTGTTACTGTGTCGCTGGGATAGTGCCAAGAGGTTGAATCTGATGTGAGTAAAGAGCTTGTTTGTTGGTGCTTGGTTGTCTGTTGTAGAGAAGAGGCTCATGCTCATGATCTCATGCTCTTCCAAGTGAAACTATTAGATTAATTCTAAATCTTCAGGATATCCTGTTACAATGGGAAAACAATGTTTATTTTTATATCTCTGCATGTGTCGGCAGGTAGCCTATAAAGAAACACATTTATCAACATAAGAGGTCTCCAAATCCTTACTCTGAATTGACCAAGGTGGACCAGAACATTTACTTGTGGGATCAGAACATTTTATTTTGTTAGTGAGGATGCTGAACGTGTCTTGGGCATATGTTGTCCAGCTGTCTCACACCCAGTTTTATAAGCAGAATAAGTGTTTTTTAATAAGCAGAAGAGATGTGTTTTCTACTTGACTGATTCTGTACACCTAGGACCACCCAGAAAGTTAAAATTGGTTAAGTGTGTGAGAGTTAAAGGTTACATTTTAAAAAACTTAAAAAATGTGTGAGTGTGATCTTGGTCAGTACATGCAGTATATACAGGATGGAAAAATATGAGAGCAAATGTATGGTCTATACATTGTACAGAATGTGATGGTATGACTGGTGCAGAGGTGCAGTGTTTGTTAACTTTATAGTAAGGGCCCTGGTCTGGAATTGAACTCACACTAAATAGGTTCCAGGATGGACAGTCCTTTTTCTGGTGGGCGTGTGTACTCTCCTTGCTTTGTGTTTATGAAACCTTTTTTTCCACAGTGCCAGCACATCCAACGTAGGAAAGATTAAGGAGATGGAACGTTTGTTACGAGAAGCCCAGGCTGACAAGCATCGACTCCTTGAGCACAAGGTAATGAAGCCTTCATAACTAAAACCATCTCTTACCGTTCTTTTTGTGTGTGTGTTGACCATGCTGTAACTTTCTGTGTGTGGCGTGTATAGGAGCGTGAGATGGAGGTGCGTAAGCAGGCCCTGGAGGAGGAGCGGAGGAGGAGGGAGGACCTGGAGAAGAGACTGCAGGAGGAGACCAGCAGGAGGCAGAAAATGATCGAGAGGGAGGTGAAGTTACGCGAGAAACAGAGGGCACAGGTGAGAGATCCAGAAAGGGATGGGCCAAGACTCATAATACTAATAATTTCAGATGCATGGTAATTGAATTAGGCCATAGCTTTAAAATGCTTCAAAGCAACTATGACATTTGAAAGAAAAATGTCTATCAGATCTTTAGCTTTCAGACACAGACCAGACACCTCTGACCCCTGTCCCCAGGCCCGGCCGCTGACACGCTACCTCCCTCAGAGGAAGGATGACTTTGACCTCCATGGTCACATCGAGGCAGCTGGACACAACCCAGACAACTGCTACCACCTGGCCATCACAAATAAAACCTGCAGAGGGTTCCTGGTCAAGATGGGTGGTAAGATCAAGACCTGGAAAAAACGCTGGTTTGTCTTCGACCGGAACCGCAAGACCCTGGCCTACTACGCAGGTACCTTCTACTATCTCCCCCTCTCTTTCTCTCTCCTTCTTCGACTTCTGACATTCTCTCTCTCTTCTCTCTCTCTCTCCTCTCTCTCTCTGTCTGTTGCAGCTGTAAATGGTAGCTTAAACTGAGCACTGCAAGAAAAGCAGCGATGACATCATCATCAAGCTATGCTGTTTTACTCTGGAAGAGCTTTGATTCAAGTGGTTTTTGTTTCACCTCCCATAAACATGGTCAGTCCAGTGCTACAGTGTGTGCTCTCTTACAGACAAACATGAGGTCAAGATGAAAGGGGTCATATACTTCCAAGCTATAGAAGAGGTTTACTATGACCATTTAAAGAATGCACACAAGGTATGTGACAAATGGTATACACATTTAAAGTATTAAAGTATCTGTATTTTATGCTAAGAAACACATTTTTTGAAACTATAGTGACATTGCTTTTCTTTTTGCTCTGTCTTTTTCCCCCACCCTCCCTCCCTCCCTCCCTTCCAGAGCCCCAACCCATGTCTGACGTTTAGTGTGAAGACCCATGACAGGGTGTACTACATGGTGTCTCCCTCCCCTGAGGCTATGCGCATCTGGATGGACGTCATCGTTACAGGGGCGGAGGGATACATGCAATTCATGGTCTAACCATCGTTACAGGGGCGGAGGGATACATGCAATTCATGGTCTAAACCAGTGGCGGCTGGTGATTGGCTGAATGCCCGGGGCGCGAGGTGGTTGGAGTTGTCAACAAAGCAGCATGACATATGATGCCAAGTTTTCGAGCTACTGGTAGTTTCTTTGAGAAGATTATATAAAGCGATCTGTGCATTTGAACAACAGCATAAATGACCACTGCTGCACATGCTGCCACTGTTTTGAACAGATTAGATTATACTATTTAGAATGAGAAGCAGGTCACGAACGAACAAGAACGTAACAAGCATGCAGATGCAGTAAGTGAAAACACATTATCTAACTGGGGTAATATAGCTAATATACTGTCACAAAGCATGATGCGCTAGCCAGTTCATTCTGAATATTTTCCTTATTTCCCGAGTTAGATATTTAGAAAGACTTGAAATTGGCATGGGAGCTAACTACCTAGCAGGTTACCAGGTAGCTATAACTAGCTAGCTGCTTGTCAAAGGTAGATAACTGGTTAATTTTACCAAAAAAAATCTACTAAACTATTTCTCAATGTTTATAAAAATGACTGTATCTGGCTTAATGAATTTGATCATGCTGTTTCAGTTCACACTACATGTCGCCCTCTCACCTACAAGAGAACCAAATGAGCAACTTGGGGGGGGAACAATACAATTGGCCAGCTACCGTCATGCTTTTTTGTCCTACCAGATCCCCAATGAGAAAGTTCTAGCTAGTATATCTCTCTGTCTTTCGACACTTGTTGGATGTAGATGTCAGGTCACAGGCTCCAATGACTGCTATGGTTATTTATTTACAAGTTAATTACAATTAGATTGTTGCTTTGGCGCCATCTGTACCTGATAGAGCACACATCTGTACCTGATCTGGCGCGAGAGAGCACGCATTTGAGTGCCCCAGGACAGTCCATTAACTTTGTACTGTTATAATTTATGCTAAGAAATCCTGCGATTTCATTGGGGCAGTTCTCCCTCATAGCAAATAGCTGGCAAAACAATATAAGCAATGTTTGCATGACATATGCACCCGCGAGGGACAGAGTAGTAAGTAACTGAACAGCTGTCTTTTTAAATGTTTTAAAATAGGAACATGTACACATTTACTGCACTTTTATGAGCATTTAAAACATAATTCATGAATTATATAATATATACTGTATATTTTTTTTATACAAATATTTTTGTTGACCAATCATAATTGGGGCACTGCTACTGGTCTAAACAACCCCCCATCCTGACCACAGACTCTCGGATGACTAACAAACAGGGAATATACTCTCCTCCAGTCCCATCGGTGCCTCAAAGACAAAACAAGTTGACTGGTCAGGTTAGAGAACCTCTGTGACCCTTCTGGTTATTCGCTTTGTAACCACTTTTATGTCCGTCTTACTTCAGTGAGCCCAGCTCTCTCCTCCTCTTCCAGATTCTGCTGATGTAATGGTCATCTGATACTTCTCAGTCTAGCAGGGAAGGACTTCCTCTGGAGGAGTGGGTGCCCAGTGCCGCTTGTTCATTCGGATAGGACTTACTCAGACGATTCTGATACTTATGTTTGGAGAGGAGCCTTTTGGCACCTTAACATGGTTTACCCTCATGATATTTCAGGACTGTTAATGACCCAGAGTCTATGTCTGAGGTGTATTATGTAGTCTGACAGGCTCACAGTGTACTAGAGATTACTGCCCATTCAGGACAAGATACTACTCTTCCATTGTGGCGTAGTGAGATTACACATCGAATCCTTTAAAGTAGTATATATTATTCAGTAGAATCATAGGATTGAGGCTGCCATTGGATATAATATTATAATACATGCCATTTCACAGACGCTTTTATCCAAAGTGATTTACTGTCATGCATGCATGTATTTTACGTACGGGTAGTCTGGGAATCAAACCCATTACCCTGGCGTTGCAAGGCCCATGCACTACCAATTGAGCTAACGCCTCTACTTCTCTGGGTTGAGAAGAGGACCAGGGCCTGGTTCCCCAAAAGCATCTTAAGGCTCAATGGTTCTAAAGATGAATTTAGCCTTAAGATGCATTTGGGAAACCGGGACCAGATTGATTTAAGGAACACAAGCTGTCCCATCCTTTTCATCATCCAAATTGAGCTGGCTGTTGATTGGTCAACCAAAGCTCTCCCTCTGTTTTCCTTCCAGCTGGACAGTCTCTTTTTTCCCTCAAACACTCCCTCTTTCTCCGGGGCCAAACCCTCCCGAGACTGTCTAGCATCTGCACAGACTGAGAGGACAATATGTCCCTCCAGTGGAAAACCCAAGGTGATGCACATCCCCGATGTGTGTCCTTTGTATCCTGTTGTTGCTTAGGAACGTGGAGATAACAGGGGAAACCCTGAAACATCAGGGACTTAAAGGATTTGAAAGTACCTCTCTCAGCACTATGTACCAAAGACGTACCATGTCTGTATGTAATATAGAAATCATGGAAATGGAACCTTGAGGCTCCACAAAGGGCTACTTACCAGGTGTGGAAGGCATTGACTGTGTGTGTGTGTGTGTGTGTGTGTGTGTGTGTGTGTGTGTGTGTGTGTGTGTGTGTGTGTGTGTGTGTGTGTGTGTGTGTGTGCGTGCCATACAGCTAAAATAAGTTAGCAAAAACATTCCAGGGCACTTCCAGTACTAGTTCAAATGAAATGTTTTAATGGAGCGTGGCATTGTATATTGTGCCTTCATGTGAGTTGTGTTTTATGACATGTAGAGTAATATCATGCTGCCAGTGGATGGGTGCAGCTCCCTACCCGATCAATGGGCTCATTCATTTCTTAAAGATTGAGAAGCGTTGCGTCGTGCCTAAGAACAGCCCTTAGCCGTGGTATATTGGCCATATTTCACAAACCCAGAGGAGCTTATTGCTATTATACACTGGTTACAAACGTAATTAGAGCAGAAAAATGTAACGTTTTGTCATACCCGTGGTATACGGTCTGATATACCATGGCTTTCAGCCAATCAGAATTCAGGGCTCAAACCACCCAGTTTATAATTTGAGTTATTACACAGTCGCTATAAAACCTGTGCAGTACTTGGATATACTTATTACTTTTTGGGTCACAAATAATGGCACATTTAATTTATATTAGTTTAATTTTCTTTTTGTTTTTTAACAAATATATTAATATTTGTCAGTGGTATGTGCATGTTGAACATACAAATCAGCTATTTGTGTGAAACCAAAGAGCAATGCAATCTGCAGTATTCTAGGGAGATTATATGAAGTCATGGAAAAAAGAAAATGCGATTCTACTTATTTGACCCAGGTATCTTAGCTGATATATTTGTAATTATGACAATGTTCTGATAATTGTAAGATGTAATGATACTGAATTGGCTCCCTCATTCACCATGAAGTCACAGGTAGAACGTAGTAGCAAGGTCCCTGACTGTCAACGAGGTGACTGCGGGAGTGTTGTGATGAAGAGTTGACTGCGGGAGTGCACACGAGACCAATTAACTTCTCTGACAGTGTTGAGGAGGTGACCGCAGGTTAGCTCACAGGGAATCTTTCACCGCGTTATGAAGAGGTGACTGACAAGCTCTCTGTGACCAGTTGTCCTTTAAAGGAGGAGCCCCTATGTGCTCAGTCTGTGTGACTACACAATACAGACACACTTTTCAGGTATTTTCCATGTATAAGTTACCAAGGAGACAACTCAACATAACTGCAACACTTTTTTGATGCATTTTAAATATATATTTTGCATTTTTATATGAACAGTGTTATTGTTAATCCTGCATGTTTTTTTAAACAAATGTAAGAATAAATCATATATGTTTACTAATTTGTTTCATGTTACTGTTGTTATTCCACTATATTTATACTTTGTCAAGTATTGTATTGAGCGTGTTGCTCTAACAAGGAGCAGAAGTAACATTGAGATCCAACTGCTACAAAGGGAGGCTTACTGGTTATCCTATCTAAAAACACTGACCCCTAGTGGTCTGAATATTGACTTCTCTCTTATATGAACAAGTCTTATACGTTGATATATTCTTTATACAGCTTATTAGCGTACACTTAATATGTTCCCCTGTTGATGCTTATTATGCATTAAGGTTGAACCAACAAATATGAAATGAACTAGGAAACAATTAAATATGTGAAATTGAATTTAACAATAATGTATGTTGATGCTAATATTATGTACAATATTCAATTATGTTTTCATATGATAACAATAGCCGAATATATGTAATATGACATGAACTATTATTTTTAACATTTTCACTCAATCGATTCTAATTAACGTAATAATTATTGGTTGCACTAATTGCACTGTTTGTCTACATAACCTGGTTCAAGCATTCTTGACGTCACCCTGAAGGAGGCGGAGTGATTCCGAGACATTGGTGATTTACCCAATAAACGACTGGGAGTTGATAGATGGAGTGTGCAACTCTCCTTATTTTTAGAGTTTATAGTTTATTCACCGGTAGTCAGCACCTCCACATAAAATAATTTTTCTGAGTGTTGTGCCAGCTCATGTTTTTATTCAAATATTGTAACAGGGAAAATCTTCAACATGTATGGACCATAATCATGTTTTGTTGTATTTTATAGATTGTAGTGTAGCCAGTGAGTTATTAAGGTGTTTTATGAAATGCAAAGTGTTCTGCTGCCTTCACACTAGCTAACTGTCTTCACTTGTGAACTAGTGACCTAATTTGCAAACTCCTACATGGCTCAGAGTATCCATCTGGTGCACACTAATTATTTCTGCTTATCCACATACAGATGATACATTAGATAATTAGTTGCTTTTTTCACACTTGTGTGTGTGTTTTGGTGGAGATGAACGCTGTGTTTTGGTGGAGAATAACTCTGTGTTTCTTCACAGCACAAACTGGATTAAGAGGCAATATCCATGTTTTACATTTCATAACAACATAATAACCACATTAAAATTGATTATTTCAAATTTGCAGGTACACTTATGATAGCATTATGCAAATCATGAGTGAATGAGGAAATATTTAGAATTATACATCCAAGCATGGTATGATACATATTATTACAGACATCATCCTATTTGTGTGTTCACATGTTGGGGCCCTTATACATACAGTACCTGTCAAAAGTTTGGACACACCTACTCATTCAAGGGTTTTTCTTTACTTTGACTATTTTCTACATTTTATAATAATAATGAAGACATCAAAACTATGAAATAACACATATGGAATCCTGTAATAACCAAAAGTGTTAATCAAATCAAATGTATTTTATTTAGAATTCAAGGCACGCTTAACCAGCATGGCTACCACAACATCCTGCAGCGATACGCCTTCCCATCTGGTTTGCGCTTAGTGGGACTATCATTTGTTTTTCAACAGGACAATGACCCAACACACCTCCAGGCTGTGTAAGGGCTAATTGACCAAGAAGGAGAATGATGGAGTGCTGCATCAGATGACCTGAACCCAATTGAGATGGTTTGGAATGAGTCGGACCGCAGAGTGAAGGAAAAGCAGCCAACAAGTGTTCAGCATATGTGGGAACTCCTTCAAGACTGTTGGAAAAGCATTCCAGGTGAAGCTCTTATCTCAAAAATTAAGCTCTTATCTCAAAATATAGACACTTTTTTTTGGTTACACATGATTCCATATGTGTTATTTCATAGTGTTGATGTTATCACTATTATTCTACAATGTAGAAAATAGTAAAAAATAAAGAGAAACCCTGGAATGAGTATGTGTGACCAAACCTTTGACTGGTACTGTACATCTAGACCACTCCTCCTTACTCTCACAACCCTTTCATTGGTTGACCTAGTGGGGTTGGCATGGAGATACTGGAAATTGAGCATGCTAAATTAGCTTCAAAAAGAGTACATCCTTTCTCTCGGGGCAGACGCAGACGAGCACACACATACACAGACTGTTCATTGAATTGCCCAAGTGCATTGTGGGGATGGTAAATTGTGTAACATCTGGGGCAGGAGGGTGGTTTAGTTGGTAGAACTACATTGACTAGCTGGTTGAGAATGTAAAGAGTCAGCTTTATGTTCCTGTACAGCCGGACAGAATCAGCATGTCTTATACCATACTAAAATACATAGTTTATCATCTTAGTATTCAACATCTAAGCAACATGACAGTAAAACTATGGTAAATAGCAGGCAACAAAGGTTATTGTTCAGTGCATTGTTTACATGTATGTGCTCGGATAGAGACGTATGCACCGTATTGTATAAGCACAACAAGGAATACATCCATCTGCTTCCTGTGTAATTCTCATGGAAAATGTCATCTCCAATTTCAGGAGGCCTTATAATACATGCATAATGAGCGTATCACTTACATTGTAAACCCTCTCTCACCTTTGGTAATGGCTTCCATCTGTCCCAGTGTCATGTATACATACAGTGACTGAAGAAAGAGAGAAACACTACTACAGAGACTCAAATTAAAGAGACTCAAACTACAGAGACTCAAACTACAGAGACTCAAATGTGCTCATAATCCCAGATTTTTCTTTGCCCCCATCATAATTTCCAGTGAAAATCCATAATGATCTGTCATGAATGCCTCTATTGTCTCTGTTGCTGATCTCTGACCTCCCTGCTCGACCTAGCTAACACTCTACAGGCTACTCCTTTCTGCCTTACACCATCTCGCTACCAAGCAACCTGCAAGTGTAGACATTCCATGTTCCTATCTATCACATACTCCACTTCATATTATCCTGAACAACTCCACTCGATCCTTTGAAACAACCGTTACTTACACCTAATTCTGTCCCACCCAGCCTCTCTCATGTCCTGCTTGCCTCGTAGATAGATAGAGCCTGGGGAGGATATTGTTCTATTTTCGCAGGGAGAGATGTTTTCACAGACCTGATGTCTAATGCAGTATCTCATGCTTTTCCTGTGAAACGGCAACTGCTCTCTTCTCTGCTCAGGGTCTCTGGCTTTACGTAGTGAACAGAGCTGTGTTTGTGCAGCCTGCCTTGCGCTTCATCTATAATTATAAACTGGGTGGTTCGAGCCGTGAATGCTGATTGGCTGACAGCCGCGGGTATGACAAAACATTTATTTTTACTGCTCTAATTACGTTGGTAATCAGTTTATAATAGCAACAAGGCACCTCAGGGGTTTGTGGTAAATTTTGCCAATATACCACGGCTAAGGGCTGCGTCGTGCCTAAGAACAGCCCTTAGCCGTGGTATATTGACCAAATAAAACACCCTCTCCGGCCTTATTGCTTAAATACCCAGCTCTCCTTTTTGCTAAAAGACTGGTGCACAGTCATCATTATAATGCCTACATATTGACCAAATAAAACACCCTCTCCTGCTGATACTGTCTCCTTATACTGTAAATACATACACATCCTTTATTTCTCTCTCCATTTCTCTACTAAAAGACTTATCCCTCCATGCCCCTACATCCTCAGGATCACCCTCCAGGTCAGTGGGTTTCCCTCCATGGTCTCTACATGGACCCAGAATCCCTCCATGCTGCTCTGGACCCACATTGAGATTGGACCATCCCCCTCCAGTGCACATCCTCAGTCACATTGACATTATAATGCCTACATGATATGGTAGCCTCAGGACCCAGGAGGTTATGCTGTCTTAAAGGACTGGAATGCTGCCTCTTTCCCCATGCTGTCCTCCATGCTGTCTCTACATCCTCAGTCCCTCCCCTCCTCTGTTCTAATGGTGTCAGGCCTAACATAATGCCACTGCAGTAGAGACAGTTTTGGGGTGGAATGGTTTGTCACCACACCATTGAGCCCTACCCTCACTGCTGATACTGTCTCTTACTCATGCATACTGTATGAACATACACATACTATTGATCTACATCCTCAGGACCCACATTGACTTATCCCTCCATGCTGTCTCTACATCCTCAGGACCCACATTGACTTATCCCTCCATGCTGTCTCTACATCCTCAGGACCCACATAGACTTACCCTCCATGCTGTCTCTACATCCTCAGGACCCACATAGACTTATCCCTCCATGATGCTTCTACATCCTAAGATGCATCCACACATGAAATGAAGTTACACAATGTGTCATTTATCTCAGCTTAAGATAGGCATAGCAATTCCTTAGGTATGTAATGTGAGAGATAGACACCGAGGGTTGAAGAGTGTATATGCAAATCCTTATGCCATCTGTTAAAATAAAGCTGACACATTGATCTCCATCAGCTAACTGCATCGTTTGTGCACATATCCCTACGCTATCTATTCAGATGAAGAAGCTTCAGACGCTGTGCTGTTGTTATACAAATACTGCATCAAAGTCACACGTTACTGAAAACAGTAGTTGTGAAATGGATCCTTGACATCACACTCAGAGATATCTAGGGTCATTTTAGGGTGACTTACGTACAGTGTACTCACATTGTTTTATTGATTAAATAGGAAACATGGATCATGTATAAACACAAATATTGTCATCATCTGAGCATGACCACCGCTATTTTTATTTATACTTATTTTACCAGGTAATTTGACTGAGAACACATGATCATTTACAGCAACGACCTGGGGAATAGGTATAGATTGGTGGGATGGGTAAAGGGATGCACCCTTCCAACATCTGAAGCGTTCAGCATCTACTCAGTGTAACTCAAACTCCACAGGGTCCGTTATACAGGCTTACCCCCTGTCCAAACCTTCCATAGGGGCCGTCCCATCCATAATGAACTCCATCCAGGGCAACAGTCTTTCCCAAAGTACACAGTGTGATTGATTGTTATTTTTGAGCAGGCAGCAGCCCGGCAGGGTCTGTACAGTTCCACACAGTGTAAATAAAAAACGTGGAGAAAAGTAGGAAGAGTCGTCTGGCTCATATTGCTGTACATCCAGAGATGTTACAGGATACTGGTTTGTTTGTTGCGTTTCTTCAGAGGCGTGGACCCTCTTGGCACGAAGGCTACAGTATCACTTATCAAAAGAAAAAGAAAACAGGATTTTTAGACAGTAATTCAAAAAGAGGGAGTAACAAAAGATAAAAAGTATTGTAGAAAAAGTAGATTTTTCACTCTGATAGTCAGTAGGAAAAAAGCACCCTTAAGAATATCTCTCTCCTCCATGTGTTGTTGCTTCTGACCTTGGTATGCTACCGTACCGTGTCCCCTTTAATGATACATCCCAAACAAACGTTGTTGTGACCGTCCTCCTCAACCACCATTTTATCCCAGGTTGAGATTAGCCCTGAACCTTGGCTGAATGCATCTGTCAAGTTGGCACAATACAAGGGAGCCATGGTCATTACTCCGGTTCCCAGGGGAGATGTGTTGTTGTTCTTCAGCCTCAGCCTCCGTGTTAGTGTTGCTCTGAAGCTGTTGTTGGTGTGGATAAGTAAAGAGACTTCAGCGATGTGGGATAGAGAGCCATTTGAGAAAGTCATGAAGATGAACCAGAGCAAAACAATTATTGGACTGTCTTTGTAAATATACAGGGCAAAGGGTGCCCATGTGATAATGTTAAAATAATGATTTTGAGTGAAAGCAACCATTTGGATGTTTAAGTTTGAAGCAGTCTCTTAGCATTATTTTCTGATTTGAGTGCTGGCAGCTGTGGTGGCTGTGAGCTTATTGCCGATCCTGCGGACAGGAACCTTGGACAAGGGTATCTTGGAGCGTGGGAGCTCCTTAGCTCCTTGGGGGACAGGGATATTGCACTGGACTCCCAGCTTGACAGGTATCTTGGAGTCACGTGGTATACCCCTGTAGACTGTGGGTTGCCGGAGCTGGCGACTCTCCTCCGGGCTATGTTTTACAGGGGACAGGCTGGCCTCGACTTCAGCTTCAGTAGAGGAGTTACTAATTGTGTCCTTGCTGACTTCGTGCCGTAAGCTGGGGCGTTGACTCCCCTCTTCCAGCCCTGTAATAGGTGGGTCCCAGCACCCCTTGTGGTCAGTGGGCTGACTCTCACGGAGTGGCAACTTGCCCATCCTGCCTCCACCACAGACAGGGATCTTACTGAGCCCTGCTGCCCTCACTGGGCGCGTCTTCTTCTCTGTGGGGGGGCCCTGGGGGACCATGTGTATTTCATTCTGTGTAACATGACTTTTCTCTTCTCTCTTGGGTGAATTTTTCCAGGCACCCTGCACATCCATGCCGTTTGGACTCGTCATGTCCTCTCCTCTATTCAGAGAGGCCTTGCGCTCACAACCCTTCACCTGAGCAGAGGCAAGAGGTGTATCCTGCAGAGGGAGAGGGGTGAGAACAGGAGAGGGCATAGAGGAAGGGACTGGGGCAGGGGCAGAGACAGGGGTTGTCTTAGACATAGGGACTGGAGTTGTGTTAGGGGCAGGGGTACGGAAAGGAGGAGTCTTAGACATAGGGATTGGTGTTGGAGTAGGGGCAGGGGGAGCCTTTGAGTCAGATAGAATTGAAGAGGGGGTTTGTACAGGAGCAGGGCTAGTGACTGAGGCTGGCACTGGAACTGGGATAAAGGGGATTTTAAATGCTGAGCTCAGGACAGCCATAGGATAAAAGGATGTTAGGGAAGGAGGTGCGGTAATGGAATCCAGACATGGGGCAGAGCTAATTTTAGGTGGTGGGGTAAAGGTAAAAGTGGCTGGGGTGGTTACAGGAGCTGGCTTGGATGAGGTTACTACTGGAGCAGGTGGGGATGAGGTTACTACTGGAGCAGGTGGGAATGAGGTTACTACTGGAGCAGGTGGGAATGAGGTTACTACTGGAGCAGGAGGTGGGGATGAGGTTACCACTGGAGCAGGAGGTGGGGATGAGGTTACTACAGGGGGTGGAAGTGGGGATGAGGTTACCACTGGAGCAGGAGGTGGAGATGATGTTACTACAGGTGCTGGAGGTGGGGATGAGGTTACCATTGGAGCAGGAGGTGGGGATGACGTTACTACTGGAGCAGGAGGTGGGGATGAGGTTACCACTGGAGCAGGAGGTGGGGATGAGTTTACTACTGGAGCAGGTTTGAAAGTAGAGGTAGCAGTGATGCCAATAGGGGCAGGGCTTGGGGTGGATTTTGTTGTTGGTGGAGGGGAGGTTTTTGTTTTGGGGCTTGATTTGGTGGTAGGGCTAGTGATAGTTGTGGGCATAGTTGAGGGTTTGGTTGTCACAATAGGGTTAGGTTCAGGTTTTATCGACCAGCTGGTAGGTTCAGGTTTGGTAGTAGGGGCAGAGGAAGGGGTAAGCATTGGGATAGGGGTTGTACTAGCTGAATTAGCAGCAGTAGGAGCAGGGGTTGGTATAGGGGAAGGGGCAGATTTGGCTGAAAGAGTAGTTGAGGTACTCTCTCCAGCCACAGCTCCCTTGGTCCCAGGTCCGGTTCCGACAGTGGTGCTGGCTTTGCCCCACTCTGCCTCCACTTCAGCAGTGATGTCTCCACATCCGGACAGCGAGTCGAAGCTTATCAGAGAGGAGATGTCTGCAAGCAGCGACCTCAGACGATCCACAGCAGGATCCAGCGGTGGTGGTTCAATGGTGGGCAGAGGCGACGCTACATCCTCATTAGATCCAGTGACACTGTATGTAGCCGCTGAGAGAGCCGTTGTCTCTGGTGGGATAGAGGCTGAGCTCTCCTGCACTGTGGGGCTCTTGGAAGAAACAGGGGACCCTTGTCCAGACTCAGGTTCTGGGACATCCAGGCTGTGAGGTGCAGGTCTGGGTGTCAAAGTCATGTCCTCCTTGATGATCTCCATGCTGTTTGTACAGGACGACATGAGGAGAGGGCTCGGAGGGGTATCGGCCTCGTCGCTGGCATCCTCTCGCTGATTCCATCCCATACTGCCGAAGAGACCTTTCAAGCCCCGACGCTGACGCATTGTTGGCTGAGACTCTGTACGGAACCTGCGGTCTACTCCTCCTTGTCGGCTGCGCTGCAGCTTCATCAGGAAGCTGAGTGATTTGGCGGAGGTGATGGAGGAGATGGAGGGAAGCTCGGCAGAAGGGATGGGGGGATTTCCATCATCACCCAGGGGCTCCTCCTCTGGTTCCTGCTCCTCTCTCTGACTCACCTCTGGTTCTTGCTCCTTCTCCGGCTCCTTGTCCTTCTCCAGCTCCGACTCTGCTGCCACAGACTCCTTTAATCCGTCCACTGTCTTGCTCCTGGCGATAGGTGACTTGTTGTTCCCCTCGCCTTTGCCACGTATGGAGAAGATGCTGCCTGGCTTGCGCTTCCCAAACAGCTTGAAGGCTTTTCTGATTTTTCCAGGAGGCTGGGGATCGCATGGCGAGGGTTCGCTACTCTCCGACTGTACATCCATTTTGAATCTCTATATTCCTGTCTGCTGTTATCTTCCTACTTCGTGCTCTATTTCTATCACCCACCTATAGCTAACTGAACATTTACCATTATTTTCTCGTACCTTACGCTTTTTCCCGTCTCTGCAGACTGGCTGTGCTTCAATTGCTTGCAGTATGTTTCTCTCTCCTCTCTCTATCCCTCCCTTTGCCTATCTCTCCCCTCCAGCTCTTTCTCCTCTATTTCGCCCTCACATGCCCCTCCCATCTCCCTATCCACTCTTTTTCTCTGGCTGCTCCTGCAGGTCTCCATGGCAACTGAGGGGCTGAGCAGCTTTCGTCAGTGATGGAGCAGAGCCAGAGGCTTTCATCATCCCACCCCAGACACCACTCTCATCTTTCTTACTCTTTCTCTATCGCTGATACCCCCTCCTCTCTCTATCTCTCTGTCTATTTTTGTTTACACCTCTGTCTGAGTTTCATGTCCCCTGTGTTGTTACGTATGCATTTTACCTGTTGTATGTTGATGTGTGTATGTCTCTGTCTTTGCCTGTAAATGCAGCGTGTCATTCCTGACTTGTTCGGGCTATATTTATTCATTGATTTTAAGAGTGCATGTGGCATGAGTTTGCCTGTAAATGCTCCCTCCCAACACAAATCCTCACTGCCTTGACCTCTCCAACAACTTCAACAAAAATCAAGATCAGGGAGGATGACAAACAAGCCTTTCGTATTAATTACATAAATCCAATTGAATAAAACATGGTTCCATTCCTGACAGATCCATGTCCCACATATAGGATTTGTGTAAATCTGGAAAATTAGGATTTGAAGGGACTGTGGAATTTGAGAGCTATTAAAGCTCTAATGTACTTATGTTGCACGTTATTGCTGAATAGCATAGAGCTCTGTCTGGGCTGAGCATGTAGTCTCTGAGAGGATTTTTCCTTCTATATCGCCTGGAAGCAGAGAACTAATTTTCTCTCACTCTCTCACACAAATGAACATACACACACACACGCGCACATACATCTTCTAATGGAATTCATTATGCACTCCACTCAGAGAGCTTGTTGCCATCCTATCCAACACAGTTTCTTGAGTGTGATTCCACCCTCTTCCATCTTCATTATCTCGCCTAATTTTTGCGTCATTCCTCAATTTCTGTTTTTACATGCCTCTCTCCTCCACTCCTTCCCATTTGAGTAATTCAGCAGACACTCTTATCCACAGCGACTTACAGTTAGTGCATTCATCTTATTAAGATAGCTAATTGAGACAACCACATATCAGTCATAGTAAGTACACTTTTCCTCATTAAAGAAGTTATCAGTATAGTTATAGCTAGTAACAAAAGACGAGTGCAAAGATTTTACTCTATCACTCTTCCCTGTCTCCATCTTCCACATCCACCTCTCTACCCCGGTCTCCATCTTTCACATCCACTTCTCTACCCCGGTCTCCATCTTTCACATCCACCTCTCTATCCTGGTCTCCATCTTTCACATCCACCTCTCTACCCCGGTCTCCATCTTTCACATCCACTTCTCTACCCCGGTCTCCATCTTTCACATCCACCTCTCTACCCTGGTCTCCATCTTTCACATCCACCTCTCTATCCTGGTCTCCATCTTTCACATCCACCTCTCTAACCTGGTCTCCATATTTCACATCCACCTCTCTAACCTGGTCTCCATCTTTCACATCCACCTCTCTAACCTGGTCTCCATCTTTCACATCCACCTCTCTAACCTGGTCTCCATCTTTCACATCCACCTCTCTATCCTGGTCTCCATCTTTCACATCCACCTCTCTAACCTGGTCTCCATCTTTCACATCCACCTCTCTAACCTGGTCTCCATCTTTCACATCCACTTCTCTACCCCGGTCTCCCATCTTTCACATCCACCTCTCTATCCTGGTCTCCATTTTTCACATCCACCTCTCTATCCTGGTCTCCATCTTTCACATCCACCTCTCTATCCTGGTCTCCATCTTTCACATCCACCTCTCTATCCTGGTCTCCATCTTTCACATCCACCTCTCTAACCTGGTCTCCATCTTTCACACCTTTCTCTCTTCTCTTTTCCGCTTCATTCATTCAGACTTCAAGTACTACTTTCACCAGAACACTTTAGTATCAGGATAAGATAAGACCCAGATGAGATGCAGACAGTCTCAAAGTAACAATGTTTATTACAGCAACAGTTGCAAAGGTAAAAGACGGCAGGCAGGCTCAGGGTAAGGTCAGACAGAGGTCGATAATCAAGATACGTGGTGCAAAGGTACAGGACGGCAGGCAGGGGCAAGCAGAGAGGTCAGGCGGGTGGGCTTAGGGTTAGGACAGGCAAGGGTCAAAAACCAGGAGGACGAGAAAAGAGAGACTGGGGAAAACCAGGAGCTGATACAAAAATGCTGGTTGACTTGACAAACAAGACGAACTGGCAACAGACAAACAGAGAACACAGGTATAAATACACAGGGTGTATTTGGTGCTGCCATGGTGCTGTATCCCCAGATGAAGCGAGGATAGAAGTTGGCGAACCCCAGGAAACGTTCCAACTGCACCCTGGACGAAGGCTGGGGTCAATCCACCACAGGCCTCACCTTCCCAGGATCCATGTGGAAACTACCAGCTGAGAAGATTTACCCCCAGAAAGAGGATGGTGGAGTGATGGAACTCGCACTTCTCTGCCTTAACAAACAGCTGGTTCTCCAGGAGGCGTTGAAGAACCTGTCGAACATGGATCACATCTTCTTGGGGGGAGTGGGAGAAGACGAGGATGTCATCAATGTAGATGAAGATGAACCGGTTCAACATATCGTGGAGAACATAATTTACCAGAGCCTGGAACACAGCAGAGGTGTTGGTAAGGACAAATGGCATGACCAAATACTCGTGCTGGCCACTGGCCATGAGTTGTGCACTCATCCCTCTCCCGTATCTGCACCCGGGGGTTAGCGTTCCGTAGATCCAGCTTCGAAAACATGGTGGCCCCCTGTAGTGGATCGAAGGCAGAGGAGATGAGTGGTAGCGGGTAGCAGTTCTTTAACCTTATTTCATTGTCCCCAGTAGTCAATTGTCCTTCTTCTATAAAAGAAGAACCCTGCGCCGGCAAGAGAGGACGAAGGACATATAAATCCTGCAGCTAGGGAGTCCCCAATGTAGGTGTCCATAGCCTTGACGGAAGTGAAGTAGCCCAAGCCTTGTTGATCATCTCCCGAAGGTCCTGGTACTCCGCGGGAATGGCAGAGTGGTCCGGGGCACCTTCTCCAGCCCCGGGGAGGACGTCCCGGGGCAGGTTGCGCTGACTTCAGACACTGGGCGTGGCAGAATGGACTCCAGCCCATGATGGCACCAGTAGACCAGTTGATGAGGAGATTGGGTCGCTGGAGCCAGGAGAATCCCAATACCACTGGAATCTGAGGAGACTTGATGAGCAGGAATTGAATAGTCTCGCTGTGATTCCCTGACACCCGTAGGTTGATGGGAGTGGTAATATGAGTGACCCAACCTATAGACCGCCCATCCAGTGCTCTAACATCCATGGGAGTGGAGAGAGGCTGAGTGGGGATGTTCAGCTCAGAAGCCAGAGTAGCATCCAAAAAAACTCTCATCCGTCCCAGAGTCAATGAGGACCCGAAAAGACTTAGACTGGTTTCCCCACAGCAGAATGGCATGGACAGGGGTGCGAGCAAGAGAAGAAGGAGTACTCACTCCTACTAGTGAGCCTGATCTCTTTAAAGGACAAGAGGACACAGAATTACCAAGAGTCCTTTGACTCTTTGTGTCAATCCTGTATTGCCGTTCCGCTGGCAATAGCCCAGCTCTACCTAGTTGCATAGGCGTTGACACAGCAGTCTTCGGCGACTCTCAGGCAAGGTCAGGAAGCCTCGGGTTCTCTTGGAAATGGGATCGCCGGGGACTTCCGGGATGACTCGGATGCAAGGTGGAATCCCTGGACGTGTTAGCGAAGTCACCCATCGATTCTGATGGTCAAAGCGATGAGGGAATCGAGATCCGTAGGTAACTCCTGAACAACAAGCTCGTCCTTGACCTCCCCAGAGACGCCTTGCAGGAACATATCTAACAGTGCTTCCTGGTTCCAAGCACTCTCCGCTGCCAACGTGCGGAAATCCAGCCACACTGCAGGAGTCCTGCCGAAGCTGAATTAGCTTCCGAGCAGTTTCTCTTCCAGAGAACGGGGTGTAAAAAACCTTCACCTCTCCCACAAATCCCTCCAGACTAACGCATATGGCCGGCTGCTTCCCATACAGCAGTAGCTCACGTGAGAGCCCTCCCGGACATCCACGTGATGAGATGGATCACTCCAAGATAGCCTGAGGGGAAAGAGGAGGGCTGAAGCTTGAAAATGAGGGCACACTGAGCTAGAAGAAACACCCAACAGATGCTCTACTCTCCATTGAAGCGTTTCGGGGGGGTAAACGGTGCTCCCGAGAAGGTGGAGTGGTCGATGAGACGGCTCTGCTAACAGCTGGGTTTCTGAGCGGCTGTGGGATTACCACCGTGGTAGGCTGCCTCCCAGACAAACTGCGGAATTGCTTCAGCTAACTGTCCAATGCCCGGTCATGGCGTTCAGCCAACTCATTAAATAGTACCTGCAAAACACCAGTCTCAACATCAACAGTGAGGAGGCGACTCCGGGATGCTGGCCTTCTAGGCAGAGTTCCTCTGGCCAGTGTCTGTGTTCTTTGCCCATCTTAATCTTTTCTTTTATTGGTCAGTCTGAGATATGGCTTTTTCTTTGCTTTTTCTTCTGCCTAGAAGGACAGCTTCCCAGAGTCACCTCTTCACTGTTGATGTTGAGACTGGTGTTTTGCAGGTACTATTTAATGAAGCTGCCAGTTGAGGACTTGTGAGGTGTTTGTTTCTCAAACCAGATACTCTAATGTACTTGTCCTCTTGCTCAGTTGTGCACCAGGGCCTCTCACTCCTCTTTCTATTCTGGTTAGAGCCAGTTTGCGCAGTACTTTGAAGGGAGTGGTACACAGCGCTGTATGAGATCTTCAGTTTCTTGGCAATTTCTCACATGTAATAGCCTTAATTTCTCAGAACAAAAACAGACTGACGAGTTTCAGAAGAAAGTTCATGGTTCGGGCCATTTTGAGCCTGTAATCGAACACACAAATGCTGATGCTCCAGATACTCAACTAGTCTAAAGAAGGACAGTGTTATTTCTTCTTTAATAAGCACAGCAGTTTTCAGCTGTGCTAACATAATTGTTATTATCTATGCATAGTCACTTTAATAACTGTACCTACATGTACATGTTACCTCAATTACTTCGACACTGGCACATTGACTCTGTACTGGTACCCCCTGTATACAGCCCTGCTATTGTTATTTACTGCTGCTCTTGAATTATTTGTTATTATTATCTCTTCATTTTTCGGGGGTATTTTCTTAAAACTGCATTGTTGGTTAAGGGCTTGTAAGTAAACATTTCCTTGTAAGGCACACCTAATTTCACTACACCTGTTGTATTCGGCACATGTGACAAATAAAATGTGATTTGAATTGTGTATTTGTATCTGCACTCATTTTGGACCGTTAGCCTGTTGATCAATTATGTTCAGTTGACTTTGTTTATCTGCTATACTCTCATGGTTACAGGCAGACTTAAATTAGCTTAAATTGGATCATGTAGGCTACTGTAATGCTCCGGGTGTCGTGGGTGTGGAGTCAAATGCAGGAGACAGAGTTCAATGCTGTGCGTCTTTTAATAGCACCAATGCACCACAGGGTGCTCACAAAAGTTACTTTCCCAAACACAGGGAATCAAAAATTACAATGGAAAAAAAAAAAAATCACGACCAGGCACAAACACGTACCTTTACAACAGAGCCAAAGTTTACAATGAAATAATCCCGCACAACAACCAGGCGGGCCGGCTGTCTAATAAAGACAAACTAATTAACATGAACAGGTGCTACCACTAAACATACAAGGAGGGGGGGGGGAAACAATCAGTGGCAGCTAATAGGCCGGTGACGACGACCGCCGAGCTCCACCCGCCCGGGAAGGGGAAACACCCTCGGTCGGACTCGTGACAGCTACGAACTAGTCTGCGGGTGTCTTTTTCAATAGCACTGCTGCCCTCTGTTTCTCGGTAGGAGCACTGTACTTTGGCCAATAAAATAATATATATAATAGCTCATCTCAGCTTGAGTAAGGCTGTAGGGTTTGGCCATGTGAAGCTGGGGCTTACATGTGACAAATTATAATCGTACACAAATTGACCTCAGAAGTAAACAACATTTGCATATTAAAATTAAAATAAACAGTAGGTACCCGGCACAGCCTATCTCTTATCTCCAAAAAATATGGCAAGTTTGGCAACCAGGTCATAAACTTTGACACATGAGGTGAAGCATATAAAACATCCATTCTCATGTGGCCAGGGCTTTTCAACTGGGGGTCCACGAAGGTACTGTAGTGGGTCCTATATAATAATAGAAATAATATTTTATTTTCAGTGTTATTTAAAAACAAAAATGTATATCGCTAGCGACATACCTACAGTAGAAAAGAGGCGAATATATTCTAATGATGTCAACTTTATTTATCAACTAATATTGATCAAACTACACTCATTGGAGCCAATTACACTCACTGGAATATCTGACATAGACCTTGAAAAAGCATCCGAGAATAGGCTACCAGCGCGGGAAGTGCCACTGGCTGCTGGTAAGCTTTCTTGACTTGGACATTGGCCTACATTGGCCTAAACAACTGCTCTTAGCGAACATGGGTTTGGAGTTACCTTTCTAGATAATAGGCTATGTTAGAGTTTACACCTCCTCTTCCAATTAGAATGTGGGAGGTCAAAATAATGAAAAACTATCTTCCAAATCTATTAATTTAAAAATGTTTCAAACTTTTTCTTGCTATTATCATTCACCTGATGATAAGATAAGACATTAAAAAATGAATTGATAAAGTATGATGGGGTCTCTGGGTCACCGTATGCCAGGGAGGGGCTCCCTGGGCATGATAAGGTTGAAGACCCCTGTATTAGGCTTACAGGCATAAGATCTTCATTTGAGCCAGTTTGCTACAGCAGGGAAATCATTTTGCAACAACAGGAAATGTGAATTATTAAGTGGATTATAATTAATGGACATTTTTTGTAGGGGTTGATAAATGTTTCCTTATGGAAATCAAGTCTGACGTTTTAAAGTGGAAATTACAAACTTAAGAAGCCTATTCAAACAATGAACACAAGCAGACATTGCAATAGTAACTTATTAGAATCACCCACCCCCACACAATTCGGTAATTTAATAAGATTATCAATTCACGTCCAGTCTCCATGGCCTACCAGTTCACAGATGTGAACAGATGTGTACAGATGTGTGGTGAATTAATCTGATGGAGAAGAGGCGTTCATTGGTTCAGTGAGAACGGAAGTGGTGAAGCGAAAGGGTTGATGCCGCGTTCAAATCAACTGGGAACTCGAAATAATACGAGGTCAAATAATGACGTCAGTGATCTTCAGGTTGTAAAGTCTAAAAAGCTGTAAAAAAGATATCCGAGTTCCAGAGTGGAAATTCCGATTTGGATGACTATTCGAATCGGGTTTTCCAGTCGGACCTCGTATTTTTCTTGTATGGAGGTCAATGAGACAGTGTCGAATTTGGTCGAGCATAAAATGTAACTGCTAATTTTCCACGTGAGGCTTATTTGATCGAATACACGTTTCGTAATTGTGAGGTTGTTACGAATGCACTATATAAGTGGCCGCACGTGGCGTTTCGGCAATTCGGGAAAAAACGACTACATTTATATTGGAGCTGTGCGTGTTGTTCACTCGCGTATCTTCCCTTTCTGATTGGCTAGAATGGTTCCACCTGATATTGACTCCTCCCGTTTGCCTTCCATCTTTGAGGACATGTATTTCCATTGTTCAGTCATTTGTTAGAGCAGCTACTCGACTATCTTGTCAATATAATAGATCATCTTCGGTTCAGTCAAAAAACTGGAGCTTTGACGTCACACCACTATTTTCCGCAGGATTAAAGATGGCGCCGCATCATGTACTAAAGTGCTGTCAACGGAGTTTAGCTTGGATACCTGTTATTTTCATCAACCTGGTCGTTGGCTGGTCTTATTATGCATACGTCGTGGAACTCTGTATCTGTAAGTATACAATTATCGTTTTAGGATGATTAACGGGGTTTGTTTCCTCATTGAAACTAAGTTGCTTGACTGCCCAGCTGGAGGATGTGTAGGATTCGGGAAACAGTACAGAAATGTGGTGGGACGAAAACAGGTGAAACAGTGAAAGACTACTTTGTTGCGGATAGCCAATCATGCTCATAGTTAGAATGTGCGTGATACAGCCTGCATTCGAACCAGGGACTCTAGTGACGCCTCTTGCACTGAGAAGCAGTGTCTTGCACCACTCGGGAGCCCCTTTGACCTAAATTATTTCTTATTTTGACATTCTTTAGCCTAGGTCTCATCTGGGCTGTGATTCTGTATTAGATTGTGCCAATAATCTTAAGAGCCATTTGATATGAGGCTACCCTGCCCTCAAATACTCTTATTCCCATATAGTTGACTCGTCATGTGAACCTCTGTGACTAAACCTGTTTTAGCCTGTTTCTGCTGCTGATGGTACAATCACATGCATGTCTGTCAGTCAGTCAGTCAGTGAGTGGCTGTAATCAGGGGCATCCCTTCAGCAGGGCAAACAAAGCATTCTGTGATGGGTGGGTCCCCCACTGGTAGTGCCAGGCTACCGCTGGGGGGGGTGAGAGGAGGGGGTCTGTAGATGTGAGCATACTACTGTAGTACTGTAACTCTGCAGACGCATCAATCAGATGCCCTCTCTAAACTCCTATTTTCTCTCTTTGTGTGTGCTTTGTCTGTTTCAGTTACAATCCCAAATAATGCAGAAAAAAGTAAGTAACATTCAGAAACATTTGGTGCTTTCACAACTGTCTTTGATCACACAAACTCTATTGTATCATACCTGGTTGTTTTTTGTTCTTGCTCCCTCTCTCCAACAGTATCATACCTGGTTGTCTTCCACCTGTTCTTCATCATGTTTATCTGGTCCTACTGGAAGACTATCTGCAGTAGGCCTGCCAGCCCCTCTAAAGAGGTATACAGAGTAGGGCTGACCCAATTTAGTCTACTGGTCGATAGGCTGTTGGCTGATGTGGGGTGGTGGCAAGTATATATATATATTTTAAATGTATAGCACACGAGACGCCTGTCTGAGTGGGCTAATCCATTGCGGATGCCGCTGGGATGGCACACCAGTATCACCAGTAGTACATTTACAGTTAATTACCATAATTTCTCATCTACAATGTTTGTTTGGTTATGGCAATTTCTGTTTCCTGTGGAAATGTTGTAAAATAGGCCTACCCAATTACTTCTTATCCCATGCACAAATATCCTACAGCTGTGTCAGTCTGTCCGCATCCCACTAGCTCAGGATATGGCCCAGAATATTTTATACAATGTTGCAAGTTTGCTAGCTCAGACCAAATTAATAGTTGATACAATGTTTCAAGTTCCTTACAGACAGGCCATGTGTAGCCAATGTGATTTATAGGATATTTATTTTTATCAGGATATTTTCTTCCTGTGGGCTGCAATGTTTTTGTTTGTTGGCTTTTTACATATTGCCAATGGCGATAAAGTTACTTTTAGATTTGTATCATTTTCATTTAGATAGAATATTGATTTACCACATGACATTGATTCTGAGATATATAGACTTTATTACAACTTAAAATGTGCATATGTAAATTGTAACTGGCATGCAGATCAGTAGAAATGGTAGGATAACATGGCACTCCAAATGGAAAAGGTTACTGACCGCTGGTGTAGCCTATTACCGTCTTCTGCTTCTGTTTAGGCTATCTTGATCTCTGGCTCTCGCTTAAGTAATTTGTTTCTTAATTTTTAATCAGTGCTTAAAGCATCAGATAAGCTCAGTAGCCAACATATAGTTGATTTCATTCAAACATATGTTGTGTTTATATATGGAAAAATGCATGTTTTAAAATTCCGACTGGTCATAAGAACAGACTACTTTCGGTCAGTCAAGATTTTAGTCGGAGACAGCCCTAATACACAGTGTATCTGTCTTCACCAGTAGTACTAATTCTGCCTCCCATGAGATGCTACACCACAATGCCACGGGGCCAGGGGAATGGGCACTGGGCTGGGTGGTTCCCTAGGCGCTCTGTAATTACACTGTACAGCAGATGTTCACATAGGAGTGTGTGAGAGCATATGGTTGTGAAGTGGGATTACTCTGTCTCAATCTCAAGTTACTTGTTTCACATTTCAACTGGGCCCTAATTTTTAGATGCATGACTACTGATACTAACTATGTTATAACATACTTGGTGAAACTCTCTCTGTTCTCCCATGAGTTTTGTCTGGCCAAAGTGGAGAAGGAGCAGTATGAGAAGGAGCAGCCAGACGCTCAGCAGGACATCCTGAAGAAAGTGGCCGTAGGATTGCCTGTCTACACACGCACTGGGACCGGAGGTGAGAATACAATACAGTCGACACATGGTTGGGACACACACACCTTGGATTTAAAGCTGATGATGATTGAGCAGGTGTATTGGTATGTTCTCCACAGCCGTCCGGTACTGTGACCACTGTCAGGTGATCAAACCCGACCGCTGCCACCACTGCTCCACCTGTGACATGTGAGTTCAGTTAGTTCTGTCTCTATGGGGTTCAGATGAGATGCACCATTGGATTTTATGTGGAGCCTTTTTAGATGCTTCAACTCCAAAGTAATATACTATTTTCTTCTTTCCCTTGTTTTTTTTGTTCTCTCTCTCAGGTGTGTACTGAAGATGGATCATCACTGTCCATGGTATGTAACACCTCAGTCCGTTCTTGTAATTTAGATGCTTAGCAACAGTACACTCCTTTTGTGTGTGAAGTTCTTGATAGTGATTGGTTCAGTGGGGAGTTTAATCCTCTCCATTCTACTGCATCAGCATATTTGATCTGTCTGACCTTTTTACTTGATGAAGTCACTGTTTTGTCTAGTACAGCATTGGAAAAGGGATTACCCAGCTCGCAAACAGATAATTCTTTAGACTGTGTCATCACTGTATTTGATACAGATTAGAGAATAGAGGCAACTAGTGGAGAAGGCAGCAGGAGCCACGTTGACTGATTAATTTACCCCTCTCTCTGTTTCTTGCTCAGGGTGAATAACTGTGTTGGATTTTCGAACTACAAGTTCTTTGTCTTGTTTCTGGCCTACTCCATGCTGTATTGTGTGTTTATCGCTGCTACTGTCCTGCAGTATTTCATAAAATTCTGGACAGTAAGTACTACTAAGTAATACTCTAGCTGCCTTTCATTTCTTCCCTAGCCAGAGCTTAGTGGTTGAGTGTAAACACTGACAGCAGTAAGATCTCCGATCGCATGTTCCAATTAGCCAATACCCAAATCCTCTACATAATCCACCTCAAATTTGAGCAGTGTGCATGTCAGATTTATTTTTATATCTAATCGCTGTAAAATAGTTGCACACATTTCTCCACTAACAATCTGTCTCTAATACTTTGCCTAAAGCATTGCCGAAGGAGATCTGTTGGGGATTGTCCTCAGGTAAAATGCAAGATTGTCACCATCTGATCGTCATGGTTAGTTTAAAAAGTAAGGGTGCACTTCTTTGAATAGCCTATTGCCACTAATGGCAAGTCACAGTAAGGTAAGCTAGAGAAGCTCCACCCATAATGGCATTCACAGGCCTTTTGTCTCTGATGTACAAGTCGCTGTTGAGGGATTCTCTTCAGTATGTGTCAAACACTCTTGTCTTGCAGCATAAGCCGTTGTCTGTTCCTCCTTGAGTGTTAAGACTGGGCTTCTGTCCTTGTCTGTGTTGTATGCTGCCTTGCTTGTGACAATGAATGCCCACTGTCATCTTGGCCAACTGAGGCCCAGTGTGGAGTTGGACAGGATTGGTTGTTTAGCATGTCTTATTTTGCATATTGAATTCACAGACAACCAAAGGTCTGTACTGTATGTAGTACCTGCTGGGGCCATTCACTGAACAGTCATGTAGGCTCAGATTCTGCTTCTCCAGAATGAGGTCACCCATTGTCATTTACAACTGACTGATCCTGTGTGTCTGTGCACATCCTGTGTGTCTGTGCAGAAGGTTAACATTACTACTGTGTGGTTCTGTTGAAAAGTATGACGTCACTAACGGCTTTCCTCTCTCTTCCCTCTCAAGAATCAGCTGCCCGACACTCACGCCAAATTCCACGTGTTGTTTCTGTTTTTTGTGGCGGCAATGTTCTTCATCAGCATCCTGTCGCTTTTCAGCTACCATCTGTGGCTTGTGGGAAAGAACAGGACCACCATAGGTAGCTGCCATGCCTCACCATGCTGTAACACAGAACATCTCATCCACTATTGTCTTGATTGATTGTTGACAACATTTTTATCATTGTTTGCCATTGGTTTTTATTTCAGAGGCTTTCAGGGCTCCTGTCTTCAGAAATGGCCCAGACAAAAATGGCTTCTCTCTGGGCTTCAGTAGGAACGTGGTGGAGGTGTTTGGAGACCAGAAGAAGTACTGGATGTTTCCCATCTACACCAGGTGAAAACACCAAGTCTACTATCTACCTATTCTTTTGGAGCTTTAGAATTGTTTTTTTAAGTGGACCACAAAACATTTCAAATACTTAGGATGCTTAATAAGTGAAAAATATATAAAGAACTTGATCCCATCACTCACCAATATGAAAGCAGACCTAATTAAATGGAACAATCTTCACAGAAATCTAAGCGGTATAATTAACCTTTTCAGAATGGAATGGCTCCCAAAGTGTAGTTATTCTTGGTAATACGAATTACCGCACCGAAGTATACTCGGGCATAACAGACTGTATATGGGCAAATAATACTGCTAGAATAAAAAGTAACATTTTACATCTTCCTATGTCTAAATGTTGGTTTTAACCTTCCAGACTTGGAATTGTATCAACTCGCCTCTCAAGGCTTTTGCTTGTGACATATAGTTAAATGCATGAAAGAGGAAAAATGGGTACGTTTTGAAGATGCACATGTTCACCCCAGAATCTTTTTACGTGTCTTATTTTCAAAGGAAAAAGCTAAGAACATTAACAACTTCATAGTTAAGAACAACATGGACATTTTTTTACGTATTCTACAAAAACCAATATGACCTCATAAAAACACAAGCCTATCGAACAGTCCTTGGATAGCTTTTCAGAATTCCACAATAAATAAATTGGTCCACATTTTAAATCTAAAGTCATAGAAACACACATATTTCCATGACAGCATTACAAAGCAATTTTGGATTGACTAATGTAGATATTTTAAAATGTATGCAACTTAAAACGTATCACAATGTCTATTTGATATTTTGGACAACAGAGCAATCTTGAGGGAATCCTATTTGAGTCAGAACAGGATGTTCATATGATAGGTAAGATATACAAGCCTATCCAACTGACAAAAACTATTGGAACTAAAATGGAAAAATAACTGATATTGGCACAAGATGGAGGGAATGTTGGAACATAACTAACGAAATGACAGTTAGCGAAAATGTAGGCTTAATCCAGTATAAAATAAGGTATTGAATTTATTATACAAGAGACAAAATTCACAAATTCTACAGCACAACTGCAGAGTCATATTTTAAGTGTAAAACTAACAATGAGGCAATAATCCAATGCCTTCTGGGATTGTTATAAAGTCCAAAAGTTAGGGGCGGATTGAGAAAGTTAGCTGTCAGAAGTATTAGTGTAAATGTACTTTAAATCAATCTGTCTTTTAATCCAGACATGGCATATGAGGGTGCAGTGAGATACCCAATGGGTTGGACAATACTTTTCTCGTCAGTCACCTTGAAAAAACGTATACGTAACCTGGAAATAAACCAATCCTCCGTTGTTAACACAATGGAAAGTTCAAGTGCCTTATTATCTGAATGTTGAAAGTGCGTGGGCGACGGAGAGAAACAAAAGGGTGCAGTTTGAGCCATGTGGCAGAGAGTGATAAGGGTTCTGGAGATGCAGGTGTGATGTTATTTGTATGTTTTGTATTGTTTAAAAAAAAACATTTTAAAAAGTAATTAGAAACTTAGTGCAGGGTTTAAATACCAAATGCCCCCCCCGTTCTCTCTCTCTCCTCTCCTTTCTCTCCGTTAGTCATGGTGATGGACACAGTTTTGTCACCCGGTTGCTGACCTTAGATCCTGAGCAAATAGCTGTGGGCCTCCAGATCAACGGCAAAAGGTTATTTATGGTTTCTCGGGTTGATTTATTTATTTCCTGATTCAGTAAAATGATCTCACCTAATTCATTAAATGAATCTCTGCCTTGTCCTCCAACAGCTCTGTAGATGGTCTGGCAAGCCCCAAGCACATCCTTGGCAACAACATTAACCACATTGAGGGCCATCAGGATGGTATGTAGATTCCCCATAGATATCCTGTAATGTCAAGTAGCCATGTGTCTGTGTGCTGCCTGACCCTAGAACCCTTGTGTTTCAGACGTAGCCCAGACGGTAACTGTGACAATGGAGAGTGAATCATAGACAGGTAAGCCTATAGATGAGTTCCGCTGAAGTGCGCGTGTTTCCTGCAGACCTTAGAGTGGAAACTGATGACCACCAGGTGGCTCAAATGGCCAGTTTACATGTCTGCCAGGAGACAACTGAGCCATTAACTGTGATGCCTTACAACCAGCAGCATCTCTGTCTCTACAGAAACCAGCCTTTTATCACATGCAGTACCCCTACTACCATGGACAAAATGTCAAGTAAACGCTCTCGAATAGCCGTCATCCTTTCTATTGTCGCTCTCATGACCACCAAACAGCATCCCTGTTACCATGGACAAACCCTGGACACGACATCTGTCACCAGAGCTTTAATCAGCTTTCAGTTTCCATCCTCACCAAACGCATGCAGATGCGTTTTCTTTGTTGCTAACCAAAAAACGCACAACAATATTTTTGTTGGTAACTATTATTCATCTCTGGAACTGCTCTGTTATTCAAGCAAAAAAAAGAATACTCTTTGCACTAGGTCAGATAAGTGCAGGAAAATAATTGCTTTACAGTTATACGCCTCTGTCAAATCAGTATTCACTTGCTTTATTGGAAAAATGAAGAGGTCACTGTGTCTTAGCATAGAAAATGTGTTCATGGCTTTGATTAAACCCAGAGGATACAATGTGGTGTCTTGAGGCCTTGAAGGTCATGAGCACTACTGTCTCAGTTGATTGTAGCGTGTGTGTACTGTATGCACTTTACACTTGAATCCTGTGACGAGTGCTAAGCATATCCATTGATTTCAATAGGACAGTAGGTTTATACGAACCACGGTGTTGTAGGACCCTATGCCTCTCCCAAAATCCTCTCCTGCTCTGCATCATCGGAACTTAAATGTGCATTGTGCCTTCAGTACAGTATGGAAGAACAAAGTTATAGTACTGTGCCATAGTTGACCGTAGCATTATGTAATAGCTTTACAATTTATACAGATGGAAATGGAACCCGGAGAGCATTTTTGTTTACAATTTTACGGGCCAAATCCCCACTCATGTTTTGCACAATTCCGTGCATCAGTGATGATATACACTGAGTGTACAAAACATTAGGAAAGCCTTTCCTAATATTGAGTTGCACCCCCTTTTGCCCTCAGAACAGCCTCAATATGTCGGGGCATGGACTCACAGGTGTTAACTTTTCAACAGGGATCCTGACCCAATTATACTCCCAATGCTTCCTACAGTTGTATCAAGTTGGCTGGGTGTCCTTTGGGTGGTGGACCATTCTTGATGCACTTGGAAAACAAACTGTTGAGTGTGAAACCCAGCAGCATTGCAGTTCTTGACACTCCACCAGGCACCTACTACCATTCCCTGTTCAAAGGCTCTTAAATATTTTGTCTTGCCCATTCACCCTCGGAATGGCACACATACATAATCCATGTCTCAAGGCTTAAAAATGATTCTTTAACCTGTCTCCTCCCCTTCATCTACACTGATTGAAGTGGATTTAACAAGTGACCAACAAGGGATCGTAGCTTTCACCTGGATTTACCTGGTCAGTCTCATGTTCCTAATGTTTTGTACATTCAGTGTATGTGACCAGGTAGATTTTTTTTTTTTAAATTTTATCAAGAATTTGGTTGGGAGTCAACAGTTTTTTTTTTTTTTCAGAGGTGTATAATTCATTAACATTGAACAGCATTGTTATTCCATTAAGTATTTATTTTCAAGGTTTCTTTTAAGTTGCAGATTTTCCATTGTTTATTTTTGCTATTGTCTGCATTGCCATATGTTGTTTTCAGATATGTAGTGTTTTTTAAACTGAGTTTATGAAGATGAAGGTATCTGTGAAGTCATCACTTTTGTTCGTGAGAGGGGACTTCGACTCATTTCACAGGAAAGTGAGATTAATTGTTTGATGTCAGAGTTCTATCTTTGAGAATAAGGAATTGCTATTTGTGTTCACTTTATGCAATTCCTGACTTCTCAATCTGATGAATGGCATACATATGGAGAAAAACGGAAGGCTTTGAACAAAATGTTTTTTAAAGCACATTTTACATCACAAATGCTGCATTCTTTGATTATTATAGCTGTTTTCTTATTATTTGATTGTTTTGTTGTGGACGATGTACAATGTTGAGCATATACATAAATATTTAATGTACTGAACCAGATTTGTTAATACCAGTAGGCCAGTTTCCATGTGTAGTAGTCCCTGGGAAAGTTACTGTTCTGCTGTAGTAAATCATGCCAGGATGCTCATAGACCACCAAGAGGGGGCCAGAGCTCGACATCAAACTCTCAATGGACACTTTTTATTATTATTTTTTTTAAATTTCAGAATATTTGTGATCTGGTTTCTCAATTTCCAACTGACTATGATCCATGTGGTTTTTAGGAGAGTTCTTTGGAATTTGCAAGTGGTTTGTTTACTGGATGCATAAATGTTTGTATAACACCCTATCGTGGAGGAATGTAGAGTGAGAGCATTGTGACTGACCAGAAATCCTAACGTTCTCATTTTAATTTAATGCCATAGAGAAGTATTTTGTGCTACATTGTATATTCACAAAATCTGTTGATGGTAAATCATGGACCAATTTCCTGTTTAATTTTTTTTTTTTAATAATATCTTATTTTTTTTATTGAAGCTGTTTTGCATGTTAAGTATTTTCTCACTATTTGTACTACCCTGTCAGCCAGTTTTGGTTGTTCATGTTTTTTTAAATATAATCTAAATGTGGAAATAATTTGCACAAAGTTCAATAATTTTTTATTTTTTAGATGAATACACTGTATTAATGTGTACATTTTAACAATAAATACTGTTTTCAGTGCATTCATGCTTGATTAATGCACTTCTACGTTGTTAGAAACCATGTTGGTTGCCTAGAACGTCCCATTACAACAAGGGTAGGGCCTGCTAAATGTTGGATACCGTCTGATTTAACATTTTAGTTAGACCACTTTATGATGAGAGCAATGCGCCAAAATAAGTCACTGTCATGTCATAAGTCACTTGGCAAATCTTCAGCAAACGTGAGGGCAAGGTTTAGCAATATAAGACTATTCACACATCGTGGGGTCAACGAACGAGGTGTCAGTGACAGATGCATGGAAAGTCACAGCATTCACTGTTACACATTTTTATATTTTTTATTTCACCTTTATTGAACCAGGTAGGCTCGTTGAGAACAAGTTCTCATTTACAACTGCGACCTGGCCAAGATAAAACAAAGCAGTTCGACACAACTCCAGAGTTACACATGGAATAATCAAACTTACAGTCAATAATACAATAGGAAAAAGTATATACAGTGCCTTGCGAAAGTATTCGGCCCCCTTGAACTTTGCGACCTTTTGCCACATTTCAGGCTTCAAACATAAAGATAACTTTTTTTTTGTGAAGAATCAACAAGTGGGACACAATCATGAAGTGGAATGACATTTTTTGGATATTTCAAACTTTTTTAACAAATCAAAAACTGAAAAATTGGGCGTGCAAAATTATTCAGCCCTTTTACTTTCAGTGCAGCAAACTCTCTCCAGAAGTTCAGTGAGGATCTCTGAATGATCCAATGTTGACCCAGATGACTAATGATGATAAATACAATCCACTTGTGTGTAATCAAGTCTCTGTATAAATGCTGCACTGTGATAGTCTGAGTTCCGTTAAAAGCGCAGAGAGCATCATGAAGAACAAGGAACACACCAGGCAGGTCCGAGATACTGTTGTGAAGAAGTTTAAAGCCGGATTTGGATACAAAAAGATTTCCCAAGCTTTAAACATCCCAAGGAGCACTGTGCAAGCGATAATATTGAAATGGAAGGAGTATCAGACCACTGCAAATCTACCAAGACCTGGCCGTCCCTCAACTTTCAGCTCATACAAGGAGAAGACTGATCAGAGATGCAGCCAAGAGGCCCATGATCACTCTGGATGAACTGCAGAGATCTACAGCTGAGGTGGGAGACTCTGTCCATAGGACAACAATCAGTCGTATATTGCACAAATCTGGCCTTTATGGAAGAGTGGCAAGAAGAAAGCCATTTCTTAAAGATATCCATGAAAAGTGTCGTTTAAAGTTTGCCACAAGCCTACCTGGGAGACACACCAAACATGTGGAAGAAGGTGCTCTGGTCAGATGAAACCAAAATTGAACTTTTTGGCAACAATGCAGAACGTTATGTTTGGCGTAAAAGAAACACAGCTCATCACCCTGAACACACCATCCCCACTGTCAAACATGGTGGCAGCATCATGGTTTGGGCCTGCTTTTCTTCAGCAGGGACAGGGAAGATGGTTAAAATTGATGGGAAGATGGATGGAGCCAAATACAGGACCATTCTGGAAGAAAACCTGATGGAGTCTGCAAAAGACCTGAGACTGGGACGGAGATTTGTCTTCCAACAAGACAATGATTCAAAACATAAAGCAAAATCTACAATGGAATGGTTCAAAAATAAACATATCCGGGTGTTAGAATGGCCAAGTCAAAGTCCAGACCTGAATCCAATCGAGAATCTGTGGAAAGAACTGAAAACTGCTGTTCACAAATGCTCTCCATCCAACCTCACTGAGCTCGAGCTGTTTTGCAAGGAGGAATGGGAAAAAATGTCAGTTTCTCGATGTGCAAAACTGATAGAGACATACATACCCCAAGCGACTTACAGCTGTAATCGCAGCAAAAGGTGGCGCTACAAAGTATTAACTTAAGGGGGCTGAATAATTTTGCACGCCCAATTTTTCAGTTTTTGATTTGTTAAAAAGGTTTGAAATATCCAATAAATGTCGTTCCCCTTCATGATTGTGTCCCACTTGTTGTTGATTCTTCACAAAAAAATACAGTTTTATATCTTTATGTTTGAAGCCTGAAATGTGGCAAAAGGTCGTAAAGTTCAAGGGGGCAGAATACTTTCGCAAGGAACTGTATACATTGTGTGCAAATGAGGTAGAATAAGGGAGGTAAGGCAATAAATAGGCCATAGTTGATAAATAATTACAATATAGCAATTAAACACTGGAGTGATAGATGTGCAGAAGATGAGTGCAAGTAGAGATACTGGGGTGCAAAGGAGCAAAATAAATAACCGTATGGGGATGGGCTGTTTACAGATGGGCTATGTACAGGAGCAGTGATCTATGAGCTGCTCTGACAGCTGGTGCTTAAAGTTAGTGAGGGAGATATGAGTCTTCAGCTTCATGATTTTTGCAGTTTGTTATACCAGTGAAATATATCTGCTGGAGCGCATGCTACGGGTGGGTGCTGCTATGGTGACCAGTGAGCTGAGATAAGGCGGGGCTTTACCTAGCAAGGACTTATAGTTGACCTGGAGCCAGTGGATTTGGTGACGAATATGAAGCGAGGGCCAGCCAACGAGAGCATACAGGTCGCAGTGGTGGGTAGTATATGGGGCTTTGGTGACAAAACAGATGGCACTGTGATAGACTGCATCCAATTTGCTGAGTAGAGTGTTGGAGGCTATTTTGTAAATGACATCGCCAAAGTCCAGGATTGGTAGGATAGTCAGTTTTACAAGGGTATGTTTGGCAGCATGAGTGAAGGATGCTTTGTTGCGAAATAGGAAGCCGATTCACAATTTAATTTTGGATTGGAGATGCTTAATGTGAGTCTGGAAGGAGAGTTTACAGTCTAACCAGACACCTAGGTATTTGTAGTTGTCCACATATTCTAAGTCAGAACCGTCCAGAGTAGTGATGCTGGATGGGCGGGCAGGTGTGGGCAGCAATCGCAAGCATTTAAGAGCAGTTGGAGGCCACGGAAGGAGAGTTGTATGGCATTAAAGCTCGTCTGGAGGTTAGTTAACACAGTGTCCAAAGAAGGGCCAGAAGTATACATAATGGTGTCGTCTGCGTAGAGGTGGATCAGGGAATCACCAGCAGCATGTATACATCATTGATGTATACAGAGAAAATAGTCGGCCCGAGGATTGAACCCTGTGGCACCCCCATAGAGACTGAGGTCCGGACAACAGGCCCTCCGATTTGACACACTGAACTCTGTCTGATAAGTAGTTGGTGAACCAGGCGAGGCAGTCATTTGAGAAACCAAGGCTGTTGAGTCTGCTGATAAGAATGTGGTGATTGACAGAGTCAAAAGCCTTGGCCAGGTCGATGAATACAGCTGCACATTATTGTCTTTTATCGATGGCAGTTATGATATCGTTATTTATAACACTTTGTTTTAGAATGAATTGTTTGGCTTGAACAAAAAAGTGGCAGTTTTAGAAGTTTATCTCTGCATGGTTATGGCATTGAAGTGAAACAAGTTTATATCTCAAGGACTCACAGGAATGTGATTGTCCCTTCCAATTGCATCAGGTTTATAGAGTGTGACAGTGTCTACTGTGGGGGAATGAACTCTCTGCTATCCACCTGACTCACTGAGTGTGTGCGGATGGAGAAAAATGTGTGAGAAGCCCACGTCTATGGGGAAGTCACACATGACTCGATCTACAGGTGTCTGTAGGCGAAGCAAGTTTACATTTAAATGCATGGCTTCTTTTTTATTCGGATTGTATTTTATGCTACCTGTCTTTCTGTCTCTCATACTCGCTCTTCCTTTTCTCTTTCTCTCCATTCCTTTTCTCTTTATTCCTTTTCTCTTTCTCTCCTTTTCTCTCCATCTCTTACTAAACCTCTCTGTTTGACTGTAATCCATCCATCCAGGTCTGTTTTTGGATCATCTTTCACCTTCTCCCTTCACTTAATTTGTAACCGGGTAAACTGATTAGACCTAATTGTCTCACCCTACATACTAAAATCATGTTTTTCTTAGCTCAAATGCAATTATGAAGTTGAGTGATGATTAGACCATCTACATGTAGCCATTAGCTACAGCCCACTGCCGGAAAGTCTTTATTCTAGCTTCTGTATATGGGGACGGAGTTTTAGGGATCTAACAACATCGATTCATCCTATAAAGGGATCGTTTATTGATTTGAAATTGGTAGAATTTGAAAAAAGGTTATAGTTATCCTCAACACTCTTGCTGGTCTCAGTTCATGTCATTACTGGTGAATGTTTTCATGACTAAAAGTTACACAGATACACAACAGATGGGGTACGTGATGAAAAACACAGTGAAGGCAATGAAATAGTGGCATTAACAGAGAGACAGTAATTCGATTGGCAGAACACTGAAATGAAATGGCTCCAGTTAATCAGAGAGAGAGAGAGAGAGGTGATATTTTGTATATAAACCCACAACCTTTAAGATTGATGGCTGAACAATTACAATACCCACTGGGGAAGAACTGGTTGAATCAACATAGTTTCCACGTCATTTCAACAACAACTAAATATATGTGACGACATTGAATCAACGTGGAAAGCTGATTGGATTTGAAAAAATGTCACCAAACTATTAACCGAAATCCAATTACATGGTGAAATGTGTTGTTGATTTCACGTTGATTTCACGTTGAATTCAGGTTGGCAAATGGAAATCTTAACCAGAAGTTGGACTGACTGTGGATATTTATTTTCTACTTGGATTCATTTGGTAATATGTTAACTCGAGCATGCTTTACCAACCCCGTTCATTCCTGTATGTTGGCTGGCAAGAAACGATACACCCAATCAAAGTTCATTCTCATGAAACGTAAACGTGTGCTGAATCAAATCAAATCTATAGGAAAGTAATTCCACTGAGAGTTACAGGAGCCGAATGTGGGTCATTGGGCTCCCCTTGATAAGGAAGGTTGCTCAATAAATACAGTAGTTCTAAGATTTGAATGAATTACAGTTATCTGCCATTCTCTATGCGAAGGTGGTCTCATTGACTCGTTGGAAAATCGGGCAGTATTCACTGAGCAAACAACTTACTCATCATCAGTCAGAAGTTAATTGCGGGGGAAAGTTCAATATCTATTGCCGTCTGCTTCCTCGCATCTCATATAACTGCAGTCAGTGGGCAAGAGATACATCACTGGTAGTTTATTTTCTGCATATCCTCACAACCTGGCTGTCAGTCCTTACATTACCGACTTCAACTGACTATGGACATGGAAGAGGCTCTCAACAGCACCATCCATCCGAGCTGTTTAGAAGAACCTCCGCTGGCTGTCGATGTCATAAAGCGTGAGTTACCCAGATTACCTTATCTATCAGTTTGTAGATAGTGTTTCATTATAAAGTTGTAATTGTGGAAGTGAATTTCACTACAAATTGTACAAAACAGTTTTTGGGACGCAGACTGTTTCTTTTGCATGTTTGACTTCATTGATTCAACATACTCATTGATATGTGAAACAAATAATATGAATAATAATAATAATAAATAATGTCTTGGTCTTCTACCATTCATTTGTACCTGACATGTCTAGCATCCCAAGGCAAAACAGGACTTACAGAAGTATGATAATATAGTAGGGCTATATTAGAAGTGACTGTTAGTCTATATCATTATTTTCTCAAATGTGTGTGATAACTACACCGTGACCATTGTCATGGCAGAAATGTGACTGATTGGGTCTCTGGCACACAACAAGACCTCATTAGCCCGTTGAGCGAAAGCTCAGGTGTTAGCTCTGGAAGTATTTCTGTGGCACACGTCAGAGTCAAATACTTTCTTTTGAACGAACTTCATGTCAGGATAGGCAACTGAATGTTATTGTTCACCAAACAATCTCTGATACACAGACAAGCCCAATAAAACAGATTCTGAATGGATTTGTCCTCCAAACGGAAGGCTACAGTCTAATCCAGGCTGATTGGAGGGACATCATTTCACTCTGCTCATCAATACATCTCCATGTGTAGGCCACATATATGCATGTTTGGTTTCTCCAAAGTCATTTTTCTGTTCTGAGAAATATGATGGCTCATTTGATAAGAATGACAAATAACTTGCATGGCCTTTCATCCTTTTGTATTCAGTCAACATCTCTTCAAGGGTGGTTTATTGTTTCTGTAGATAGCCTCGATCTCAGTCCATATGAAACTAATCAAGGATACATTTAGACAGCTGGATTTGCACTGGGCCGAGTGAAGTATTGTTGGGATCTCATCAGCACTCAACCTCAAAAGAGGCTGAATAAAATGGTTTGGAGGCTGTTTCACAAATGCTGTTGTGTCCATGGGGATGTTGTCAGGGCATTGATCTATCCTCAAGAGAGGTTGTTGTTGCCAGGGGCTTCTACTGACCTATACAACCTCTCTCTCTCTCTCCCTCCTGATCCCCTTACTCTCTCCCTTAACTAGAGCTGGATGTCTTTGGTGTGGCTCTGTACTCCATGCTGACCCTCATGTCTACGCTGTCCCTGCTGCTCTACCTGGAGGAGTGTGTGTTTATCTATAGAAAAGTCCCGTCTCCTAAGAAGACAACTATTATGTGGGTCAATGGTGCTGCACCGGTGAGAAGTCATCTCCTTGCCTTCACCAGATACAATTGAATGCAATAAGTACTGCCAGTGGATCTCTGTGGTTATAGCTACACTGTCTGGACTGGATGAGTATATCGTCTCGTTAATTGTTATTTTATTGTTTTACTTTTTATCGTATGTTTTACTTTAGTTTATTTAGTAAATATTTTCTTTACTCTATTTCTTGAACTGCATGGTTGGTTAAGGGCATGTAAGTAAGCATTTCACCTGCATACACCTGTTGTCTTCTGCGCATGTGACAAATACAATTTGATTTGATTTGACGAGCGACTGAGACAGCAGTGTATTACTGTGGTTATACACAGCTAGATTGCCTACATGGAGATCACAAACATCTGTTACTGTGGTTATACACAGCTAGATTGCCTACATGGAAATCACAAACATCTGTTACTGTGGTTATACACAGCTAGATTGCCTACATGGAGATCACAAACATCTGTTACTGTGGTTATACACAGCTAGATTGCCTACATGGAGATCACAAACATCTGTTACTGTGGTTATACACAGCTAGATTGCCTACATGGAGATCACAAACATCTGTTACTGTGGTTATACACAGCTAGATTGCCTACATGGAGATCACAAACATCTGTTACTGTGGTTATACACAGCTAGATTGCCTACATGGAGATCACAAACATCTGTTTGGGTGTTAAGGTCCAATGCAGACGTTTTTATTTGAATTTCAAATCATTTCTGGGTAACAATGAAGTACCTTAACGCGATTGTTTTCTATTAAAATGGTCAAAAATAAGCAAAAATAGCTTCTTAGCAAAACACATTTATTTTGCTGGGACTGTCTGGGAGTGGTGAGGGGAAATCTGAAAATGAGGTGTTATTGGCAGAGGGATTTGAAACTGTCATTCTTGTTGGTATATTAACTAACCTGCCTGGTCATGTCACCAGGCAGGTTAAAACTCCATCCCACCAAAACAGGCTGAAATTTCAGGTGGTCTTTTCAAGCAGCTCTTAGACGAAAAGGGCATTATCCTAATTTTCACAAAAATTATTCCAAACTCATACTGTGGAAATATATATAAAACACGGGATAATCACATTTTTGACTACACTGGGCTAAACTGTAAATGAGGATGTCTGTCACTCTATGATCATACAGTATTTTATTCATCACTTTATATGAATGGGAACCATGTGGATGATGAATGTTATGACTAAAAGTAACGTTCTGTTCCTGTCTCAGGTCATTGCCACCATGGCTTGTTTTGGGATGTGGATACCAAGGGCTACCATGTTTACAGATATGACGTCCAATTCGTACGTTTCCTCTCCAACCAACACACTACTTACTACTCTCTCTCTCTTTCACATACCCTTCTATGAACGCATAAACTATTTGACTATACTGCACTAAGTAGATGCAGTGCTCTTTCACCTGTAGTAATGGGCTGACAGGAAGCCATAGTAAGGAGTACTGACATAAATGGGAGGAGGGTTTTTATGAATGCACTCAACTATGTGACCACAGTTTAACCACTCTCTTAATCATTACACTGTGTTAGAGATCATACCCAGAGAGTTGGTCGCCTAGGAAGAAAAAATTAAGGTAATTACATTTTTAGCTAGTTGAAAAGCAAAGCCTGTGCATCAAGTACAGAAAATGCAGGCAAAACAATACTCCTATGCATCTGGTTGGCATAAGGGCTCGATTCAATCCCTATCGCAGAAGATCCGTACTATAGCACGATTTAAATTGAGTGGTATAGCACAATTGTAATTTAGCATTTACCGTAAACGCAGTCTCCGAAAATGCGGGAACATTGCCTTTAAATGTAAATCGTGCTATGCAGCAGATCAGAGATCATCCCACATCCCCAGAGAGCTGGAAGGGAAAAATTCAGGAAATGATACAAACAAGCACAAACACATGTTTTTGGGACACAAACAAAAGTTGAGTGGGCAGACTAACTGGTTTTGAAGGCTGGTGACACACACTTGTTATGTGTGTACAATGTATCTAACAATTTACAAGTAAAACCTCTCCTTTTCTCTGTAGGTACTTTGCAGTGGTGGTGTATAAGATCTTGGTTCTGATGATAGAGGAGAGTGGGGGTAGTGAGGCCTTTCTGAAGAGCAATGCCCAGAAAACCTTCAAGATCAGTGTAGGACCCTGCTGCTGCTGCTGTCCCTGCTTGCCACGCGTTCCAGTCACACGGTAACCGGAACAACCCACTGGGAAAACACTGGTTGAATCAACTTGTTTCCATGTCATTTCATCCCAAAAATATCAATGTGATGATGTGAGGAAAACTGATTGAATTTGCAAAAAATCATCAATGTATTTTGATTTTTTTTTCGCCCAACTTTTAGCTTAAATCTAATGACTTTGTGACCTTTTTAGTCAATTTCACATTGAATTCATCATTAATCCGAATGTAAATCAAAACTAGAGGACATCTGTGACCAGTGGGATGATGATTCATACTCAGGTCACACTTGGGCCAGAAGATTCATTGTGTTGGTAATGTTTATTAACACAAGTGGTTAGAACATGTTAATAACGCTGATCTGTTTTCATTCAGGTGCATGTTATTCTTGCTGAAGCTGGGGGCTCTTCAGTATGCTATCTTAAAGACAGTCCTCTCAATTGTGTCCATAATATTGTGGACCAACGGCAACTTTGATCTTTCTGATGTAAGTAACTGTCCTCCTTTCTGTGAAAATCTTCTCAGCAACAACAAACATCCCCTTTACATCTTAAGCTTCAAACTGAGCTTGGTGTCATTCCATTGATTCCACTATTCAATGCCGACCCTCTTTAACCTTTCTCCATGTCTCGATGTTTAGCTGGAGATCACAGGCACGGCCATTTGGATCAACCCATTTATAGGTGTTCTCACCATCATCTCCCTCTGGCCTGTCGCCATCATGTTCATGAACATATGCAACACACTGCGCAGCATCAAGATCATACCTAAATATGCCATGTACCAGGTGAGTCTGTCCATGACCTACTGCACAAACCAGATAGTCCAGGAACTGCCTGCTCAATGCCGTTGGTGAAATTACATCAGCTTCTGTCATTTCCTTAGTCCTTGACCCTTGAGTTTTTAGGAATGTTGTGTAGTGTCTGATTCAGTGTGGCTGTGTCCATTTCTGCATCCCAATATTCTATGCATCTCCATGATGTCGCTGGTTATGTGTCCATAGTTGGTGCTGGTGCTCAGTCAGCTGCAGACGGCCATCATTAACATCCTGGCCTTGGATGGAACCATCGCCTGCTCCCCGCCATTCTCCTCTAGTGCCCGTGGTACCAGTAAGTGACAGAATAGCTCCAAACCAGCCAAACGAGAGCCATTACTTGATCAATATGAAGTCCATGTCCACCAACTCTGTCTGTCTGTCTGGTCTGGTCTGGTCTGGTCTGGTCTGGTTTGTCTTGTCTTTCTGTTTGGTCTGTCTGTGTGTGTGTCTATGTGTCTGTCTGCAGTGTTGAGTCAGCAGCTAATGATCTTGGAAATGTTCATCATTACCCTGGTGACCCGGGCGTTGTACCGCCGTACCTATGACTCTCTTCCCACCGACCGCCACGAGACCGACAACGACCAGAACAGCAAGATCAGCCTGCAGGCCCCAGAGGGGGAGCACACTGTCTGAGAGATTGGGGTGGAGTGAGAGGGAGAGTGGTGTGTGTGTGTGTGTGTTTGCGTGAGTGTGTGTGTGTGTGTGTGTGTGTGTGTGTGTGTGTGTGTGTGTGTGTGTGTGTGTGTGTGTGTGTGTGTGTGTGTGTGTGTGTGTGTTTGCGTGAGTGTGTGTGTGTTTGCGTGAGTGTGTGTGTGTGCGTTAAAGAAAGAGAGAGGGACTCTCTACCAAACATTTACACTATTGTTTTACTTGTATATTAATGATGTTTTGATGGTGTGATACTGTATATTCTGCTGTTCTAGTTGTTGGTTAGTCTTGTATGAGATGAAACTTACTGTATATTAAAAGTTTACCTGCATTATGCTGAATATAATATCAGAACATATACCTCAAACAACATGTCTGTCCCATCCATATTTCCTCAAGTTGCCTCAGCTCTCAACACGGCTATGTGGAGTTTGGTGTGAGAGGGTGTTGGAAAGAGAAAGTGGGTTAATGGGAGTGTGAAATATGTATTTTGTATTCATATCAATAAATGTAGTGAATTACAACTGGTCTCAGTCAAAAGTTTGGACACATCTACTCATTCAAGGGTTTTTCTGTAGTTTTTACTATTTTCTACATTATAGAATAATAGAGAAGACATCAAAACTATGAAATAATACATATGGAATCATTGAGTAACCAAAAAAGTGTTTAACCTGTTGCGTCGAGCAATCCGGGAGCGTAATTATAGCCTCAAGCTCATTACCATAACGCAACGTTAACTATTCATGAAAATCGCAAATGAAATTAAATAAATATATTGGCTCACAAGCTTAGCCTTTTGTTAACAACACTGTCATCTCAGATTTTCAAAATATGCTTTTCAACCATAGCTACACAAGCATTTGTGTAAGAGTATTGATAGCTAGCATAGCATTAAGCCTAGCATTCAGCAGGCAACATTTTCACAAAAACAAGAAAAGCATTCAAATAAAATAATTTACCTTTGAAGAACTTCGGATGTTTTCAATGAAGTGACTCTCAGTTAGATAGCAAATGTTCAGTTTTTCCAAAAATATTATTTGTGTAGGAGAAATCGCTCCGTTTTGTTCATCACGTTTGGCTAAGAAAAAAAAACGAAAATTCAGTCATTACAACGCCAAACTTTTTTCCACATTAACTCCATAATATCGACAGAAACATGGCAAACGTCAAGGTGTTTTTCACATATCTATTCGATGATAAGTCATTCGTGGCAGTTTGGTTTCTCCTCTGAAGCAAATGGTAAAATACACGCAGCTGGAGATTGCGCAATAATTGCAACGGAGGACACCAAGCGGGGCACCTGGTAAATGTAGTCTCTTATGGTCAATCTTCCAATTATATGCCTACAAATACGTCACAATGCTGCAGACACTTTGGGGAAACGACAGAAAGTGTAGGCTCATTCTTTGTGCATTCACAGCCATATAAGGAGACATTGGAACAAAGCGCATTCAAAATCTGGGGCATTTCCTGTTTGAAATTTCATCTTGGTTTCGCCTGTAGCATCAGTTCTGTGGCACTCACAGATAATATCTTTGCAGATTTGGAAACGTCAGAGTGTTTTCTTTCCAAAGCGGTCAATTATATGCATAGTCGAGCATATTTTCGTGACAAAATATCTTGTTTAAAACGGGAACGTTTTTTTATCCAAAAATGTAAAGAGCGCCCCCTATATCGAAGAAGTTAACAAATCAAAATATATATTTAGATTTTAGATTCTTCAAAGTAGCCATCCTTTGCCTTGGTGACAGCTTTGCACACTCTTTGGCATTCTCTCAACCAGCTTCACATATGCTGAGCACTTGAATTGTGTTGGCTGCTTTTCCTTCACTGTGCGGTCCAAATCATCCCAAACCATCTCAATTGGGTTGAGGTTGGGTGATCACTCTCCTTGGTCAAATAGCCCTTACACAGCCTGGAGGTGTGTTTTGGGTCATTGTCCTGTTGAAAAACAAATTATAGTCCCACTAAGCGCAAACCAGATGGGAGGGCGTATCGCTGCAGAATGCTGTGGGAGTCATGCTGGTTAAGTGTGCCTTGAATTTTAAATAAGTCAGTGACAGCGTCACCAGCAAAGCACCCCCACACCATCACAACTCCTCCTCCATGCTTCACGGTGGGAACCACACATGCGGAGATCATCTTTTCATCTACTCTGCGTCTCACAAAGACACGGCGGTTGGAACCAAAAATCTCAAATTTGAACTCATCAGACCAAAGGACAGATTGCCACCAGTCTAATGTCCATCGCTCATGTTTCTTGGTTTCTTGGTGTCCATGATCTTTTTGGCCTTCCTGTGATATCGGGTGCTGTAGGTGTCCTGGAGGGCAGGTAGTTTGCCCCCCAAAATGTGTTGGGCAGACTGCACCACCCTCTGGAGAGCCATGCGGTTGTAGAATGGTGCAGTTGCTGTACCAAGCGGGGATACAACCTGACAGGATGCTCTCAATTGTGCATCTGTAAAAGTTTGTGAGGGTTTTAGATGATAAGCCAAATTTCATCAGCCTCTTGAGGTTGAAGTGGACCTGTTAGGTTTTTTTCACCACACTGTCTGTGTGGGTGGACCATTTCAGATCGTCAATGATGTGTACGGTGAGGAACTTGAAGCTTTCCACCTTCTCCACTGCGTTCCTGTCGATGTGGATAGGGCCGTGTTCCCTCTGCTGTTACCTGAAGTCAACGATCAGCTCCTGTGTTTTGTTGACGTTGATGAGAGGTTATTTTCCTGGCACCACTCTCCCAGGGTCCTCACCTCCTCCCTGTAGGCTGTCTTGTCATTGTTGGTAATCAGGACTACTACTGTTGTGTCATATGCAAACTTGATGATTGAGTTGGAGGCATGCGTGGCTACACAGTAATGGCTGAACAGGGAGTACAGGAGGGGGCTGAGCATGCACACTTGTGGAGCCCCTGTGTTGAGAATCAGTGAAGTGGAGGTGTTGTTTCCCACAACTCAGACAAGGAGACAGGGATAAGGTAACCATGGTATTTATTGAAAAGCGGGGGGGAGATGGGTTGAGACCAGGGGGAGCTCGGGTGGATACTAGGGAACCAGGAACTGAGGTTGCGGCTGGGGCAAGGGGAGTAGGGGCAGGGTAAGCAGGTCCGAAGCGGAATCCTAGGAAGCAGTAGAGCGGGAGTCCAGGGCAGGGGAGCAGGACTGACAAGACGAGGGACTGATAACCAGAGTCAGAGCGGACGGAACTGTAGCAGACAGACAAGCAGCGTCAGGCTAGGGAAAACAGGTACTACAGGATAATAAGATCTATGCAGTAACAAACGGCTTGAAATGCCGACTGACAGAGCAGAGGCTACGATCTGGCAGCGTGGAAGTGGCAGTTCTGAGTGTTTGTAGAGGTCTTGATTATGGAACAGGTTGCAGCTGGTGGGGATCTGCTCTGACTCCAGTACACCTGTCTCCACTCACATAATCAGATACACCCACACAGAGAGAAGGAGAGAGCACTGGGGGAGTGGCAGGTCAGGGAGACACAGGATGAGAAGTAGAGGGCGGGGCAGGGGCAGATGTAACAGGGTGTCAGGTAAGGTAGAAGTGATAAACTGGAAGTCTTCCGACTAGCTTGGAAAGACGGTACCGTGCAGTACCGAAGAGCCCTTACTGCTGCTCGATCATCCTATTTTTCTAACTTAATTGAGGAAAATAAGAACAATCCGAAATTCCTTTTTGATACTGTCGCAAAGCTAACTAAAAAGCAGCATTCCCCAAGAGAGGATGACTTTCACTTTAGCAGTGATAAATTCATGAACTTCTTTCAGGAAAAGATTATGATTATTAGAAAGCAAATTACGGACTCCTCTTTAAACCTGCTTATTCCTCCAAACCTCAGTTGTCCTGAGTCTGCAGAACTCTGCCAGGACCTAGGATCAAGAGAGACGCTCAAGTGTTTTAGTACTATATCTCTTGACACAAGGATGAAAATAATCATGGCCTCTAAACCTTCAAGCTGCATACTGGACCCTATTCCAACTAAACTACTGAAAGAGCTGCTTCCTGTGCTTGGCCCTCCTATGTTGAACATAATAAATGGCTCTCTATCCACTTGATGTGTACCAAACTCACTAAAAGTGGCAGTAATAAAGCCTCTCTTGAAAAAGCCAAACCTTGACCCAGAAAATATAAAAACTATCGGCCTATATCGAATCTTCCATTCCTCTCAAACATTTTAGAGAAGGCTGTTGCGCAGAAACTCACTGCTTTCCTGAAGACAAACAATGTATACGAAATGCTTCAGTCTGGTTTTAGACCCCATCATAGCACTGAGTCGGCACTTGTGAAGGTGGTAAATTACATTTTAATGGCATCGGACCGAGGCTCTGCATCTGTCCTCGTGCTCCTAGACCTTAGTGCTGCTTTTGATACCATCGATCACCACATTCTTTTGGAGAGATTGGAAACCCAAATTGGTCTACACGGACATGTTCTGGCCTGGTTTAGATCTTATCTGTCGGAAAGATATCAGTTTGTCTCTGTGAATGGTTTGTCCTCTGACAAATCAACTGTAAATTTCGGTGTTCCTCAAGGTTCCGTTTTAGGACCACTATTGTTTTCACTATACATTTTACCTCTTGGGGATGTTATTCGAAAACATAATGTTAACTTTCACTGCTATGCGGATGACACACAGCTGTACATTTCAATGAAACATGGTGAAGCCCCAAAATTGCCCTCGCTAGAAGCATGTGTTTCAGACATAAGGAAGTGGATGGCTGCAAACTTTCTACTATTAAACTCGGACAAAACAGAGATGCTTGTTCTAGGTCCCAAGAAACAAAAATATCTTCTGTTGAAACAGACAATTAATCTTAATGGTTGTACAGTCGTCTCAAATAAAACTGTGAAGGACCTCGGCGTTACTCTGGACCCTGATCTCTCTTTTGAAGAACATATCAAGACCATTTCGAGGACAGCTTTTTTCCATCTACGTAATATTGCAAAAATCAGAAACTTTTGTGACAAACTGCTTTTGTCACTTCTAGGTTAGACTACTGCAATGCTCTACTTTCCGGCTACCCGGATAAAGCACTAAATAAACTTCAGTTAGTGCTAAATACGGCTGCTAGAATCCTGACTAGAACCAAAAAATGTAATCATATTACTCCAGTGCTAGCCTCTCTACACTGGCTTCCTGTCAAAGCAAGGGCTGATTTTAAGGTTTTACTGCTAACCTACAAAGCATTACATGGGCTTGCTCGTACCTATCTCTCTGATTTGGTCCTGCCGTACATACCTACACGTACGCTACGGTCACAAGACGCAGGCCTCCTAATTGTCCCTAGAATTTCTAAGCAAACAGCTGGAGGCAGGGCTTTCTCCTATAGAGCTCAATTTTTATGGAACGGTCTGCCTACCCATGTCAGAGACGCAAACTCGGTCTCAACCTTTAAGTCTTTACTGAAGACTCATCTCTTCAGTGGGTCATATGATTGAGTGTAGTCTGGCCCAGGAGTGGGAAGGTGAACGGAAAGGCTCTGGAGCAACGAACCGCCCTTGCTGTCTCTGCCTGGCCGGTTCCCCTCTTTCCACTGGGATTCTCTGCCCCTAACCCTATTACAGGGGCTGAGTCACTGGCTTACTGGGGCTCTCTCATGCCGTCCCTGCAGGGGGTGCGTCACCTGAGTGGGTTGATTCACTGTCGTGGTCATCCTGTCTGGGTTGGCGCCCCCCTTGGGCTGTGCCGTGGCGGAGATCTTTGTGGGCTATACTCAGCCTTGTCTCAGGATGGTAAGTTGGTGGTTGAAGATATCCCTCTAGTGGTGTGGGGGCTGTGCAAAGTTGGGGTTATATCCTTCCTGTTTGTCCCTGTCCGGGGGTGTCCTCGGATGGGGCCACAGTGTCTCCTGGCCCCTCCTGTCTCAGCCTCCAGTATTTATGCTGCAGTAGTTTGTGTCGGGGCTAGGGTCAGTTTGTTATATCTGGAGTACTTCTCCTGTCCTATTCGGTGTCCTGTGTGAATCTAAGTGTGCGTTCTCTAATTCTCTTCTTTCTTTCTCTCTCTCGGAGGACCTGAGCCCTAGGACCATGCCCCAGGACTACCTGACATGATGACTCCTTGCTGTCCCCAGTCCACCTGGCCATGCTGCTGCTCCAGTTTCAACTGACCTGAACCCTAGGACCATGCCCCAGGACTACCTGACATGATGACTCCTTGCTGTCCCCAGTCCACCTGGCCATGCTGCTGCTCCAGTTTCAACTGTTCTGCCTTACTATTATTCAACCATGCTGGTCATTTATGAACATTTGAACATCATGGCCATGTTCTGTTATAATCTCAACCCGGCACAGCCAGAAGAGGACGAGCCACCCCACATATGCTCTCTCTATTTCTCTCTTTCTTTCTCTCTCTCGGAGGACCTGAGCCCTAGGACCATGCCCCAGGACTACCTGACATGATGACTCCTTGCTGTCCCCAGGTCCACCTGACTGTGCTGCTGCTCCAGTTTCAACTGTTCTGCCTTGTTATTATTCGACCATGCTGGTCATTTATGAACATTTGAACATCTTGGCCATGTTCTGTTATAATCTCCACCCGGCACAGCCAGAAGAGGACTGGCCACCCCACATAGCCTGGTTCCTCTCTAGGTTTCTTCCTAGGTTTTGGCCTTTCTAGGGAGTTTTTCCTATCCACCGTGCTTCTACACCTGCATTGCTTGCTGTTTGGGGTTTTAGGCTGGGTTTCTGTACAGCACTTTGAGATATCAGCTGATGTACGAAGGGCTATATAAATAAATTTGATTTGATTTGATTGATATGATCCTTACCTAGCCTCTGAAAGCACTTCATGAAGACAGAAGTGAGTGCTACGGGGCGATAGATATTTAGTTCAGTTACCGTTCCTTTCTTGGGTTACATCGAAACCTAAAATAATATTCTATTTTTCTCCCTCGTCAATGTCTATAAAGCCATTTCTGGACTTCGGTGAGTATAGAAAGAAGTTCTGCAAGAGTTTGAATATCATGGACACAGATATGGTATAGGGTTGCCACTGTATTGAAAATAAGACGGGTGACTTTTACTCTACGACAGTTCCACAAGTGATTCTGAGACCCATTTTTTAACTTTAATTTATTTGTATTTTTAACAATTGCCACTGAAAATGTCTCTAAAACACATTTACTTGAGGAACAGTATTGATGGAAAGTTTGGTAGAATGCCATTCATAATCTCCCAAGCAGTTGCCTTATCAAGCAGTGATGCAGCCAATCAAGATGCTCTCAATAGTGTAGCTGTAGAACTTTTTGAGGATCTGAGGGCACATGCCAAAATCTTTTCAGCCTCCTGAGGGTAGAAGAGGCATTGTCGTGCCCTCTTCATAACTGTATTGGTGTGTTTGGACCATGATAGATCCTTAGTGATGTAGACACAGAGGAACATGAAGTTATCAACCCACTCCACTACATCCCCATCAATGTGAATTGGGTGTGCTCGGCCCTCCATTTAATGCAGTGCATGATCAGCTCCTTTGTCTTGCTGATGTTGAGGGATAAGTTGTTGTCCTGGCACCACACTGCCAGGTCTCTGACCTCCCTATAGGCTGTCTCATCATCGCCGGTGATCAGGCCTACCACCTTTGTGTCGTCTGCAAACTTAATTATTATGTTGGAGTCATGCGCTGCCGCACAGTTGTGTGTGAACAAGGAGTACAGAAGGAGACTAAGCACGGACCCCTGAGGGGCCCCCATGTTGAGGGTTAGCGTGGCGATGTGTTGTTACCTACCCTTACCACATGAGGCCATCCCATCAGGAAGTCCAAGATACAGTTGCAGAGGGAGATGTTCAGTCCCAGGGTCCTTAGCTTAGGGATGAGCTTGGATGGCACTATGGTGTTGAATGCTGAGCTGTAGTCAGTGAACAGCATTCTCACGTAGATGTATATTTTGTCCAGGTGGGAAAGGGCAGTGTGGAGATTGTGTGGTGATTTGTGGATCTGTTGGGGTGGTATGCGAATTGGAGTGGGTCCAGGGTGTCTGGGATGATGGTGTTGAACAAAGCATTTCATGGCTACAGATGCGAGTGCTACGGGGACATAGTCATTTAGACATGTTACCTTGACGTTCTTGGGCACAGGGACTATTGTGGTCTGCTTGAAACATGTAGGTATTACATTTAAATGAACTAGAATTAAAGTCAGACTAAGTCAGTGGTGGAATTATCCAAACAGAAAACACATCTCTTTCAAATGTTGATATTTGGTTGCGTTGACAACCAAACACCACTCAATATCACTTTTGAAAAACAATATAGCCTATTAACTTGTCGACAAATTAATAAATTATACTGTATGTTGGATTCACATCTCCAACCAAAAATCAAAGTTAAAGAATGGGATTAAGCCAGTGGCTCAGATGGAACCATCCACGCAGTGGATACAGCTCCTTTAAATGTTCATATTTGGTTGCGTTTTCAACCAAACACAATTCAATATAACGTTTTCAATACAGTAAATAGCCTAAAGTTAAGGCCATTTTACAAACTAATGTAACAGTATTTATTCAACCTTAAAATGAGTAACATATCCATGGCCACATTTTGAGGTTACTGTAACTATACATTTATTCTTATGTAATCATATAAAGTGTGCATGTTCAAGATAGCATGCATAGGTCATTGCAGGTTTGTGGAGATCTTCACAATTGCTGTAATAATCTGCGCAGAATCTCAAATAGCATTGGTTACTTGCACCGTGTACATTCGGTTCTGATATTAGATGAAGCACAGTTGTATAAATAAGCAAAATATCAGGTAAATCAAGAGCTTTGGGGAGCTGCTGGACTATGAGCACAAGGTGTCCAGCGAGTGAGTTGACATGTACACAGTGACACCAGGTACCCACCACATCTTCAACAGCACAAAGACTTCTGAGGGTCCTCACACCATATTTCTCTGTAACAGCTTTCTAGACATCCTGGTCAAAATCCATAACGGGCACAATGACGTGGTCCCCACCATGGATCAGTGTGTCATAGAGTACAAGCAGAAGTTTGGCTTTGACCTTTTCATCAGCAGCAACGCTTCTACATCTGCATTGCTTGCTGTTTGGGGTTTCTGTATAACACTTTGTGACATCTGCTGATGTAAAAAGGGCTTTATAAATACATTTGATTGATTAATTGAATACTTTCTGGATCGCTTCTACACCATAAGGATATCCTTCCGCATGCTCATCAACCAGCACTGTAAGTACACATCACCAGCCAATAAGCATGTACAGTACTGTGGGCTTTTTATATGTGCGTGTCAGAAGTTCAGTCTAAAATCGTTCACTTATAGTGGATGTTATGACTTATAGTGGATGTTATGACTTATAGTGGATGTTATGACTACAGTGGATGTCATGATTACAGTGGATGTTATGACTACAGTGGATGTCATGACTACAGTGGATGTCATGACTACAGTGGATGTTATGACTACAGTGGATGTCATGACTACAGTGGATGTTATGACTACAGTGGATGTCATGACTACAGTGGATGTCATGACTACAGTGGATGTTATGACTACAGTGGATGTCATGACTACAGTGGATGTTATGACTACAGTGAATGTCATGACTACAGTGGATGTCATGACTACAGTGGATGTTATGACTACAGTGGATGTTATGACTTATAGTGGATGTCATGACTACAGTGGATGTTATGACTTACAGTGGATGTCATGACTACAGTGGATGTCATGACTACAGTGGATGAAATGACTTACATGAATGTATAGTTAAAGGGACTATGCATATAAGATAAACAGAGAGTAGCAGCAGTGTAAAAGAGGGGTTGGGGGGGGGGACACAATGCAGATAGTCCGAGTAACCATATGTTTACCTGTTCAGGAGTCTTATGGCTTGGGGGTAGAAACTGTTGAGACTCATTTTTGTCCTAGACTTGGCACTCAGGTACTGCTTGCCATGTGGTAGTAGAGAGAACAGTTTATGACTGGGGTGGCTGGGGTCTTTGACCATTTTTAGGGCCTTCCTCTGACATTGCCTGGTGTAGAGGTCCTGGATGGCAGGCAGCTTTGCCCCAGTGATGTACTGGGCCGTACACACTACCCTCTAAAGTGCCTTGCAGTTGGAGGCCGAGCAATTGCCATACCAGGCAGTGATGCAACCAGTCAGGATGCTCTCGATGTTGCAGCTGTAGAACCTTTTTACGATCTCAGGACCCATGCCAAATCTTTTTAGTTTTCTGAGGGGGAATAGGCTTTTTCATGCCCTCTTCACAACTGTCTTGGTGTGTTTGGACCAATCTAGTTTGTTGTTGATGTGGACACCAAGGAATTTGAAGCTCTCAACCTGCTCCACTACAGCCTCGTTGATGAGAATGGGGACGTGCTCGGTGCTCCTTTTCCTGTAGTCCACAATCATCTCCTTAGTCTTGGTTATGTTGAGGGATAGGTTGTTATTCTGGCACCACCCGGCCAGGTCTCTGACCCCCTCTCTATAGGCTGTCTCGTCGTTGTCGGTGATCAGGCCTACCACTGTTGTGTCGTCAGCAAACTTAATGATGGTGTTGGAGTTCTGCCTGGCCATGCAGTCGTGGGTGAACAGGGAGTACAGGAGGGGACTGAGCACGCACCCCTGGGGAGCTCCAGTGTTGAGAATTAGCGTGGCAGATGTGTTGCTACCTACCCTCACCATCTGGGGGCGGCCTGTCAGGAAGTCCAGGATCCAGTTGCAGAGGGAAGTGTTTAGTCCCAGGTTCCTTAGCTTGGTGATGAGCTTTGAGGGTACTATGGTGTTGACGCTGAGCTCTAGTCAATGAACAGAATTCTCACATAGGTGTTCCTTTTGTCCAGGTGGGAAAGGGCAGTGTGGAGTGCAATAGAGATTGCATCATATGTGGATCTGTTTGGGCGGTATGCAAATTAGAGTGGGTCTAGTGTTTCTGGGATAATGGTGTTGATGTGAGCCATTACCAGCCTTTCAAAGTACTTCATGGCTACAGACGTGAGTGCTACGGGTCTGTGGTCATTTAGGCAGGTTGCCTTTGTGTTCTTGGGCACAGGGTCTATGGTGGTCTGCTTGAAGCATGTTGGTATTACAGACTCAATGAGGGACATGTTGAAAATGCCAGTTGGTCAGCACATGACCGGAGCACACGTCCTGGTAATCCGTCTGGCCCTGCAGCCTTGTGTATGTTGACCTGTTTAAAGGTCTTACTCACGTCGGCTACGGAGAGTGTGATCACACAGTCGTCCGGAACAGCTGATGCTCTCATGCATGCCTCAGTGTTGCTTGCCTTGAAGCGAGCATAGAAGTGATTTTGCTCGTCTGGTAGGCTTGTGTCACTGGGCAGCTCGCGGCTGTGCTTCCCTTTGTTGTCTGTAATAGTTTGTAAGCCCTGCCACATCCGACGAGTGTCAGAGCCAGTGTAGTATGACTCAATCTTAGCCCTGTATTGACGCTTTGCCTGTTTGATGGTTCGTCACAGGGCATAGCAGGATTTCTCGTAAGCTTCCGGGTTAGAGCTCTACCCTTTAGCTCAGTGTAAATGTTGCCTGTAATCCATGGCTTCTGGTTGGGGTATGTACGTACAGTCACTGTGGGGACGACGTCCTCAATGCACTAATTGATAAAGCCAGTGACTAATGTGGTGTATTCCTCAATGTCATCGGAAGAATCCCGGCACATGTTCCATTCTGTGATAGCAAAGCAGTACTGTAGTTTAGCATCTGCTTCATCTGACCATTTTTTTATAGACCGAGTCACTGGTGTTTCCTGCTTTAATTTTTGCTTGTAAGCAGGAATCAGGAATGGTCGGATTTACCAAATGGAGGGAGAGCTTTGTACGCGTCTCTGTGTGTGGAGTACAGGTGATCTAGAATTTTTTTGTTCAAATCCCCGAGCCTACAAGGTGAACATCTGTCGACGTGCCCTTGAGCAAGGCACTTAACGTTAATTTCTCCTGTAAGACGCTCTAGATAAGAGCATCTGCTAAATGGCTAAAATGTAATATGTAAGTGTCATGACTATTTCCCCAATGTTCTGCAGATGCCTATGAGACGTCTGAGTATACGCTATGCTCTTGGTTAGGATGTGGCTGGTTTATTAGCTGGAATGGAAAAGTAATCTGGAATGGAAAGTTAGCCTCATCTTAGAGTTTCTAGAAAAGTTTGTGTTCGTACGCACATCCTTAAAAACATACTGTAGGTGCTGGGCTAATAAAAAATACCTGAAAAGAACAGGAAAGCCCAAACACTGTTTATGCTCCCAATTAACTGCTTTATGGACAACTCTTCGATCTGAACCGGATCTTCATCAGGTCGACCAGGCCTCCCTAATCTTTTCAACTCATCTTAGAGTTTCCCATTGGCTTCTGTCTGAGACGGCAAATGTCAGCAGGAGATGCAGCAGATCCAATGAATATCTATTCCATGTGATATTGCATGAAACATGACTACTGTAATGATATATGAATAGAGGATGATTGATAAATATTGATTGGCTATATTTCCCATCAACATACATGTCCCTCTTTTCTCAGCCAAGGACCCTTCCAAGGCTATCCAGGTGGTTTATGTGCTATCTCACCTGTTCCATATGCAGGTTGAGCTCTTCAAGGTGAGTGGTATTTATGTTGTACCAAAATAAAGTTTCTGTAGGCTATCAATTAACTGGTCGTAATTTGAACTGTCGTTGTCACGCCCTGACCTTACAGATCCTTTTTATTCTCTATTTTGGTTAGGTCAGGGTGTGACTAGGGTGGGCAATCTAGTTTTCCTATTCCTTTGTTTGGCCTGGTATGGTTCCCAATCAGAGGCAGTTGTCTCTGATTGGGGATCATACTTAGGCAGCCTTTTCCCTACCTTAGTTTGTGGGATCTTGAGTTTGTATAGTTGCTGTGTAGCCTGCAGAACTTTACATTTGTTTTGTATTTAGCTGTTTTTCGGTGGTCATTTTAATAAAAGTAAGATGTTCACCTACCATGCTGCACCTTGGTCTCCTCATTCAACAAACGATCGTAACAGTCGTGTATGTGTGAAGTCTTTCCTTATTGACTGTATCATGTTGTATTTACACTGAGTTTACAAAATATTAGCAACACCTGCTCTTTCCATGACATAGACTGACCAGATGACTGCAGATGAAAGCTATGATCCCGTATTGATGTCACTTGTTAAATCCACTTCAATCAGTGTAGATGAAGGGGAGGAGACAGGTTAAAGAAGGATTCTTAAGCCTTGAGGTAATTGAGACATGGATCATGTATGTGTGCCATTCAGAAGGTGAATGGACAAGACAACATATTTAAGTGCCTTTGAACAGTGTGTGGTAGTAGGTGCCAGGCGCACTGGCTTGAGTGTGTCAAGAACTGCAACGTTGCTGGGTTTCTCATGCTCAACAGTTTGCCGTGTGTATCAGAAATGGTCCACCACCCAAAGGACATCCAGCCAACTTGACACAACTGTGGTAAACATTGGAGTCAACATGCTCCAGCATCCCATGTGTTTGTCTCTGACCTCCAGGCTCTGTCCAGTGAGTCCTTTGAGCATCTCCCGGTCTTCAACAAGTCAGCGTGGAGACACTACCAGACCGGCCCTGAGCCAGACGACTGGAGCAACCTCTATTTGTGCTTTTTGTGACTCCTCTCTTTGGCTGGAAAAATGGCAGAATTTTTCTGTGAGTTGGTGGTTTTATAACACAATTGTTTGTGGTGCTTTCGCTGTAAAGCCCATTTGAAATCGGACACTGTGGTGGGATTCACAACAAGATTACATTTAAAATGGTATAAGATACATGTATGTTTGAGGAATTTTAATTATGATATTTCTGTTGTTTTGAATTTGGCGCCCTGCACTTTCACTGGCTGTTATCATATCGATTCCGTTAACGGGATTGCAGCCCTAAGAAGTTTTTAAATGGAAGAAGATTGGAAACACCCAGACTCTTCCTAGAGCTGGCCGCCTGGCCAAACTGTGCTATCAGGGGAGAAGGGCTTTGGTCAGGGATTTGACCCGATAGTCACTCTGACAGAGCTCACAGAGTTCCTCTATGGAGATAGGAGAAACTTCCAGAGGGACAACCATATCTGCAGCACTTCAACAATCAGGCCTTTATGGTAGAGTGGCCAGACGGAAGCCACTTCTCAGTAAAAGGCACATGACAGCCCGCTTGGAGTTTGCCAAAAGGCACCCAACGGACTCTCAGACCATGAGAAACAAGATTCTCTGGTCTGATGAAACCAAGATTGAACTCTTTGGCCTGAATGCCAAGCGTCACATCTGGAGGAAACCAGGCACCATTCGTACAGTGAAGCATGGTGGTGGCAGCCTCTTGCTGTGGGGATGTTTTTCAGCAGCAGGGACTAGAAGACTAGTCAGGATCGAGGGAAAGATGAACGGATCAAAGTACTGAGAGATCGTTGATGAAAACCTGCTCCAGAGCGCTCATGACCTTAGACTGGGGCAAAGGTTCACCTTCCAACAGGACAACGACCCCAAGCACACAGCCAAGACAACGTAGGAGTGGCTTCGGGATAAGTCTCTGAATGTCCTTGAGTGGCCCAGCCAGAGCCCGAACTTGAACCTGATCGAACATCTCTGCAGAGACCTGAAAATAGCTGTGCAGCAACACTCCCCATCCAACTTGACAGCTTGAGAGGATCTGCAGAAAGAATGGGAGAAACTCCCAAAATATAGGTGTGCCAAGCTTGTAGTGTCATACCCAAGAAGACTCGCTGTGATCGCTGCCAAACGTGCTTCAACAAATTACTGAGTAAAGTATCTGAATACTTTTGTAAATGTGATATTTCAGTTTTAAATTGTTTATACATTTGCAAAAACGTCAACAACAAAAAACTGGATTCAAGCCATTTTTGAATATGGCTGTAACGTAACCAAATGTGGTAAAAGTCAAGGGGTTTGAACACTTTCCGAATGCACTCTATCATAGACAACTGAACACACATTTAAGCATGTTGCTAAAATAAAGCCAGGTTTAGACAGTGAAATAGTGGTATTAGTTGTATGTATTTGTGTGGTTCAGGAATCAGAAGTGAGAATGGAGTTTCAACAGTGCATTCAGTTACCTTACGACCTACACAATAAAATAACACAAATATGGTAGACCGTGGGCGACATTTTACACACACACAGTGCACAAAGTAACCATGTACAGGTAACTGACAAAATAAAGGAAACACCAACATAGTCTCTTACTCTGGCGTTGGGCCACCACGAGCCACCAGAACAGCTTCAATGCACCTTGGCATAGATTCTACAAGTGCCTGGAACTCTATTGGAGGGATGTGGCACCATTCCTCCATGAGAAATTCCATAATTTGGTGTTTTGTTGATGGTTGTGGAAAACGCTGTTTCAGGCGCCGCTCCAGAATCTCCCATAAGTGTTCAATTGGTTTGAGATCAGGTGACTGAGACACACCCACACACCATTTAACCCTCTATGCTACTTTGAGTCTCCTCTTTCAAAGTCACTGAAATCTTTTCTTTTAGCCAACATAATGGGCAACTGGGAATTTTTATACATGACCCTAAGCATTATGGGATGCTAATGGTTTAATATGCTCAGGAACCACACCTGTGTGGAAGCACCTGCTTTCAATATACTTTGTATCCCTCATTTACTCAAATGTTTCCTTTATTTTGGCAGTTACATCTACAAAGTCAAAAATCTGAATCTATCTTTGTCTATGTTTGAAATACACATGATTATTGACACATTGAAAATAGTTACAGCTGACAGAAGCATGTCTTTGAGGATGTAAAGACCAAGCTTCCCTTGTCCTGTATCTCTCATTTAGTCAAGTGTTTCTTCAAGTTTCTTCAACTTTATTTCGTCAGTTACCTGTACACTGAGTGTTTGAGGGAAAGTGTTGTCTCTATTTCTCGTCGTCATCCCCCTCACTCATGCTGCTGAGGGAAGTTGAGGGATGGGCAGAGGCACCCTTGGGGTAGGTGGCGGAGGAACGAGGAGAACGAGGGGATTGAGAGGAGGGAGAGGAGGGAGGCGATGGAGAACGCCCTCTGGTGGGGCTGCTGCCGGGGGAGCCACGGGGCGAGGCAACGGGCGATGTGTAGGGTGACAGAGCCTGGAGCATGCGCCCACTCTTCTCCTGGATCACATGCTGCTCACAGAGAGGGAGAGAGGGGGAGAGAGAGGAAGAAATGGAAAGAGGGAAAGACAGAGAGAGAGAGAGCGAGCATGGAATGGGATCATTACTAACCATCTTCCCCTATTGACCTTTCATGCTTCCTAACATAGTATCTATCTATTGTGGGCTAAAGATAAACTTACCCACGCTCCACCTGGACCAAACGACTCCAGGAAATTACTAATGAACTCCCAGGACTTCTCCTCCCACTTATGGATGAGGTCTTGGCTCTTCTCTTCCACCGAGTGCACAAAGTGCTTGGACTTCTCCTCTACTGTCTTTACCGTCTCCTTCATACGATCCACCTGGTTTTGAAGACGGATTTTCTTCTCCTGCACAAGTTAGACATGCGGTTGGCTGTAGGGAATCAGCTAAAGATGGTCTAGTGTTTATCAACCACAACCACCAATACTGAAACAACCATTCATCTTCCTCAAATGCAAGCTAATGTAACAGATGTTTATTCCAACTTCATTCATTGTTCTAAGGTAATTATGATGTCATTCTTACCCTGATGAAGCTAACGTTGAGGTCACTGGCTGTGTAGCCTCTCTGCAGGTTGCGTCGGACATAGAGGTCGTAGTCTCTCACTATCCTGGTGATGAGGTCAGATGTAGAGATGCCGTCTGTCCTCTGTGTGGCCACAAACATCCCTGAAACCCAACAGAGAGAACAGGGCTCAAACAGAGTCAAGACACAGGTAGTGACAAATAGTAGGCTGTAACTCAGCAAACACACACAGATACAATCTCCATTGGCTACAGGTTAATATCTGTTTCAGAGCAGATCAGTTAGTTACCTGCTTCCTTGATGTGTTTGTAGACATCCTCTGATCCAGCAGAGGTGTATGGGATATCATCATGCGCTACAAAGTCAATCTGGGGAAATCACAGGATATCGTTAAGGTGATTTTATAACAGAAAAAAGGGACATGCTGTATATCAGATTTTAAGGCTGATTGTTAGTAATATTGAGTAATGTACAGCAATGGTCTCCAACCCTTTTCAGTTACTGTACCACCAAGTACATTTTGCCCAGAGAACCCTTGAAGTATCGCCTCATTTACATTTTACCAGTAAGCTTATGGTCTCATGAGTCTTCTCAAGTACCCCCTGTGGGTAGGTCCTAGTACCCGCTGTTGTTAGGTCCTAGTACCCCTGTGGATAGAGCCTGGTACCCCCTGTGGATAGGTCCTAGTACCCCCTGTGGATAGGTCCTAGTACCCCCTGTGGATAGGGCCTAGTATCCCCTGTGGATAGGTCCTAGTACCCCCTGTGGATAGGTCCCAGTACCCCCTGTGGATAGGGCCTGGTGCCCCCTGTGGATAGGTCCTAGCTGGATAGGGCCTAAAACCCCTGGTTGAGAAACACTGATGTACAGTATATGTGACCCTTGTCCAGAAGTGCTGACCTTATGTTTCTTCAGGAAGTCAGGGCTGAGGGTCCAGGGAGCGTCCCGTACCACCTCATCCACATAGCGACAGTGTATCAGGGCTTCGTAGCGCTCAGACTCTGTCATCACCGTGTAGCCCTTATACCGGTGTGTGAGTTCATCACTGCAGACTTCGAGGACAGACACACAAAAACATAATTTACACCTTGTGCCGCTAAAATGTGAGTTTCGTGATCTGATCAATATGATCCAATCACTGTCTGTGATCTATTTTAAAGGCACTATTTACCTCCCACTATGAGATGTGTGTTGGGGAACAGGTTCTTGGCTTGCATCAGAGCGCGAGCATGTCCAGAGTGGAAGAGGTCAAAGATCCCATCAGCATAGACTCGGACCGGCCGGATTGCTATAACAAAAGAAAAATGCAAATTTGATCTGTCGCTCTCCACGTTCTCCCAGTCTCCATCCCTCCCTCTGTTGACTGCCTCTTACCTCTTCTTATCCTTTTTCCCAGGTAGCCTAGAGGTTAAGAGCATTGGGCCAGTAACCAAAAGGTTGCTGGTTTGAATCCCTGAGCCGGCAAGGTGTAAAAATCTGCCATTCTGCCCTTGAGGCAGTTAACACCCAACAACAACTGGGTGCCAATGACATCGATTAAGGCAGCCCCCCTCACCTCTCTGATTCAAAGGATTTGGGTTAAATGCAACGTTCAGTTGTGCAACTGAGTAGGTCTCCTCTTTCGCTTGTCATTCCTCACTAATCCCAGCAGGAGTGATCAAACTGGTGGTCACACTGACCTCTGATTAGTCTGACTCACCTGTGACTGGTCTGACCTGGTAAGACCACAGAGTAGATGACTGACCTGGTGTGCCTCTCTTGGCTTGGGCGATGGTCAGCTTTTCATGAGGGACCTCCGACTCATATCCTGCTTCCTTGGCAAATAATGCTGGCTCTCTCAGCCTCTGAGATGGAACAGAAAGCGTTACAGATGTAGGATCTTAATTTGATCACTCTTTTGTTGCTGAGAATTTTCCGGCACAGCAGGAAATGCAAACTGGTGGTGTATTCGAGGTTAAAAAGGCTTCTAAATTTTGTCATTTCCACTTTAAAATGTCAGACTTTGCCCTAACGAAAAATGGATCAACCTCTGCAAAAAATATTCCATGAATTGTAATCCACATAATAATTCACATTTCATGTTGCTGCAGGGTTATTTTCCTGTTGTAGCAAACTGTCTCAAATTAAGATCCTACGTCTGTAACTGACCTCATGGAAAGGGATGTCTGTACATAAGTAAAGGTGTGTATATTCACAGTTATGGAAATCATCAGGGCTTTAATAAGCGTTTGAATACATAAGGGATTTCTGGCTTCATGCGTGTTTTCCTCTGCATGTAAGAGCTAGTGGGTGGGAGTGTATATGGTTATTAGGAATGATCTGTAGAGTTGTCAGTACACTTTGAACCCTGAACTGTTTGAAATATGCCCATGATTTGAGAAAAGACTAACAAAGAGTTTAAAAAAAATCCATGTTAATGATTAAGAATGCTTTCATTGACTGTAGAGGTCAATTTACCATTCAAAGAGCGAGACCATTCCCATAATGCTTTAACATTTACAGTGAAAATATCATAACATTTATTGAGGAATCATTTGTAGCTGCCTATGTTATACAAGTACATTATAGGCTACATTTGTATTTTCAACTATTTGATATGCCACCTCTCGGTAGTCTGACTGACTCACCTTGCGGGGTCCCCCCGTGCTTTGCTGTTGGGGCTTCTGTGACCCCCTGGTGGCTCTGGAGCCACGTCTCCTTCCCACCATGCTGGATGTTCTGTTGCCTTGTTTACCTGTCGACTGGTACCTCGGCAAACTGGTCGTCCTCCAACCCTGTCAGTGTTGCACTTCTGCAATCTGTGAGGGAGTTTTAAAGTTTGCATGTCGCTGGCTGGTCTGACCCCGATGATACGAAAATCTAACGTGCAAAGTTCAAGCCAAGTTGGTAAGAGTATTAGGGCACTTCAGGCCGCGTCTCTTTCATCAGCTCTGTAGAAGATACAGGGTGGATCAGGAGTTCCCCGTGTAGGCCTAAACAGACCTTTACAATCGGACTGTCCTCTTATTTTTGGACGTAGGCCTAGCTTATATGTTAATGTCCTCATTCTGTTATCTGCCTCATTATTGGCTCATCCATTAGAAATAGATGTTTAACTTTGTCTCATGAAATAATATCATTTTATTTTTAACATGATATTTCCTAGTTTCATTCATAGAAATTGCTCTTAAATATGATCTGACTGAGGCAACCTCTTGACCCAAACATAATAGTGGGACAAGTTGTCCATGAGGCAGCCTCAAGGTGCCTATATATCAACTCCACTGATTATGCAATGTTTAGTGAAACCTCATTCACTCAAACAACGTCATTAACTGGCCATGCGACACACCTTTGATCGTAAATCCACTTTATCAAGATTCCCAAATCACCTCAAGCATAAGGGCACTATGCACTATGCACTATGCACTATGCACTATGCACTATGCACTTATGCCTGAATCAGCAGCACATGGAGAAAACAGGTTTTATTCGCCCACATAGCTACAGGCCATAGCACAAGGAGCTAACAAGTCTTCAGGCAAGGTTAATCATGACATTTTTACATTTTAGTCAATTAGCAGATGTTCTTACCTAGAGCGACTTACAGTAATGATTTCATACAGTGTGGCTCAGTTGGTAGAGCATGGTGCTTAACGCCAGGGTTATGGGTTCGATTCCCAATGCTGGACCAGTATATGCACTCACTACTTACTGTAAGTTGCTCTGGACAAGAGATTCTGCTAAAATGTAAATACAGTTTATACTTTATTTTTTCTTCTCCATACTGGTCTACCATGGGAATCGAACCCACAACCATGGCGTCACAAGTGCCATGCTCTACCAACTGAGCCACACGGGATTATCATCAGTCATCAAGTAAGCATGGCTCATTGAACCACCTCTGTTGACCTCTCCACAACAGTGATGTTGTTGAGGTTGAAGCATGTTAATTATCAGTAAGGCCTCTCAGAAGTTTAGAACACTGTCTCGGATGGATGGGTATGTAGAATCAGTAGGGGATGTCATGGAGGCAGAACTATTTGCGGGCCTGAGTTCCAGCTCCAGCATACTGTAATACAGACCATGATTGCATACCCTTTTCCTTGAGGGCTTGAAATTCAGTATTTATGTGATGGATGATAAAATAACAATTTCAGGCCATATGTGTGTGTTATTAGTTAAGCACACCATTCGCTTCACATTGTTTGAATTAAATGTGCCAGTTCCAAGTGTAAATCTTGTCTCCCTCCATCGAAGTTTCAGACCAGTGGAGGGCAGTAGAGTACTAGTCTACATCTGTGTAAGAAGCAATGCCTTTGGAAAGTATGGCGCCAGCTGGCAATTGGAAACACAAAAATACAAGACTGGTTGAATGTAGACTGGTTGAATGTAGACTGGTTTAACATTAACTGAAATCTTGAGACCACAGAAAAGACATGGATAATGAAACCAAGCATCTAGTAGGTCCTGACCATTGATGCTGGTCCCTGCTGCTGACATGACCAGGTTGTCAGTCAGTCTTGATGAGTCTGGTCTGTGGGAGTGACATCACCCCAGTGGACACCTGTTCTGTAGGGGGGGGTGCGATCCTTTTATCTGCTCTATTGGGTTGGGAGGCCCTGAGAGGGAAGAATGGGGGGTGTCAAACAGCTGCGTGTCTCTCCTTGATTAATAGATGGCTTATGGGGGACAGACAGTACTGGGGCTGCTGAGCCTGGATCAAATGGGACAAATCAAGTGCTCTGGTCCTCATTATCTGACTGGTCGCCCTGTGTTAGTTCCTTGTCCTCAGTAAAGCGTTTGGTGGTGTTATCAGATCAAAACAGATTAGATAACTGAACACTGTCCATCTTTTCCAGCTTTCTCAATTAACAGCTTAGCGCTCAAATCAACAATTGATGGTTAACTTAACAGCCGGGCCGTTTAGCTAGATTATAAATGTTCTACTAGCTTATCCAATTAAACACAACTGTTCAAGGTTATCAAATGAACAATGAGATGATCCTATTGGCCCTATCCTCCCCAGAGTCCCCTCCATGGCCCTCCATAACCCTCCCTCTATGCCATAGTCAGGGAGAGGCAGTGACGACAGGACCTTTCTTGAGAAATGTGAAACTAGACAGCGCCCAACTCTCAACAATGGTACTCATATTTCTGCCAGCCTTGTTCACGGTATGGCTTAATGGCTCCTGGGCAAGGGGATCTGTCCCTCGGGACCAATGTGTGATTGTAGAGAGGGAGATGTTGTTGAAGGAGATGCTAGGCTTCAGACAGACTGTAGTTCCCTGTGGCCTGTTTGCCATTTGACAGGCTGTCAGAGTAGCATTAGGTCTGTACTTCTGAAGATGGTAGTATGGGTAATCCACTTCCAACCATTAACCACATGAATCCTTTTTATTGTATGGTAGGGTATAAAGGGATTTATATGTGTTGAAGGAACGATGAGTAGAAGGGAGGGTTTGTATGTGATTTTGTGTCTATAGGCATCCATATCAAATCATATCAAGTCAAATGTTATTGGTCACATACACATGGTTAGCAGATGTTATTGCGAGTGTAGCGAAACTCCACAATAAATGCCTAATACACACAAATCTAAGTAAAGGAATGGAATAAGAATATATAAATATAAATATATGGATGAGCAATAACAGAGCGGCATAGGCTAAGATGCAATAGATAGTATAGAATATAGTATATACATATGAGATGAGTAATGCAAGATATGTAAACATTATTAAAGTGTCTAGTGTTCCGTTTGTTAAAGTGGCAAATTATGTCAAGCCTGTATGTAGCCAGCAGCCTCTCTGTGCTAGTGATGGCTGTTTAACAGCCTGATGGCCTTGAGCTTGAAGCTGTTTTTCAGTCTCTCGGTCCCAGCTTTAATGCACCTGTACTGACCTCACCTTCTGGATGGTAGCAGGGTGAACAGGCAGTGGCTCGGGTGGTTGTTGTCCTTGATGATCTTTAAGGCCTACCTGTGACATCAGGTGCTGTAGGTGTCCTGGAGGGCAGGTAGTTTGCCCCCGTTGATGTGTTGTGCAGATCGCACCACCCTCTGGAGAGCCCTGCGGTTGTGGGCAGTGCAGTTGCCATACCAGGCTGTGATACAACCCGACAGGATGCTCTCAATTGTGCATCTGTAAAAGTTTGTGAGGGTTTTAGGTGACAAGGCAAATTTATTCAGCCTCCTGAGGTTGAAGAGGCGCTGTTGCGCCTTCTTCACCACACTGTCTGTGTGGGTGGACCATTCCATTTTGTCCTTGATGTGTATGCCGAGGAACTTAAAACTTTCCGACTCTCCACTGCTGTCCCTTTGATGTGGATAGCGGGGGTGCTCCCTCTGCTGTTTCCTGAAGTCCATGATCATCTCTTTTGTTTGGTTGATGTTGAGTGAGAGGTTATTTTCCTGACACCACACTAGGAGAGCCCTCACCTCCTCCCTATAGGCTGTCTCGTTGTTGTTGGTAATCAAGCCCACTACTGTTGTGTTGTCTGCAAACTTGATGACTGAGTTGGAGGTGTGCATGGCCACGCAGTCATGTGTGAACGGGGAGTACAGGAGGGGGCTGAGCACGCACCCTTGTGGGCCCCCAGTGTTGAGTATCAGCAAAGTGGAGATGTTGTTTCCTACCTTCCCCACCTGGGGGCGACCCATCAGGAAGTCCAGGACCAAGTTGCACAGGGCGTGGTTGAGACCCAGGACCTCATATTGATGATGAGCTTTTAGGGTGCTATGGTGTTGAATGCTGAGCTATAGTCAATGAACAGCATTCTTACATAGGTGCTCGTCTTGTCCAGATGGGATAGGGCAGTTTGCAGTGTGTTGGCGATTCAATCGTCTGTGGACCTATTGGGGCGGTAAGCAAGTTTAAGTGGGTCGAGGGTGACAGGTAAGGTGAAGGTGATATGATCCCCCTGTGAGTGCCACAGGGGGATAGGCATTTAGTTCCGTTACCTTTGCATATGATTGTGGCAGTGCATAGGTAGCCACATTTTCTGTCCTAAATGCATGCAGGCATAAGTGATTGTGTGGGTAGTGTGGAAGTAGTGAACCTGTATGTTTGTAGCACAGGAGGCTGGTGCACCTTAATTGGGGAGGACGGGCTCGCGGTAATTGCTGGAGCAAATTTGGTTGAATCTTATCAAATACAGTGCATTCGTAAAATATTCAGACACTTTGACTTTTTGGCAAAACTGTTTCGGTGACGACATGATTCCATATGTGTTATTTCATAGTTTTGATGTCTTCACCATTATTCTACAACGTTGAAAATATTACAAATAAAGAAAAACCCATGAATGAGTAGGTGTTCTAAAACTTTTGACCGGTAGTGTACATATACTATTTGACAACCACAAGGCACCCATATCTCAGAGAAAGAGCATTAGTTCCATTAAATTGCAGTAGTAAAATATATTTTTTAAAGCAACATTCTCTGTGTTTGTTTTAAAATTGAGAGAATAGGGTCGGCTCTAGCATGTCTAGCTTCTGTTCAGGCAGTGGTTTTCTTCTAAGGCCTGGTGCCCCCTCCCCCAAACCCTTGTGGAGTTTTTGAGTCGAGGTGGCAGGCTGCCATGTCCCTGTGGCTCTAAAGCAGGGGTCTCCAACCTTGTCTAGCATGAGAGCTATTTGATTTTTTGTTTTTGCAAAGTACCATTTTTCTTTCTCGCTTTCAAATATACAAATTCTCCTCTTTTCCTCTCCCCTTCAACCCCTCCCCCGGTCCTTAGTGTACAAGAAAAAGTAGTGCACTATGTTTTCTGTCAATATACCTGGTAAAATAATGGTTAATAAACATCTGTAAAGGGGGGGCTATAAAATCTGTGAATTATATATATTTACCCAAATTATGTTTTCTCAGTTTTATTTTTCCTGTTTTTGGATTTGTGCTAGTTTTTCACTCTCAAAATGACAATTGTTCATAGAGAAAAGGGGAAATTGGATGTTCTGAGTCCATGTCAATGATTAAATCACATCAGAAGACCATTTTCTTTAGGTCTGGAAGAAAACTAACAAATTGCGCATCTGGACCTTTATTTGCACATCTAGCAAATGAGGAATGTCCATCTAATGTTTGTTTTTTTAACCTTTATTTAACTAGGCAAGTCAGTTAAGAACTAATTCTTATTTTCAATGATGGCCTAGGAACAGTGGGTTAACTGCCTGTTCAGGGGCAGAACCACAGATGTCAGCTCGGGGATATGAACTTGAAACCTTTCGGTTACTAGTCCAGTGCTTACTAGGCTACCCTGCCGCCCCAATGTGCAGGTCTAGTGATGGTTCTGTACTGCTGCTGCTCATGTCATGGCAAAGTAAGCTAATAACAAATAATATATACAAATTGTATACTTACTCATGATATACTTCTGCCAGGTAAGCCTACTTAATTTAACATTTAATTTAGAAGGTTTTGGTAAAAGTATTTCTGTCAACCCACAAGACTGTTATCACATCAACTGGCTACACATTTCTGTCAACCCACAAGACTGTTATCACATCAACTGGCTACACATTTCTGTCAACCACTAGACTGTTATCACATCAACTGGCTACACATTTCTGTCAACCCACAAGACTGTTATCACATCAACTGGCTACACATTTCTGTCAACCCACAAGACTGTTATCACATCAACTGGCTACACATTTCTGTCAACCCACAAGACTGTTATCACATCAACTGGCTACACATTTCTGTCAACCCACAAGACTGTTATCACATCAACTGGCTGGCTACACACAGAGTGATAAATAAATGCGTGCCACACAGACAGACAGGGGCAATATTGCTGGACATTAATTGGAAGATATATTGTGTTAAGTTTGGCTTTTTAAGCCAATAGTGGCTAACCAAGGGTGGGATAGTGTCAATTTGGTGTTGATTAGTTAGTAGCTGGGAGCTTGTGGTTGTCTGATCTTTGGGAGACTTGTTTATGTTAGTTTGCGGTGGAAAACATGAAAAATTGCTTGTACTTTTAGCATTTTTTGGCGAGCTAATCATATGTGGGCTCAAAGCTACTGGTAGCTGGCGATCCACCTGTTGGAGACCATCTGCTCTTAAGCATGCCAATGATGTTGGCATGCAGGGCAGCAGATATCACAATTACATTCTATTGTTGATGGTGAACCAGATCTTTCCACAGTGTTTAAACCAACATGGGTCCCTACTTTTATTAATGGTGGTTCCACTTGCTTCTTGGAAACAGGTTAAATAGTAACCTGCCATCTGAGTGAATTGAAATGCCTCTTGGCACTGAAATGTTCCCCAATGAGATGGCCTACTTCAGAAGGCCAAAGGTTTGTTTAGTAAGGCCCAGAATACAACACAAACAGCAATGATTATTGAGGCATTATGACCCTGCTCGTATTTCTACTTAGAAAACGTTCAGTGTGACACAATTAGCACCTCGGGCCAGGCTTAATCAACCCTCTCTGACCCAGCAACACAAAGATGTTGAACTAGCCGACTGCCGGATTAGATACAAGAGCCATCCAGGAGCTAACTCTGTGCTGCAGCACAAAGCCAAAAACATACAGCCAAGCAAGACCATTACACCACCTGTATCTACTTCATCACCACCACAGGCTGTATGTACCCTGATGTCTCCAGTGATCCAGAATTGGGCTTTATCTGGTGGTAACCTATGTCTAGGACTCTGGTTGAGTGTAAGAGCGTTAGACCAGTATCAAAAAGGTTGCTGATTTGAATCCCTGAGCTGACTAGGTGAAAAATCTGTTGATGTGCCATTGAGCAAGGCACATAACCCAAATTGCTCCTGTAAGTCCCTGTGGACTAAAATGTAAATGCAATCCCTCCAGGATAATGTGGGTCAGTTATTTCTCCCCAAAGAGGACAGTGTAGTGAGGTGTAATGAAGTTAAGTTTATGACTAATGGCTCTGTGCCACTGGACTGTGGAACACTGTGAGAAGTCTGACTTCTGACCTATTGGCCACTGGCCACCAGCCACAGAGTTAAATTAGACCCATTATCTGTCCGTGGACCTGCCTCTGTTTGAAAATGTGGACCATGCCTATGGCAATAACTCACCCAGGGCTGGGACAGGGGGGGAGGCAGGGGTGGAGGTGTGTGGAGGAGAGATATGATCTGAGTAAACATTTTCCCAAGCACATGTTCGTCTGCACTCCCAAATGATGTACTCTCTGTTGTCAGAACCACAAAACGTGTCGTTTGATGTTTCAGGAACAAGACATAATGGGAGAGGTGCATGCATACTGGAAAATCACGTTGCCAGTATGTATTTGATATGGCATGGCTACACAGGAATGGGGTCAGACTCATTAAGGATTGGGCTGTGGCTTAATGGGACAGGATTAAATGGGGGTTATTGAATAGTGCTGGTGGTTGTATGGTATGAGGTGGATGTATAGGTTATACCACATTGTTAGGAGGTGGAGTGATGTCTGTGTCTGTTTCTAATGTGTTGGGGTATGCACCAGGCAGTACCCTCATTGTCAAGATGTTTGTTGCGCAGATGACAAGCCCGGCCAGGGGAAAGGGTATGTTTGGGATGAGGTAGGTCTTGATTTTCAGAGGTTTCATGTCCAGAATGCTGGCCTCGCTGCCTGCTGAAGTGATTTCAGGCGGTTGTATTAAATAAGAGGTGGTATTTCTGGGGACTTAAGGGTGCAGAACAGGGTGAGTCTCAGTTCTATGATCCCAACACTGAGGCATGCCCTTCCCGGCCTCCAGGCCTGATTACTGACCTTCAAGTGACATCAGAATGACATGCTCACAGAGGCTGAGCTGTAAATTAGACAAGAAGGAGAGAGAAGAGAGCGAGAGAGTGGGATAGAGAGAGGGGAGAGAAGAGAGAGAGGGAGGAGAGAAGAGAGGGGGGGATAGAGAGGGGAGGGGAAGAGAGCGAGAGAAGAGAAAGAGGGGGAGACCGAGGGATAGAGAATTAGACATCATGTTCAGGGAAAACGTTTAAGGATATCACTGGTTGAAATAAAACAATTATTACAACTGACATAGAGAAAAGCAAGGAGAGAAAAGCTGACCGTAGCAGTTTAGTCAAAGTATGAATGTTGGTATAGTTTATAAATATTTAGGAACAACACAATGTATATAGTTTGATGACCACAGCATACAGCAGGGATCATCAACTACTGTTGATTCAGGCGCGGGATCATTTTTTTCTTGAGCGGCTGGTCAGGGGGCCGGAACATAATTACAAATCATTGTAGACTGCAAAGAACCCCAAACAGAAATAATATTTGATGAAAACATAACAATTTCAAACCTTGCTTTGCTTCCAGGTGTAAAAACGTTTAAATATGTTTGCTCAGAGAACTTGGGGGAAGGGGGGGCAAATTAAGTCACCAGCAGGGCATATTCGGTCCACAGGAAGCCAGTTGGGGAACCCTGGCATACAGTATGTAAGTGTCTATGAATATCCCATGCTTTGGAGACAATGGCATTCAGTTTCTCCATTGGATTTTTGTGTGAGTGTTGAGTATATCCGTGTGTGCTCCTTGAGTGGTCTGAACAGAGATTGACTTCATCACTACTTGTATTTGTGAGAAGTATTGACATATCGAATGCACCAAGCTGTCTGTTTAAACTACTAGCACACAGCTCAGAGACCAGTGGTGGAAAAAGTACTCAATTGTCATACCTGAGTAAATAGGAAATGACTCAAGTAAAAATGAGACACCCAGTAAAATACTACTTGAGTAAAAGTCTAAAACTATTTGGTTTTAAATATACTTATGTATCAAAAATAAATGTAATTGGTAAAATACACTTCAAACATAAAAGTATAAAATATACTTAAGTATCAAACATAAAAGTGAAAGTATAAATTATTGCAAATTCCTTATATTAAGCAAACCAGATGGCAATATTTTCTTGTTTTTTAAATTTACGGATAGCCAGAGGTACACTCCAACACTCATAATTTACAAACAATCATGTGTATTTAGTGAGTACCACAGATCAGATGACCAGGGATGTCCTCTTGATAAGTACGTGAATGTACTACTAAGCATTCAAAATGTAATGACTACTTTTGGGTGTCAGGGAAAATGTATGGAGTAAAAAGTACATTATTTTCTTTTGGAATGTAGTAAAGTAAGAGTTGTCAAAAAATATAAATTGTAAAATAAAGTACAGATACCCAAAAAAGTACTTAAGTAGTAGTTGCAAGTATTTTTACTTAAGTACTTTACACCACTATCAGAGACCCATGCGTACCCCACAAGACCTGCCACCAGAGGTCTCTTCACAGTCCACAAGTCAAGAACAGACGATGGGAGGTGTACAGTAGTAATAATAATATAATAATAATAATAATAATAATAATATAATAATATAATAATATATACACAGAGGCGACATTGCAAGGGTTATGTGACACGTGTAGAAGCTAACCTCATGGCGTCCTATGTTTTGATTGGCTTAAAATGTGTCCGTTGGCTTGCGTTTAAAGTCGAGCCCCTCCAACCTCCACCCTGGGGAGCATTCCTAGGCCATGGTCAAACTACTTGTCTTTCACTGACACCACCACCCCAGTCCCTCAGCTGTCAGTCCTGTCAAAACACTGTCTCACCCTTTGGCCCCGGGGTCAAAGGTTAATGAGCTCTGTGACAAACTCAACACAGAGAACAGCACTCAGAAATCTAGGCCTAGATTCAATCAGATCAGGTGTTAACAGGCGATAGCAGACACCCGCATAGCGGATGTTTTGGCAGTGTTGGAGGTGGAACTGTTTTACAGCCGTCAAATCGGTGAGCAGCTGCTCTTGAGATCATTGTCAGGAAGCCATAGCCGCCCCATTTGTGTTAGAAGTTCAGAATGAAAAACTGTGTAATCTAGAAATAATTACGCTTAAGTAAACAAGGCTGCATTGGATTTCTGTTAATGTGACTCTGTGAAGCCAATGGCAATGTCCACTTTAGCTATAATGCCAGGAACCGCTTGTGGATTTGACAGCTCTAACGCAGTTCCACCCCAGACACCGCCAAAACAACTGCTATGCGGATGTCAGCTAAAGCAGATCTAATTGAATAGAGACCTTAATAAGACAAGTGGAACTGTAGCCTTGTAGTCATCACTGCTCTCTCATCACTGCTTATTCATTAGGGGATATAGATTTTTTTAGTAATCTCTCTGTTTCCTCTCCTCTCTTTCTCACTCTCGCTCTCTCTCAATTCAATTCAAGGGGCTTTATTGGCATGGGAAACACATGTTTACATCGCCAAAGCATATGACAAACAATAAACAAAAGTGAAAAAAAATATCAATGAACCGTAAACATTACAAAAAAAGTTTCGCTCTCCCTCTGTTTGTCGATCCATCTTTTTCTCTCATTCATTCTGTCTCTCTCTCATTCTCTTTCTTCTTGGTCTCTAAATAGCACCTCTGACCAGCACCATGTGGCCATCCTAAGAAGGTGTGGAGACCACAGTCAGTAAACCATGAATGAGAGAGCTGTGTGGAGTATGTAGCTAAGCTGTTCCTGTAGACAGGCAGAACAATCAGGAGTAATGACAAACTGCTCCTGTAGACAGGCAGAACAATCAGGAGTAATGACAAACTGCTCCTGTAGACAGGCAGAACAATCAGGAGTAATGAAAAACTGCTCCTGTAGACAGGCAGAACAATCAGGAGTAATGACAGACTGCTCCTGTAGACAGGCAGAACAATCAGGACTAATGACAAACTGCTCCTGTAGACAGGCAGAACAATCAGGACTAATGACAAACTGCTCCCGTAGACAGGCAGAACAATCAGGAGTAATGACAAACTGTTCCCGTAGACAGGCAGAACAATCAGGACTAATGACAAACTGTTCCTGTAGACAGGCAAAACAATCAGGACTAATGACAAACTGCTCCTGTAGACAGGCAGAACAATCAGGACTAATGACAAACTGTTCCTGTAGACAGGCAGAACAATCAGGACTAATGACAAACTGCTCCTGTAGACAGGCAGAACAATCAGGACTAATGACAGACTGCTCCTGTAGACAGGCAGAACAATCAGGAGTAATGACAAACTGCTCCTGTAGACAGGCAAAACAATCAGGACTAATGACAAACTGCTCCTGTAGACAGGCAGAACAATCAGGACTAATGACAAACTGTTCCTGTAGACAGGCAGAACAATCAGGACTAATGACAAACTGCTCCTGTAGACAGGCAGAACAATCAGGACTAATGACAAACTGCTCCTGTAGACAGGCAAAACAATCAGGACTAATGACAAACTGCTCCTGTAGACAGGCAGAACAATCAGGACTAATGACAAACTGCTCCTGTAGACAGGCAGAACAATCAGGAGTAATCAGAATAATTACTCACAGCTCTGCTTCAGTGGTCTCCCACCACCGGAGAAGTCTTCTAGGACAGTGTTCAGTGACTGTGCTCTGAGGTGATAATAACGGTGCTAAGTCAACCCACCTGTTGGAACAGCAACAGTCACACAGATCATTCAGTTCTTTTCATGACCCCAGACCACAGCCACTTATCACAAGTTGAGTAGAGCTCCACCAGATCCCCATGCAGACTGTTTGATTAACTCTAGGTTGATCATGATGAATTTAGACTGGAATCTGCCTCTTTATTTATGGAGATTGTATTTTTGCAGTTGTTTTCCCTCTGATCTCTTTAAGCTGAGACTCATGACCCCTGCCATTATGACCATTCATATCCAATCACCTAACCTCAGAATCCAAGCTGACCTTGCAAGGAGGAATGACAAGCAGAGCGATAGGGCTGTTCTGGCATTAGATAAGGCCTCTTCTCCCTCCCTCAGCTTATAAAAGGGGACCCATAAGCTGCTCTGTGGAGTCGAGCTTCACACAGAAATAGCCGCACTGTGTCCTTGTCTCAGGTGGAGGGACGAGGGGTGAGTTTGGGGTTGGGCTTGCTGTTGACAGGACGCAGAGCTACAGCATCTCCGTTTGCATGCCCCAGATTAGCACCCTTATTTCTGAACCACAGGACCATGTCACCCACCTGTCCACATCCCTCTGCTGCAGAGGTCACCCCCACATACACACACACACCATGACACATGCTAATCACATACACACACACACCATGACACATGCTAATCACATACACACACCATGACACATGCTAATCACATACACACACCATGACACATGCTAATCACATACACACACACCATGACACATGCTAATCACATACACACACACACAACATACACATGCTAATCACATACACACACACCATGACACATGCTAATCACATACACACACACACAACATACACATGCTAATCACATACACACACACACCATGACACATGCTAATCACATACACACACACACCATGACACATGCTAATCACATACACACACACACCATAACACATGCTAATCACATACACACACACACCATAACGCATGCTAATCACATACACACACACACACACATAATACACATGCTGTAAGTAAATACATTCAAATTACACAGTCTACACACATGCTTATCATGTACTGTACACCAAGAGTTCCACATCACGTTACATACACATACACTTCTCTACCTGTCCTACCACTTACATACTGTACTATGTGTCATCACACGTGTCATACAGCTGAATATGAGCTGCCCAGTCTGTTGTCTTATTTGTCTTACGCTCTTAGAAAAAATAAGTGCTAGAACCTAAAAGGGTTCTTCAGCTGTCCCCATTGGAGAACCCTTTGAAGAACCCTTTTTTGGTTCCAGGTAGAACCCTTTTGGGTTCCATGTAGAACCCTTTCCACAGAGGGTTCTACCTGGAACCAAAAATTGTTCTACCTGGAACCAAAAATTGTTCTACCTGGAACCAAAAACTGTTATCCTATGGGGACAGCAGAATGACCATTTTGGAACCCTTTTTTCTAAGAGTGAAGGTTGCGGCCCATTCTATGATTGTAACCAATAACCCTCGGATACAACTGCATAGTTCTCTGCTGCCCACAAGTTGCTGTGGTAAAAATGACCCAGTACAAAATGAAGTTATGTGAATTTACCACACAGTTGGAGTTCCCATCATCATAAGTCTCTCTCTCTTCCCCCTTCTCTCTCTCTTCCCCCTTCTCTCTCTCTCTCTCTCTCTCTCTCTCTCTCTCTCTCTCTCTCTCTCTCTCTCTCTCTCTTCTTCCTCATATCTGTTTGTGTGTCTCTCTCACTTATTGCAGCTGTTAGGGCAGAGAGGGGGTAGAGAGGGGGCCCTGTCTGCCACACAAGCGTTTCCTGATTAGCAGTCATTAGTGGTTATTATGACTCCGCCTGTGTGTGGATCTCAAGTCCCATTTAAATGCTGTTTATAACCCTCTCACTGAATTATCCTCCATTTAAAGGAAATCATAGTGGCTTACTCTGATGCAGTGATGAATTACTGAATAAAAGTTCTAATTAAATGTGTTTTTTCCTGAGGTTGTCAGGAATTCTGGCAGCAAGTCTCCCTTAGCAGCTGTTAGAGTTCATCACAGTGCACACCATTTCCTAGTTTCAAGCAGATACAGAGAAGTTGGGAAGTTAACTGTGTGTGTATGTGCGTACATGCATGGTTGTGTTACGCTGTGCCTGTGTGTTGTTCAGACCCCTCATGGACAACTTAACTAAAATGCAGTTGTTTTAACCCCTGCGACACACAACCCAAACTGCACCATCTGTTAAACCCCCACTTTATCACAAGCCCATTACCCGTTCATACAGGGTGATGTGTAAACATTTTGGAATTCCTCCATCCAATTAAGAGAGCCGTTTGCAAACCAGTGGATTGGGTTTCCTCTGCACTTACAGCACTGATAATGGAGACAGCTCTAAATGTCCACTAATTAGCCAGAGAATTAGAGACATCTGGGAGATAAACGCTGTAGCCCACTGAACGTGGCCTGGTACACAGCAGAACACGTCACATTGCACAGATCTACAGTATTACAGGACACTCATAAACCACAGACAAATCATGTTCAGGGACAGAAGTTTGTCTTGACCCATGCGACCTGATCTTGTGACCTAACCCATGTGATCTGATCATGTGACCGTATCATGTGATCTGACCCATGTGATCTGATCAGGATAAACTCCTGACCCATATCGAGGAGTCTACAAGGAAGACTAATGAAGCTCTCGTCAAATATCTGAGCTTTGCCACTATCCTCATCTCCCTTTACAGTACATGGACGATAGTAAAACATTTACAAAAATAAGTTGAATTTGAAAAATACTTTTAACATTGCAGAACCAATTTTATTTCTGTAAACTTATGTTGACAATTTTGGCCAAAATGATTGGCACCTGGAGCTAGTACTTGGTTACACAGCCTTTGGCCAAGATAACTGCAGACAAACACTTTTTGAACGGTGCCCTCCACCAACTGCTGTTTTCTGCTCTTGCCATGGGTTACGGACGCTATTCAGATCTGAACTCTTCATTGGCTACTCCAGAAAAGTCCTGTGTTTATTCTTGAACCATTCCAGGGTGCATTTGATGTGTGTTTGGGGTTGTTGTCCTGCTGGAAGATCAACAACCTTCAACGCTGGAAGATCGACAACCTTTCAAAAGTCTCTAAAACCTGACCCATGGCAACACAGTGACTAGGGTCAAATTTAAATGACAGACTCTTTAGGCATCTCCCGGCCTACATCACTACTCTAAAATACTAAACAGTATCTACTTTAGCAAGATGTAGATTATGGAGGTTGTTTGTAATGAGTGGCTAGGTTGCATCAACTACCTTCAATAAAATCACTGCAAAGGTTTTTTCCTGTCAACTTTGGTTTCGAAATGTGACATTCTGGCATAAATGCCTCGTGATTTGTTAGGAGAGTCCCGGGATTTGTTGTTTTCTCTTTATCGACGTAGGTAGTGACATAGTTCCTCTATGCCAAAAGAGTCCAACATTGAAACCGTACCCTAGTCACTGCTTTTGCCCAGGGTTGGGTTTACGAGACTACACAGTTTAATAAAATGTAAACTTTTTGCATAATCCAATGTCTCTTTGTCACGCCCTGATCTGTTTCACCTGTCTTTGTGCTTGTCTCCACCCTCCTCCAGGTGTCACCCATCTTCCCCATTATCCCCTGTGTATATATACCTGTGTTCTCTGTTTGTCTGTTGCCAGTTCGTTTTGTTTCGTCAAGCATACCAGCGGTTTTACCTCTGCTCCTGTCTCTTGTTTGTGCCTGCTTTCTAGTTTTCCCGTTTTTGATCTTTCTGCCCGCCCTGACCCTGAGCCTGCCGTCTTTTACCTTTGCCCCACTACTCTGGATTACCAACCTCTGCCTGACCTGACCCTGAGCCTGTCTGCTGTCCTGTACCTTCGCCCCACGACTCTGGATTATCGACCTTTGCCTGCTTTGACCTGTCGTTTGCCTGCCCCTGTTGCTGTAATAAACATTGTTACTTCGACAGTCTGCATTTGGGTCTTACTTGAAACGTGATTCTATTGATACATCCATTATTACTTTGTTCACAATAACAAGATCACACATTATGGATCTGCTCAGGGCACCCCCTTGAGAATATAAATTATTCATGTTTAGCCCAATATGGCAAAGCACCCTTAATGAGAGTCTAGTTTGAACAAATACATTGTGGAAAACAGAACAAAACACCTTATACACCTCCTAACCTAGGCCTGACTTGTCCTAACCCCTCCCAAGCCAATAACCCAGGGCCACCTGTCTTGTAATAAAGAAGTCCTCTTAGCAATAGAAGACTGGACAAATACAGGGGTCTGTTTATGTTTTATAGATGGAGGAAAGTAAAGATGGGGAGTTGAGGCTAACATGGCTACAGATAAGAAATGGGCATTGTTTGTTTAGAGTCCTGTCCAAACAGAGGCATTAATGAATTGAGAGGTGGAGAGTCCTGGACACCTCACTACTGTCCTCATTAGCAGGCTTACATTCTCAGGGGGCAAAGGCAAATATACATTTACACATTCACTCCCCAGTCTGGCCCAGCGTCACTAGCAGAAATAACAGTGTTGCACAAAGACCTGGTATTTACCCTGCTTTAATGGAGGTTGCCATGGCGTTTCACAAATCATTGTAATTATGCTCACCATGCGGGTCACCCATGGTAACCGGCTGGTGGAAGGGTAGGATGGGAGGGTTGACTGGAGAGGAGGGAAAGTGATAATCTGTGATAAATAATAGGTTGAATTGCTGAATATAAAGCCCTTGATTTACCAAGAAAATGTAAAAGAGGGCTTATTCTTTAGGCTTACTCTTCATCGGTTAGGGCCAGGGTGGGAGAGGGCTTATTCTTTAGGCTTACTCTTCATCGGTTAGGGCCAGGGTGGGAGAGGGCTTATTCTTTAGGCTTACTCTTCATCGGTTAGGGCCAGGGTGGGAGAGGGCTTATTCTTTAGGCTTACTCTTCATCGGTTAGGGCCAGGGTGGGAGAGGGCTTATTCTTTAGGCTTACTCTTCATCGGTTAGGGCCAGGGTGGGAGAGGGCTTATTCTTTAGGCTTACTCTTCATCGGTTAGGGCCAGGGTGGGAGAGGGCTTATTCTTTAGGCTTACTTTTCATCGGTTAGGGCCAGGGTGGGAGAGGGCTTATTCTTTAGGCTTACTCTTCATCGGTTAGGGCCAGGGTGGGAGAGGGCTTATTCTTTAGACTTACTTTTCATCGGTTAGGGCCAGGGTGGGAGAGGGCTTATTCTTTAGGCTTACTCTTCATCTGTTAGGGCCAGGGTGGGAGAGGGCTTATTCTTTAGGCTTACTCTTCATCGGTTAGGGCCAGGGTGGGAGAGGGCTGACCAAAGGAATACCAAGGGACAGAGAGATACAGTATATAGAGAGATGAGCAACAAAGAGAGACAGGTTGGCTGCTTTGAATGCTGAGCCCTTGTAGCCTTGCTCTGTTTTGTTAAATTACCTGGAATTCATTGCAGAGGTGTCTGTGTTCATTGGATTAGAAATTGACTGGTATAATTATGTAATTGGTAGAGCTTTATCCTCGAAATAAGCTGTCAGCTGGTGGAATTGATTTATTTCCCTTCCCCACTTCTCTGACATCCTCATTTCCAACCATAATAACTGACTAAATTATACTGTATAGGCTGCAGTGCCATCATATGGCATCTTTCCATTTAAGTGTTGCCTGTATAGTAGTCATTAAACCTTCCCAAGAAAAACAACTATATCAAATGTCTATATACCCACAGCCTGGACTTAGAGTTGAGTTTAGTTACCATTTTCTAGCAATAGTGATTCATTAGTTGTGGTAGTGAGTGGGAGTGTCATACCAGTGTGACTTTAGCTCATTTTGCCAGGGGAAAGGCAGGTGCCAATTAGATCTGAGTAAAGGTTCTTCTATACATGCACTTCTATTATAAAGTGTATTATGAACCCCCCATCACAGGACGAACAGCCCCACTCCCCCTTGCCCTGCCCACTATCCTGATGGACTAAAATTGCTCCAAGTAGACGGGATTGATTCAATGGTTTCTACTGATTTTGAAAGAAACCTCTGGTTTATAATGATACTATTCAAGCTGTTACAATGGATACTGATTTGAAATAGACAGTTGAGAGCAACAGAGTGAGAGAGGGGGGGAGAAGGAGAGAGGGTGAGGAGAGAGGGGAGAGAGAGAGAGAGAGAGAGAGACGGAGTGAGAGAGAGCGCGTTTGAGAGAGACTGATTTGGGGACTTGTTATGGGGTTGTTGAGCTGCATGTTTGTCCAAGAGGACTGGGGTTTTGTGGACAGTAACTGTCCCCCTCATCTTTTTATTGTTCTCCCGCCAATATCTCCCCCTATTTCATCTCCCCCTCACTTTTCCCTTTTCTTCCTCAAGTTGTATTGATGTGCATCACAGTTTCCTATTTTCTCCAGTTCAAATTGCAGCATGTTAATTCTCCCACAAATTACAGCAATAGCAGGTATCTCTCTGTGATACTTTATAGAGGGGAGCAATCAGGGATAATTGAGTGCCTTTCAGATGGAGCCCAGCACATTCACTCCATTCAGATGGAGCCCAGCACATTCACTCCATTTCAAAGAGCATCCATTTATGGCCTAATCGCTCTTTAAGCACTGAATTTCTGGAACACAAATGATTTTGCTTAAGTGTATTTGGGAATCATAGTCTTTTGAGGATGGAAAATAAAAATCAAATCCCTTTCACGAGAGCTGACATTTCTACATTTTCCAATTGAAATTAATTTCTAAAATTTAGCATGAATATCTTCAAATTGCTGACAATTATACCTTTCAATGGGAACAAATTACACGCAACAAAAAGTGGAGACATCAACTGGTGCTTCAGTTAAATGGCTTTGTTTCCCAATTCCCTGCTTTTCCTTATTTTCCTTATAATGGTGTACATACAGTATATTGACTCAGGGGGCGACCTGCTTTGTGGATTACTTTCCACTCTCATTTTTGCCCATTAAATAAACTAAAATGGTTTATTTTTGTTAAGCTTCAACAAACCTGTTTAGGATTTTTGTTTCTCTACGGCAGCTGCAGACATAACTGTTGATGTGTTTACAATGGAAGTTGTGGGGCCAGAATCATGCTGCTTGCCCTCTAGTCAACAATTGATTTTAGGTGTAGCAAAGCATTCTCTTTGAACTATTAGACTGAATACCAATGTGGACTGAATAATGCTAGGTATTGGACAGACGTTTTAATAAGGTTTGTTTTCGCTCTTGGCCATTGTGTTGGTAAACAGTTTTACAACATGGATGTGATGGTGTAATGGGAATACATCCATGTGGGGGTGTAGGGTTCAATAAATTCCCTGCTTGTCCTGAAATCCTGTTTGGTAGTCCCAAAATCCTGTTTGGTAGTCCCAAAATCCCAGTCGGCATTCCCAGAATGAGAAGGGAATAATCAGGAAATCCAACCCTGGATTTCTGGAAAATCAGGGAATTTATTGAAAGTTCCTGGAATTTGAGCGGCACTTTTAGGGGCTTGCAGCCAAAGGAGGGGGGACATTGGATTGCTCTGATAAAGAAGTCATTTCACAGATGGTTAAGTCCAGCGTAGCTCAAGCTGAAAAATCTGCAACTTTGCTGTGAAAATAGCTTTTTTTTAGGCTTGCAACAGATCAGCAAATAGGAGTCATGGAATGTCAGCATTTGTGTTGGAGACGGAGGGGAAGGGTTCATTAATAGAGCTTTGCTGAACTGACAGGCTACAGTTCGTGGGTAACAGTTGCCAAGCCAAACAAGAGTATTAAAACCATTCACAACTCTTCCTAATTCCCCCTAAAGTGTTATTCATGCAAGAATTGTATGACTACTATGGGGACACAGCGGTTCAGGCCCAATAATGACAATTAGCAGGAAGAATAATGGCGAATCAAATTGACAGCCACTGCTCATCAGCTTCTCACACAATATCTTATCAAAACAAACTATTATGAAGGAGGTCATTTCTCTGCTTTTCTCCATCACTCGTGTGTATGACTGGAACAACAGTGGCAGGTGTTGAGTTGAGTTAGGGCAGTTACTGAGGGATTTACAAACAAAACTAAAGGTTTTCACAGGTCTCCCCTCCTCTCATAGGGAACATCACAGGATCCATCTCTCTGCTCCTTCATAACAATATTTATCATGATCAATTTGTAATGAGCTCCTCTGTGGCTTTTGGAATAAGCTTCTGGTACAGCTCATTTGTTGATGGCTGGAATATTCTAAGCCTATCCCCTTGTAAAAAAAAACACACACAAAGAGACTTGAACCATTTTGATGATGGAACACTTATATAGGTTGAGGATAGCTCTGACAGCAGCTCAGCGATTCATCCAGTCATTTCTGTAGAATCCATTCTTACAATTCCTGACCCCTCATACTGTCCATTTTGTCCAATGCAGCCAGTTGAAATGTTTTCTCAAGTGATGGTCATTTTGGGGAGGAGAATAAATGATGCGCCTATATATTCCTCTCGGGTAAGGACATTTTGACAGCACTCACTTTACAGTGGTCGCAATCAGGACGCATCCACAATGCAAATTGTACCAATCACTGTCCTAGGTGCAGGACAAGGAGACAGCGGGAAAGAGGGCACCATCACACTGCCTGGACGGCCGGTGTTGATTGAAAACAGTCTTCAGACTCCGGGAAATGATAGGGAGAGTAATTGACGAGAGGGCAAAAGGATAGCCCTTCATAAATAATGGGACATGGAGCATGTGTTTGAGCTGGCCAGCTAGGCCCTGTTTGGAGCGCTCAAGACGAGCTTCAGGCCTGGTATTTTCATCTGGGGCCCTGAGAGGCCTAAGGGATCGTTATCATCACACGTTGCCATGATGGATGTCACTTGATTGAAAAAGGGGACCCTCTTAGAATGGATTCGTTTAAATGTTAGTGAACACTTTGGGAGGTTGTAGCGAAAGGCAGGGAGGCTGGTTAGATGTGTAATCAATAGATGAATGCTCATCTGTCTAGGCCGGATTCCAGGGGAGAGGCTAACATGATTCTTTCTTTGTCCTCTGTTCTTCAGACACCACTTAGGCATTCAAGGTTTGCTGTATATATTTATTCATCAATATATTTGTATTCCCCCTGATTCAAGGGCCACTGGTTCAGCAGCACGCAACAGTTCACACGTATAATTCTGAGAAAACGCACACACAGACATACACACATCAAGATGAATAAACACACACTTCTACTGATTTAGAAAATGCATTTGCATGTTAAACTCCATGGCGTTTCCCAACCTTCAATTAGACGTTGTACTGATTCACTCATACATTTCCACATAGCTGGAAGTATGCAATACCTTATTGCTATACCTTCAAGTCATGTAGCACCCAACACTTTAAACAGCTAGGCTAAAAGTAATGATAACTACATGTGCATTCCTACACTCAAAATGGAATGCACAACTTGTTCCAACGTGAAAGGCGACCCAATTGGACATTTGATTTATTCTTCCCTACGAATATTTCTGACAATGCTGTTGAGATGAGACCAGAGAACCTAATGATTGTCCTCTGTTCTGTGGTTCACTAATCAGACCTCTGTCATTTAGTTTGTGACAGATTTGGCTGCTGGTCATCTGAGAACAGACCTGCAAAAGCATAGATACCACACAAATGTGTTCTCTCACACGCAATGCATGGCAACCTTTTAAACCCATTTTCCCCTTAATCATTCAGTCACATTTGTTCCCTTTTCCTCTTTAAACTCAATAGCTCAGGAATAAGCTCTGATTTCTGAATAGGATGGGCAACAGCAAAGAGAGAGGGATGAATAGAGGGATGAAGAGAGAAATGTCAGAAGGAGAAGAGGGTGGAGATTCAGGGGGGATGGCGCTCACAGCTAATCTACATGTAGACCACAATCCTCTCTGCCTGATTGGTGTCTACCAAGTTAAATGTGGAGGCAATTTAAAACACAGTGTGAGCTATTCGGTGAAACGTAAAAAACGCAGACGATTGAATATCCAATATCAACAGATTCTCTGTTGACTTTGATTGTATTCTCATGTGAACAACTTTTCATCCCCCCTCTGAATACTGCGTTCTCTCATGCCCTGTATATGTAACTCCTCATACTCATGTCCTATAATGTGGTCTGTGCGATTCCATGCATATTTACATGTCATTTACCACATTGATAACCTAAAATGGTCTTTAATCTGCTCTGCTCATTTTCTCTCAGGCTCCATGTCTTGCTGGGACTCACTCAGCCCACCTACCACCCCCTGAGCCCTGCACCATTGTGAATCCACTGGTACAATTGTCAAACCAATTATTAATTCTCTGCAATTACAATCGCACAAAGAACTTTTCTCTGCTCGGAGTGATGATTAAATTAACAGCTATCCCAGCTGCCTAATAACATCTAATAGAATATTCATAAGCATCTCAAATGGAATGTGTTATCTCCATTAACTTCATCATGCTCACTTAATTACATGATTGTTATTGTATTTACACCTTATTAGCACTCACTGAAGCTGACACACTTTGTGACTGGCTGTACAGACTGTAGAAGAGATTATCACAGCATCTCTCTCGCTCTCTTTTGTCCTCTCTCTCTCTCTCTCTCTCTCTCTCTCTCTATCGCTCTCTTTCCTCATCTCTCTCTCTATCTTTCTGTTTTGATATTTTCTACTGTCCTTTCTTGGCTGTCAATTTAGCTCTCATTTTCACAATAATGTACTCTCTCTCTTTCCTCAGCCTTTCTCTCTCCTCTCCATCTTTCTTATTTGTGCTGTAAGGCATGCCATTTGACTTGTGATATGGCTCCTGCTGTGACCCAGCGGTGCTTTCAGGTGAATGTGTTCAAGGGAAGAAGATGCCTCATACAGTCTCCATCGCTTTAGAATGATCTATCTACCTCTCCACTCCTCAGATTGTTCAAATGCAAATCGGAATGATACAAAATCTAATCTTGAACAATTGTTGGCATGATTGCTTTTGTTTTTATGACCTTTAATCCTCCTCTTTATCTTCCCTGTTTTCTCTTTACTTTCTCTTGTATTTGGGTTCTTTTGTGTGATCATCATGTGCTCATCTCTCAGAGTTTCACCCATGACTCAATCTGTGCCAGTTGAGCAGTATTTGTCAAATGCTTGGAATGAGGCCTCATGCATGAGGCCTGTGTGATGGCCATTGTCACAAGCCCTGTCACCAAGGTATGGGCGTTCGTTATAAGGCGTTTGAAAGGATTTTTTAAAAAGTATATATTTTTAATATAAACTAATTGCTAAACGGATTATTATGTTTTAAATTTATGCTTAAACCTATTCACTTATTCTTCCCTCTTTCCAAATGTATTTTCCTCTTTACATATTTTCCTCTTTCCTTAGATTCACCTCATTTCCCCCTCTGTTTGTTGACATCATCAAATTTGTACCTTCAGAATACGTAAATGGGAAGGTTTTAAATTATTTCTAAATACAAATTTCGGAAAATGTTTATTCAATAATAGAGTTCTAATTTGTTCTGATATTTTTATAAGCCAATAACCCATCAACAGAGTGGGTCAACTTTTTCTCTCTCACGTGCACTCTGTACTGTTCATGCTGTTGAATACACCTCTCAATTCTGTCCTCAGAATGATTGCATTATTCATTTCATTGCAACACAGTTAAAAGCAAGGAAAGGTGTAACGTTTTCCATTTGAATGTTTATTGAAAATGAAAATGTTTTTTTTCTATAATAGAATATAATTTGTTATGATATTTTGTATACCTCTCTCTATCTCTGAGCCAACTCCCCAATGCCCACCTTCCTCTTCCTTTCTCTCCCTCTCTCCTCCTTCTCTGCCTACATGGCAGTAAGTGAAAGTTTGGCTGTAACTCCCCTACAGCTGTGAGGTGGAGTAAATAGTCCCCTTTTCTCCAACCTGGTGGGAAAAGTCAATATGCCATCTACAGAGTGAGTTCATTCACACTCTCTCTCTCTCTCCCCCTCTCTCTCTCTCTCTCTCTCTCTCTCTCCCCCCCCTCTCTCTCTCTCTCTCTCTTTTATCTTATTGATGGACTAATTTGTGATCCAACAAAATGCCTGGCATTTGAGGCGTAAGTTGCACAGTGACAACCTCAAATTGGTGGCTAATGATGCACTTACTCATTGTTTTGCCTCTGTTTATCCAAATTATAACTTGTTGGCCATTATTGTTTCATTGCTTGCATGTGCTGTTGTTCTTTAGTCTGATTAAACATCTTGTGTGTGGTCAAATGTGTTCAAATACATCTTGGCATTCAGAAGAGTGTTTCAGCATGGCCTGTTTCCCTCTTTGGGGCTATATGCCAAAGCCTCTCAACCACCCATCACAATATGACAGGTGTTTGGCTGTTCCTTATTTTCTTCTTGCCTCTGAGTTCCCTTGGATTAGGCTACTCAATGAAATTCAATTTACTGTGTTGCTGATAGTCCTTTGAAGGGGGATTGGTGTAGGCCTATCCTGGACTATTATTCTCTTGCCATTATTCATGACATTGTCGGATATGTAAGTAGCCTGCCTCAGGGAAATAATGGAACCCCCAGCCTTTTAACAAAGTGATTTCCTTGTTGCTCTGAATGGAAAGCTATGAGATGACAAACCGCTTAATAAATAACGTATTCTAATTGGATGAAGGAGAATGAGCTGCAAGAGAATTGACGCAAGTCACACAATGAGTGCCATACTTCAGTCATTCTTTGCTTTTCAAAATCGGTCATTCAGTCATTCAACGTTATCTCCAGTCGCTTTTTAAGGTTTATTCATCCTGGAACAGGCTTCACTAATCGGGTTATTGTCCATTTTTAAAGATGCTTTCTTGAGATGCCGACGAAATGCGTTGTCATGAAAACAATGTTACATTTTAAAATATTTATTTGGACAGTTTATTTGGGTTAATTATTACGCCATGCTATTTGAAAAGGGGAAAGGAATGGCTAAAAATGCGCGCACATATACACATAGATGTAAACGCTTGGAAAACACGTGGAAAGATAGTTGGGAAATAGTTAGCCCTTGTAACAATGCCCCTATACTAAAGGGAATCCAGCTGGTGAAACTGAAATACAGCTACTTCTAGTGACCCTTTTATCTAAAAGTCGCTTTATTGTGTCGTTTAAATTAGACGAGATTAGTAAATAAAAGACGCGAAGGATTTTCAATAAAAAGGGATATTAATCGGAGAGGTAATTTCACGCGATTTGGTTCAGCAGCATGGACGGGGTCAAATTGAGCAGAAGAGTTAAATAAAGGTTTTTAAAAAAGGAGCGGTAACTGCTATCAAGTTAATAGCCAATGGTAGGGCTTCCGAATTAAGACGTCAAGAGGAAAAACGACATCTAATGAGATGGTAGGCTACGGCACCACATGTGGAAAAAAAAATCAGTATTTTTTTAATGTCTTTTAATGCCGGTCTACGTTTTGTTGCAAAAATAAATATGACCATATAAATCCCTTAATCCACACCTTTGTCCCTGTTTAAGAGTTGAATCCAGCTCTTGAGATCCATCAATGGGACTATGAACTAGGCTCCATCAATCCATACTGGGCAAGAGTATTTTTGGAGACACATCTGTTTCTCTTTTGCAAGCTTGATAATACTGTTTCATGCTGTTGAATACACCTCTCAATTCTGTCCTCAGAATGATTTCATTTAGCATTTTTCATTTCATTGCAACACAGTTAAAAGCAAGCAAAGGTGCAAAGTTTTGCATTTGACAGTTTCTTGTCAACTGATTCATCTGAAACCAGGAAAGAAAACTTAATTATATATATATATATTCTAAAATGTTCCTCCTGAAAACTTGCTTCTGGCTCATATATGATTGATCATAAATAATAACTTGAATACCCAAGTAATTTAATAAGACTGCGAAAATCTATCTATCAACAAACACCATATCATCAATACACTAAACATACATTGGGCTTATATGATCAACAGCATTGCTCTCCTTTTAAACCTCTCCAGGGCCTAGAGCTGTTCCTTTGGTGGCCTGTAGTACCCAGTGCGAGGCTGCTAATGGGTCATTCCTGAGGGTCAAAGGGCAGGGAGTTCACTATTTGTATTTCTTCTCTCTTCCTCAGTTCATGAGGAAAGCGTGTTGTGGGCAGTCTGGAGTAACAGAACATTGGGACAACTAACTGGGAAAGATGAGGCCTTGTTGTGCTATAGCCTACCACTTCAAAGCTGCTATTCCTTTGGTCATGACTCCTGCTCCATGTAGAAGGAATTGGAGGGGGTTTAATGTTTCCTAACACACTTCCTTCCCAGTGGTGCTGGAAGGTAGGATGTTGAGTTGTGTCAGCTGAGCTGAGTGCTCTTTGGCTTTGAGGCGCAGTGCTGCGATACTGGAGGCCCGGCGGTCTACAGGCGAGGAGGGGGAGGCCTCTGACAAGGCCGTTGGGGGCTGGACTGGGGCCTCTACTGCAGGTATGGGCTGACGTAAGAGTGTCAGGGGACCCATGCTGGAGAAGAGTCTGTCAATGGAAGAAGGGCGATAAAAGAAGGGTGGAAGAGATAGATACAGAAGATGTCAGGGAAGGAGAGAAGTGAGAAATAATTCATTATACATATAGTCCAAAGTAACCACTTCAATCAGATGAAGCCTTACTAATAGAGGTGTTGATGGTGCTCACCTTCCAAAGGAGGGGCTAATAAAGGTGGGGTGTCTAAACATGGCTGCTCCCAGGAAGGGGCCAAATCCCAGGGGGGAGGAAGAGCAGGAGAGGGGGTGGGTTAGACCCTGGAATGAGGTGGTAGCAGCTGTCCAGGCACAGTCCAGGGAGGGGTGAGAGTGGGGCGAAAAGGGACTTCCCTCCAGGTAGTGGCTTAGATGGTGTGCTGCACCCAGGGGTCCAGAGATGGTGTGGCCCTGGGGGTGAGTCTGAACCCCGGATTTCTCTCGTTTCCGCCACTTAGCTCTACGGTTCTGGAACCACACCTTAAATAGAGGGAAGAAGAGAAAGAACATTAGGCCTAGTGTTGGGGTTAGAGTTATGTGGTTATGGTTAGTATTGCAAAATGTTGGGTACATACTTAGTATTATGTATTTAGTATGTGTTATTTGATGAAATTGTCATTTGGAAATGATAATAAATCATGTTTTGTTCAAATTGAAAGTAATCCAATTATTGGCGACAGTGAAGAGAACAGAGACGAGGATTCCCCCCCCCCATACAGACTTGACACTGGTTATAAAACGAAATATATGGAATTTACGAGGTTTTATCACCTCTCCAAAATATGATTTGCTAATCTACAGCTGAAGCGAGTGACATCTGGGGGTTTGAATGTTTATTCTAGTTTCAAAATGTAAGCATGAGGATAGGGTAGGATAGGGTAGCGAACACCTATAATGGCGTCTATCTCAGAAGTGCGAGATATCAACATATCAATGCAGGACTATTACAAAAGAAGACGGGAAATCAAACAGCATTACCCGCCACCGCAGTGACAGTGAGAGGATGGCAGTTACGTCAATATTGGCGGTTTGAACTGATATTAAGTGCACGGTAAAGTCATGAACGCCCTAAAGCAAATTCCGTTTTCTGGTGTGTTTTTTAAATCATTTCCCCTCTCACTGTCATACGTGAACTGTATTACTTAATGTAGTAATAATAATAATAGCAATAATATGCAATTAGGTCTATCATAGACTTTACACGTGTATTATAATGTACATTATTATAAGATATCATATAATGTGCTTGCATTGTTTATCGAAATCAAATATAGTCATCATGATGTAAAATATGAAGTAATAATAATTTAGACTCACTTGCACACGCGCCTCGGTGAGATTCAACTGCATCGCTAACTCCTCCCTAAATTGAAAGAAGAAAAAAATGCAAATAATATTCAGTATCATCGCTTTAAACATCTCAATGATGAGAATAATACAAGCCTAAAGATACAATAGAAATGACATTATATAAAATATGAAATATTGTTGGATTAGCTTACTTTCTGTGTAGGCTTCTTATAATGAAAATAAACAATGACAATTCATAGCTATCAATCTTCAAAATTCTGCTGTTTGAATCAATAGATATCATGTCTCACAAATATGTTGCAATTATGCAGACAAATAGCTCAATCATTTAATAACAAACCTTTCTATCTGCAGCAGCCAACTTCAATTGACCTCTCAATAATTTCAACACTTTCGAACAATATTTTTGGATTTTTTTTTTTTGCAACCACAATTATCATGAGTTAAAAAAACACAATATTTCACAATTATAATTAATAATAATGAAAATGAGTGTGTCACTGTCAGATCATCATTACAATGGGTTTAAAGGAATATAATATTTAAACCAATATAATAGCCTCTATAATATTTCATTGGTATTCTATTCCTTGCACACACACACCTTTTTATATTTAATTTTGTTATGTGTGAATTATAGTGTATTATTATTAGTATTATTAGTATTATTAATAACAAAGTAGGCTAATGATGCGTAATATGACTGTTATATAATAATTCATAACAATTTAATAAATTATATTACTGTTATCTGATATTACTATTAATGATAATAAATGTTTGCTATTCTTACATTTCTTAGGCAAACAATGTTCATTTATATGTTGATCACCTCAATGCAAGGATTTACCATTAAAAATGGCTAACTTTCGAATCATATCTAGACTCCTAATTTGGATTATCACAAACTGAAAGCTCATTTTTATTTTATTTTCATAACCATAGGCCTAGCCATATATGCAACAGATTAACATTTTGATAGTGTTAAAATAACATATTTTTAAAAGTGCTGGCACACGAGAATTCTACCTTGTGAACACATCCGGGTAGTGCGTCTTCTGGAAAGCTCTCTCCAGCTCCTCAAGTTGATAACTTGTAAACGTAGTCCTGTATCTCCTCTGTTTTCGCTTTAGCATCCCCTCCTCTGAGTCACTGCCAGCTGAAAGGCACACATTGTCCTCGCTATCTTTTACATCTCCATCAATGTGCAAACTCTCCCCGTTCTTTGGGGACGTTTCTACGTCTTCGCAGATGCGCTCCTTGCAAGTGTCTTCGAACTTTGGGGCGCCAAGTTCACCCTGCCCCTCTTTCCCTCGGCCGAGGTTCTGTTCTTCCTCTCTCGGACTGTGGGACGCGTTCTCCCTGTATGATTTACTGCGGCTGATGTTAACTTGTGGCGCCTGAGTGATTTTCAGAATTTCATGGGCTTTGTCTAGAGGACGCTCCCTGTCTTCTTGCTTCTCATGATCGCGAACTCCGCGACTGGAGTCCATGAACTTCCCCGCTGGGCCATATAGACGCCGCAACTTGGTGGGCAGGTGTATGTCGGCATTTTTCTGAGAGGCTGTGAAGACAGGCCGTTTATTTTAAGGAACTTATAAATAATCAACAGCGCAATATGCAATATGTTTAATAAGACTAGTATATAGCCCTGTATATGCTAGTCTTCTCTAAAAACCCATAGGCGGGCCTAATGAAATGTAAGTTAAATGCAAAGGGCAGGCTGCACAAATTTGACCATTTTTTTGTTTCTCATGTTGTTTCGTTCGTATGCGTTTTGAACGCTATATCCAGTGCTTGACTTGGGCGGGAGCTGAGTAGGCCTACCGGCATCTCCGGTTTTACTGCTTGAGCTCCTGTTCCTCTTATAGACTATTAGCTCAAACGTATCGTGGGAGCTCCTGCACCTAAATACTGTATAAATATTACCCGCACCCAAAATGAGTACCGGAACCTATTTCAGTCCAAGTCAAGCACTGGCTATATCTTAACCATTAGCTGCAAATGCAATATACATTTGGACATGTTTACATTATTTAATTGCATATTGCGCCCAAAGTAGGGTGCAAGGTGTTACAGAGAAAGTCAACCAACAACATATTACCTCCCAAAGACGCATTATGCTCCACTCTTCCAGCCAGCATTGGTAAACTTTGCATTCCTGTGAGTCTGACTTTGAGAGGACTTCTCCGGCCGAGTATGCTTTCGATGCAGTACGAGAGCATGGGGGATTTAGGTTTACTCTCGGTTGTGTCAGAGGCATCTTTCTCATTTGGATGGCTCATCTTTTACGCCGCACAGGTGAGCCTCTTGTCTGGACTGAGCTTGACTGCGTAAAAGTATGTTTTTCAACCACGCTGCCTCCCCTCTCTCATCCCCCGTCTACACTGACATCTGCGGGCTACTTTACTTGTCACAGTCCCAAATCTGTCGCATCCACGTGTTCTTGGCTTCCTATTGGTTGCCAGCTGAAAAAATAAGCATAATAGCCCCCGATTGTCAGTCAAGTTCAATTTCAAGAACCAGACAGATCACAGCTTACTTTTTTAAAGAGCTGTTGCCATACGTTTCGATTTCAGGCTAGGGTTTATAAGAGCGGAAATCGACTCTGCCACACGAGCATGCTTTTGCGGCACAGTCGATAGCGCGCCGGACCTCGGGCTCGAAGGTCGAGGGTTCGAGACCTGCTCCCTGCTGTTTCATTACATTGGCGTTAGAAGTGATCGGACCTCGCATCCATGACGCGCTTGGCCGGTAAGCGCGTTCCTGTAAGACGAAGAGTCGCAAGCTAGCGCGAGGACGCGCTCTTTGGAGGGAGTCGTGTAACGACCCTGTTTATAAGCGCGGAAATCGAGCCTGCGGCACAGTCGATAGCGCGCCAGGCCTCGGGCACGAAGGTCGAGGGTTCGAGACCTGCTCCCTGCTGTTTCATGACACTATTAAAACCCTTATAATTTAAATTCTTATGCACGTTGAGATCAGATACTTTGACATATGGATACAATTGTGTTATAGACCTAGGTGAGGAAGAACAATAACCTTATAATATAATGTATAATATAATATAATTTATAGGATAAAGGTTATTATAGGACAGGTGATATAGGGGGACTGACGTTTTAATGTGCAGCGATCAGTGCTAAGGTGTGTGTTTGTCATTGAGTGGTGGTTCTATAACGTCAACCGTGAATTGAATATGCCACCTGCTGTAATTGTTTTGCCATTGCAGGTTAGGAAACGAACGCAGTTTTCGTTTTTTCTCTCACTCGCTCCCTTTCTATTTCTCGCTTTCTTTATTGCCAATTTGGCATGACGTACACAGGTAGGCCTAGCTATATAATTACTTTTTTTTATCACAATGAATGCATTCAAATCAATGGCAATGGCATTAGATATTGTGTGATATTGGATATCATTAGATATTGTGTGTTGTGTGTTTCTGTCTATTTTACACACTCCTGCGTAATTGTTGTAGTTGGGGAATAAAGGATTGGGGGGGAAAAGGATAAGTGTTTTTTTATTTAGATTGAAAATCACCCACATTTCTCTGGCCTGTAGGGTTGATTGTCTTATCAATTTCCATAGACACTTGGCAAACAGGATGTTTAATCTCTCAGCGTTCGAGAATGTGTGACCATGGAGACGGGTAAACAAACACAGAAAGCGGTTGTTGGTATAATGGCTGCGAAAAATGAAACAGCGCAAGAATCTGTCGATGGGCCATATTACCTTGAAAAGGTGTTGATACCAGATGACTCAGACGACGATTATCAATATGAGGAGGTTCTGGCCGATGAAGAAAGGAGCTTGGCAGAGGGGGATGATGAGGATTTGGAGGCCGCGGTAAGAGCATTGCGCGATACTTCAGATGGAACGGGGTCAGTGTTACAGAGGCTCAGCTCAGCTAAGCAACCCGTCTCACACATTCCAGAAGTGGTGGACGACTTTCTCCGCAACTTCCTTGTCAAAATGGGCATGAGCAGAACTTTGGATTGTTTCCAAGCAGAGTGGTACGAAATGGAGCAGAGGGGGTTGTTGAAAACCGAGCTAGTGGAGTTTGTGCCTGACGCGTATACACACAACCAACTTCTAGACAACGAGCTGAAGAATGTACAGAGAGAGCGGGACAGCTACAGGCAGGCAGCTTCCAAAGCTAGCGAAACACTGGTCAAACTTCAGAAAGAGAGGGATTTCCATCGTCTGCAGCATAAGCGTGTTGTCCAAGAAAAGAACAGGCTTGTTGAAGACATCAAACGACTGAAGAAGCACTATGGGTCATATGAGCCTGCACTGAAGCAGTTGAGTGATAAGTACCAAGTGGCGCTGAAACAGAAGATGCTCATCAGTTTAGAGAGGGACAGAGCATGTGGCCAGGCCAACAGCCTGGAAGCCACCCTGTGTAATGTACATTCCTCATCTACAATCCGCTCAGCCAACAGAGACACAGGTCTGCCCCCACAACAGGAGAAATATCAGAGTAAGTCTGGGAAAGGAATCCAGCTACAGAATGATGGAATTGCCCTCTATGACCAAGACAAAGACCCAACCAAAAACACAGCTCAGAAACACCCGAAAGACTCAGAGTTTCCTGTCAGCAGCCGTGTGAACCCCTACTTAGGCCAAATTAAAGCCCTGGCCTCACACTGCCCCAAAGCATCTGGATTCCGCTTCACCAACTCACTGAAGGCCCATACCCTGCCAATAAGCTGTCTCGCCCTGCACCCCCGGAAGTTTATTGTAGCCTCCTCCAGTGACGATCAGCTCTGGAGGTTGTGGGGTATGCCCATGGGGGACATGATCATGACTGGAGAGGGTCATAGTGATTGGCTCTCTGGCTGCAGCTTTCACCCAAATGGTGGTAGCCTGGCCACCACCAGTGGAGACACAACAGTAAGGATCTGGGATTTCTCCCAAGGCCGCTGCATCCTGACTCTGGATGGCCACACCCATGCCACTTGGGGCTGCTCCTTCCACTCATGTGGGGACTTTGTGGCCTCCTGCTCAATGGACAACACTGCAAAGGTGTGGGACCTGCAGAGCGAGCGCTGTCGTAGCACGCTGCGTGGCCACGTTGACTCGGTCAACAGTGTTACTTTCCTGCCCTTTTCCAACACTCTTCTTACTTGTTCAGCTGATAAAACCCTGTCTTTGTGGGATGCCAGGATTGGCCTGTGTGCACAGACCTTCTATGGCCACCAGCACTCCTGCAACCATGCCACCTTTAATGCACTGGGCAACACTGTTGCCTCCTGTGATTCATATGGAGTGGTCAAACTATGGGATGTGAGGAAAGTAGCAGCCTTGATAACCATGGACACTGGGCCACATCCCAGCAATCAAATGGCCTTTAGCCCGTCAGGCCGAACACTGGCTATCGCCAGTAATGATGGCTCAGTTAAGCTGGTGGAGCTGGCATCTAGTCAGGTGTCCAGTTTATTGGGCCATGATGATGCTGTCCAGAGTGTAGTCTTTGATCACAAGGGGGAGTACTTATTATCAGCTGGATCAGATGGTGCCATTCTCATCTGGTCATGAAATTAATAAATGCTTAAAATGATTTTTAGCTGATTATTAAATGTAAAATAGACTTCTAATTGCTGACATGTTACATTGTTTGATTCTTGCACATAATTCTGTTCTCCAATTATCTTATTTTTGAAGAACATTTACATTTACATTTTACATTTACATTTAACATTTACCACTTTTCCCGAATAAAATAAGATATTTAAAGATGTTTTATAATTTACTAATTTAATTTTTTTATGAATTGAAGCATGAATAAGGTTTTAATGACCTTATTTACATGATTCACATTAGCTATGCCTATGATTAATACAAATCACTCATTTAATTGACACAAGTAGTCTACCGGTAAGGAAAAACCTAGTCGTTTCTCTCTAGAATGCCCAGGTGCGGCGCTATGATTTTAGTAGCCTTTTTTTGAGTGGAGAGCGGAAGTGGGAAGAAGCACAGACACAACATCTATAAAAACAAAACAAAACGTGCACACGAGATACAATTGGAAGTTTCAATTTTTTTAAGGTTCACCGAGATTAAAGCTTGGTATCAACTTAAGAGTAACGTTGTTTACATATGGTTGATCGCATAGATAATGTTTTATAGGCGACATTTTACACAAATGAGCATGTTCTGCATCTCACATTAGCTAGCTAATTGCTAACGTTAGCCAGCCAGCCAGCCAGGGTTGGTAACGTTATTTAACTTTTATTTGGTCTGTTAACTTAGCAGCACTGTGTAAGCAACTATGGAAAGCCTGTACAAGCGTCAAGTGTTCGCGACGATGCGAAAAAATAAAGCTGAAGCAAAGAAGAAAAGGGCTCAAATCGGTCTGCCGTCGTCTATCCTTGATGACAGTGACGAGGAGTCATGCGCGAGCACGACCAGCATCAGCGCCTCAGACTCAGAGAGTGAGGATCAGAATTCAGACAGCGGGAGCGAAAGTACACCTGCCAGTGGAGAACAGAGTGAAGGTAGTAGCTCCAGCGAAGGTAGATCCCGTCCTCGTCGGAAGCGCGTCCTCGCTGATAGCTCCAGTGACTCTGACAGCGACGTAGGAACCAAACCCAAACGGAAAGTCGTTCCCAAAAAACGCATTAAACAGCAAAGTCAAGATTCTGACTCGGAGGACCAGAGTGCTGCACAAAATGCCAAACAATTTGCTGAAGCCAAAGAGACCGCAGCTAAACGAAAGCAACGCCAGTCTCAACTCTTGGCATTATCCAAGAAGATGAAGTCCCGCGCCCCGAAACGCAAGAGCACGTTGGAGGTAATTTATCACCATATATAATGTAAACGAGCATAACATAACATGCAGTATCTTTAAGTGTTGGTCCATTGTGCAAAATCATGTCGCATATACCCACAAAACGTCCATAAGGTACTGAGGAAATGTTTAACATTGTTTTACAACTAATGTTTTGTTCGCTTGTAAAGATTCAGGATTCGGGTGAAGAAAAGAAAGGTAAAGAAGCTAGTGGTGATGAGGATGATGACCACAATGATGATGCCCCTGAAGTATTGGTGGGCAGTAGTGAAGAAGAGGCAGCAGATGACAGCGACAGTCAGAAGGACTTCATAGTTGAGGATAAGAAAAAGACAGGGGACAAGGAGTCGTCAGATGAAAAGGCTGTTTCTCTTCCACGCCAGTGTGAGTCTTAGCTGACACTATATTGTGGGTCAATGTTTACACCTGAAATCACCACTACTATATGAGTTATGATTCATTTTCCTGTTTTTGCTAGTCATCACTGGGTCTCAGCTCAATCACTTTCAAGTGGTCGTCAAAGCCCTTATGATCAATGTCCTGGATGAAACCTTTCTCAAGTCTCTTTATGGTAAGTGTTTTTTTTTAAACAATAATGGGTCTTTAAAACCATCCCCAATTGACTGTATCATCCAAGTGTAGGGAATCTAATTGGTTGATCACTGTGAGCAGGTGGTGATCGGACAAAGCGATATGCTCAGGAGATGATGGCGTCGCTGTTCCACTTTGATGAGCGGATGATCCTCCCTCGCCTGGAGAACTTAAAACAGAGGAGCAGCTGGACTGACCGGTACAAGGTGAAGAAACATTTCAGAGAACTTAAGTCATTCAACATTGGCTGCATATTCACCGATCTGTATACATCTATGCTTGTACTTTGGCTAAGACTAACATTCTTTACATCATGTGAAAAAACAATATATGCAAACTGAGGTGTGTTTTTTTTGTCCATGTACAGGAGCGGGTGGAGTGTTACCCCAAGGTCCAGCTGATGAAGTTAGGATTGCATGGGAGTGTTTGTGAGGCATGCAAGCTCCAGCGACAGTGCAGTTTCAGTGTGAATCTCTCGGGGCAACTGTATGACCTCAACAGCCTTCAAGAGGACCAATTCATGCCCAGTGACACACAGGTACTACATCTGAGAAGAAACCAACAGTCTTTGTTTTATCCATCGCTGTCCCCAGATGAACGCATATAATATGTGACGTTGGCATCCCATAAAATCCACCCTAACAAAAAGTACATCACAACAGATCAACATCAGATCGAATAATTATGTATCCTTATCCTTGCACCAATTTAACCTTTTGTGAAATGTCAGGTTTGCAGTTTGTCTGAGAGGGTTTTCCACAACAGGTCACCTACCTTGCATGTCTTTCCTAAATTACAGGCTTTCAGTGTGTGCTCTGTTTGTGCCAGCCGAACAGAGGTGTATCATGCTCTGAAACACTTCAAGTACCACTTGTTTCAACACTGCCGGACAGTGATGGAGGAGGAGAAGAATGGCGAGGAGGAGCCGGTGAAGGAAACTGTGAAAAGGGTGTTCACAAAACTGGAGGAGAGTGGCTGGATCTCAGAGGTATATACCCCACTTACTCTCCATAAAATGACAGTACTCCTCATTGAATCATCAAATCAAACTTTGTCACATGCGCCGAATAGTGTAGACCTTACCGTGAAATGCCTACTTACAAGCTCTTAACTCTTTCTTGAACTGTTGGTTATCTAATGCCTGTTTCCTCTTTACTTGTTCCCCCAAACTCCATATGTGTAGAATAGAAAGCCCTGCTCTCTGATTGTCTTTACTGACCATCACTCGCTGTTTCACTCTCATGTCTCTCTCTTAGGAATATGAGAAGTTCCAGGACCATCTCAATGAGGCAGACTACTTCCAGGAGGAGAAGCTAGACTGAAGGTTTTACAACAGACAGGATCATGGATCCATATCTACATCATATCGGCATCCATTTAAGTTTTACTGTTTATTCTGCACATTGTTAGGAAAGAAGTGTTTTATTCCTATAGACATTTGATTTTCATTCAATGTAAACATTTAAGATTGTACTGAAAGCTTTTTAATAACTATTTTCCTCCTTTAGTCGTTACCCTATACAAAGACATCTATTGTACCTGTATTTTATCAACCATTTTATATCAGTAAATGCTCATAAGCAACCAAAACATTTAGTGCAGACATATGTTATATACTGTATGTGCAAAGATGAAGCAGAATACTCTGGTACTGCTGTAAATCAAATTAATGCTACCACTGAGTGTTTTCTTTAAACTGTCCTTACCTTCCCTACTAAGTTGAAGCAGTGTTGTCCTTCTAATAGTTAAGATCATGTCAAATGGAGTTTGCTACAACAGATGATCTGAAATTAAAATTGATCTGAATTGACTATATAAACATGAGTAATGTTCTGTGGACTGCAGTATAGGAAGGTACGACTCTTGTGAGTTGCTTATTTTCTATTAAAAATGCCTGTGTGCTGCTTCATAACACAAACCAATAATAAAAACTACATTAAACAACATGTTGTCCATCCTCATACATTCATATTTCACACTGCAATTTTATCTGGCATGTAAGAAAAACAATTAAAAACACAGAAATAAACCCACAGACAAATGTAACAAACACATCAGTCCCAATGTGTTCTCCACCCTGAGATGTAGCTCTCCCATCAATTCACATTGAGCTGGATCTGCAAGACAATCTAAATATGACCACCACATTAGTCACACTCCTTTGTAAAACAGCCGAATGATGGCCGTTTTCAAATACTCTAGTAAACAGTAAACTATACAAATAAAGTTGCATATTAATTATGCTCCAAAACATTTAATGGGTATAGCAACCAACGTTTCGGCACACAGTGTTGTGCTTTCTTCAGGGTTGAAGAAGCCACTGTGTGCCAAAACATTGGTTGCTACACCCATTAAATGATCAGGGGCATAATTGATTAGTGTGTGCAACTTTTTTTTATAGTATTCAAATACTCACCATTAAGAACATCCTCAAACCACATGCTCTGATCACTCCCACTGAATGTGTCTAGGGAAAGGTTGAAACTTTGTAGGAATTCCTAAATTATTCTGCAATCTGGCACTCAGACGAGAGTGCACTGAAATTGGAGTTGATAGCCAGAGTGAATTTACGAACACACCCTTTGTAGGAAGTCAAGCGCTTGTCTCCTAGGATAAGATGACAGTGTAATAAAGTGTGGGAAAGACAGATGCATGTGTAGTACACAATCAAAGACACTGAAAACTAACTAGATAGCAATTAAATGTACAATACTTTTATTAGTTTAGTACACGTAGCAAGGTAACTAGCTAGCTAGCAAATTCCTAGAGAACTTGATGTAGTTGGCTAACTAGCTAGTATGGACCATTGGTATGGATGGACCAAACAAAGCTAGCTGGTTACTATACATCTTAATTGGGCATGGGACACAAGCTAAGGCTTGATCACCCTTTAGCTGGCCACCTTTGATGAGGGTGTTTCGTGATTAAAGGTGAAAAAGGATCGGCTTGGAATTCAGGTCAAGAGGGTCATTGTTTTTGACCTCTCGAAATGGGATAAGTATGAAAAGCTTTTCTAGAGTAAGATGCTATATGATACTGGGTTAGAAGAAATTGTTACATAGCTGGCTAGCAAACTACTCAAAATGCTCACTATGGCTGCTGTCTTGTCATTCAATTGAACAAATACTCACTGCCTACTTCCGGTGTAGGCTCTGAAACGTTATATTTATTTTATTTAACTGGTCAATTAATAACACATTCTTATTTACAATGATGGCCTACCAAAAGGAAAAAGGCCTCCTGTGGGGACGAGGGCTGGGATTACAAATGTAAATAAATTAAATAAAAATGTAGGACAAAACACACATCACCACAACTACCCGGCGTCGAGCTACTACTAGATATATATCGTAACGACCCTGGGTTTATATCCGCGGAAATGGATTCTGCCACAGGAGTACGCTTTTGCGGCACAGTCGATAGCCCGCCAGACCTCGGGTTCAAGACCTGCTCCCTGCTGTTTCATTACAATATACTTGTTTTGTATCAAAACTGTAGCGATAGACTTTAGACAAAACATTTAAATTATCTAGGAAATAAAACCACAGGCTGGTTAAGTGAAGTCAAAGTGAAGTGAATGTAATACTACTCTACGTAAGTTTTACAATCTAACCATAGCCATCTCGGTGCTGTTGAACGAGTGGCTAGCTATAAATACTAAAACATACCCTATGTAAATTTAACAATACATGCATAACCACCTTTGTGCTGTTCAATAAGTAGCTATATATTTGAAAACATTCCTTGATTTAAACGCACTGGGGGTATAGCTCAGTGGTAGAGCATTTGACTGCAGATCAAGAGGTCCCCGGTTCAAATCCGGGTGCCCCCTCATTTTTGTGATTTTTAGCCTTCGTTGTAGACAAGAATAATGGATCACAAGCAACAGTAACTGTGAAGCAAATATGTAGTTTATTAATTGCGCAATCATAGGTTATTGTCACGAGTCTTGCTCTGAAGGCAGAATTGAGCGATTTCCGCTAGATGGTTGAACCGCAGTATTGTACAAATTCATGAAAACAACATTTCGCTTTTTGGTCTTAATTTAAGGTTAGGGTTAGGCACTATGGTTAGCAGTTAGCAGATTTGATGACTTTGTGGCTGTGCCAGCTAGTGACCACTCTGCAGAGCCTCTTCCAGACCAATATTTATGCCGGGAAAAAAATCAATCTATAGTATATCATGCCAACAAATTGTTTTATATTGTCCCCATCCAAGGAATATCTATAGTAATGGACACTCTTAGAACAGTTGTGGCTGCTTTGCGTGATGTATTGCTGTCTCTGCCTTCTTGTCCTTCGTGCTTTTGTCTGTGCCCAATAATGTTTGTACCCTTTTTTGTTGCTTTCCATGTTATCATGCTGTGTTGTCACGTGTTGCTGCCATGCTATGTCGTCATCTAGGTCTCTCTTTATGTCGTGATGTGATTTGTCCTATATTTATATTTAATTTATTTGATTTTTAATCTCTGCCCCCATCCCTGTAGCAGGCCTTTGCCTTTTCGTATGCCATCATTGTAAATAAGAATGTGTTTATAACTGACTTGCCAAGAAAAATAAAGGTTAAATTAAATAAAAATAAATAACCAAGGCAAATGACCTGATCTTGGTCAAACAGGAGGTTAACAAACATCAAAGGCAATCTAAGAAAATTAAAAAATATATCCATTTTTATAAAAATGCAATCATGATGACCATCATACAATTACAAAATGCAGTACACAATATCACACAGGACAGTGAAAACAGTGGAAATAGATGTTTGCATAATGGTCTTGTCAATAAAGCAGTCATAATCCAGGCAAAGTGAGCTGTGACATGGTCCCTCTGGCTCAAACCAAATGGAATATTTCTCTATATGAATGTTGGTACATCCACTTAGCTAGCAGTCCTGATCTCAGAGGTAATTCTTCCTTTAATAAGCACTTTCTGTATTGAAATAGCTAGGGTCTCGCCTCTTTCCTTTCAAAGTGTTTTGATCAGAGTTCATCCTTATTCCGGCTGGGATCATCTATTTGAGGCTCTCGCTGACAGCTACAAAGGGCACTCTGGTCTGAAGGCTGGGGCACCAGCTCCATATCTGGATGTTGTGTCGGCCGGCTTGTCTGACGCTCAGAGTACATCTGTTATGACAGGAAAGAACTTCCTCAGCCGGGTTTCTTATATCAATGATAAGAATGCTACCTTAATATATGAGCAGATTTAGCATTGGCAAGCATAGCATAAAAACAATACCAGGAGGCAATTACCTGTAGCACACTAAAATAGTAACAGTACAGTCTGTTCGGTTGTACCAGCTCTCTTACAATTGCCTGGCCTGCTTTAGCGATTGCCTGTGCTTCAGCATCATTCTCCTGCAGGGAAAATAAAGACATTACTAATCTTAATCAAATATGCACAACAAAAAAAAACAGCTAAATCCTAATGGTAAAAAAATGCATTCGCAACCAGACAAACATACAAATGGTAGCAATGCATATTGACACACATTGACATACATTCCTTGGCATGTCCTTCCTTAACATGCACTTACTGCTTGGCATACGACGCAAGGCGTTAGAGGGTAGTGTGTACAGCCCAGTACATCACTGGGGCCGAGCTCCCTGCCATCCAGGAACTCTATACCAGGCAGTGTCAGAGGAAGGCTCTAAAAATTGTCAAAGACTCCAGCCACCCAAGTCATATTGTTCTCGCTGCTACTGCATGCCAAGCAGTACTGATGCACCAAATTTGGAATCAACAGGGCCCTGAACGGCCTCTACTCACCCCAAGCCATAAGACTGCTAAATAGTTAACCAAATAGCTACCCAGACTATCTGCATGACCCCCGTTGCACTAACTCATCACATACGCTGCTACTGCTGCTTATTATCTATCCTGTTGCCTAGTCACTTTACCCCTACCTACAGTGCATTCGGAAAGTATTCATACCCCTTGACAATTTCCACATTTTGTTAAGTTACAGCCTTATTCTTAAATGGACATTCAGAGAATTGTCCCGAAGCCACTCCTTCGTTGTCTTGGCTGTGTGCTTAGGGTCATTGTCTTGCTGGAAACTGAACCTTCGCCCCAGTCTGAAATCCTGAGCACAGTGGAACAGGTTTTTTATCAAGGATCTCTCTGTTCATCATTCCCTCGATCCTGACTAGTCTCCAAGTCCCTGCCACTGAAAAACATCCCCACAGCCTGATGCTGCCACCACCACCATGCTTCACCGTAGGGATGGTGCCTGGCTTCCTCCAGACGTTATGCTTAGCATTCAAGCCAAATAGTTCAATCTTGGTTTCATCAGACCAGAGAATCTTGTTTCTCATGGTCTGAGAGTCCTTTAGGTGCCTTTTGGCAAACTCCAAGCAGGCTGTCATATGCCTTTTACTCAGGAGTGGCTTCAGTCTAGCTACTCTACCATAAAGACCTGATTGATGGAGTGCTGCAGAGATAGTTGTCCTTCTGGAAGGTTCTCCCATCTCCACAGAGGAACTCTAGAACTCTGTTCAGAGTGGCCAGACATTTTTTGGTACCCTTCCCCAGATCTGTGCCTCGACACAATCCTGTCTCAAGAGCTCTACGGACAATTCCATCAACCTCATGGCTGTGTTTTTGCTCTGACATGCAGTGTCAACTGTGGCACCTTATATAGACAGGTGCCTTTCCAAATCATGTCCAATCAATTGAATTTACCACATGTGGACTCCAATCAAGTTGTAGAAAATCTCAAGGATGATCAATGGAAACAGGATGCAACTGAGCTCAATTTCGAGTCTCATAGCAAAGGGTCTGAATACGGTATGTTTTTTATTTTCAATACATTTGCAAAAATGTCTAAACTTTTTCGCTTTGTCATTATGGGGTATTGTGTGTAGATTGATGAGGGAAAACATTAATTTAATCAATTTTAGAATAAAGCTGTAAAGTAACAAAATGTGGAAAAAGTGAGGGGGCTGAATACTTTCCGAATGCACTGTATATTGCCAGGTTATCGTTACTCATTGTGTATTTATTCCTCATGTTATCTTTCTATTATTTTTTTCTCTCTGCATTATTGGGAAGGGCCCGTAAGTAAACATTTCACTATTAGTTCTCTCTGCATTGTTGGGAAGGGCCCATAAAGTAAGCATTTCACTATTAGTTTTCCCCATGTTGTTTACGTAACAAGTGACATTTTTTTATTTATTTGACTCTCTCCCTTACCTTAGCCCACTCAATCTTTTGTATGAGGTCAGAGAGACTCCTCTTCACATGGATGTAGTGGGTGCCTGGCTTCAGATGGGTGTAGAAATGCTCATAATATGGTGAGATCTGCTTCAGCACCAAACTGTTCCCCAGCATCAGGTAAGGGAACCTGTAAGCTGCCACTGTACCATCCACATTCACCTGATACTTATACTATAAATGGGAGAGGGAACTCAAGGTGTCACAGTTCTGAATAAATCAATTAAAAATCATCAATGGCTAACATTTCTTTATCTTCTCACTACTCACACATGTAAAATCAGTTTTTAAATGGGAAACTGCTGGCTTTGGGTGATTGGAGTGTTCAGAATGTTCCCTCACCTTGAAGAAGTCAAAGAATCCAACAAGATTTGCTTTCCCCAGATCCTTCTCCCTTTCCCTGAAAAAGAACCAGCCAGTGATCCCGGCGTCTAGCAGCTCTGGGTTTTTCTTGGACAGAGTGACGAGGTGTAGGCGCTCTTCACGACTATCTCGGCCACGGAAGAAGGCCTGTTCCGTTTTGTTGGCCCAAGGGGGACCTAGACACCAAGGAAACAGAATAAGGTTATTGTGAGTAATGATGTGTAAGAAAGCAGAATGAGGTTAAGGGATAGTGTATGAGGTTATAGGTCTTACCTGTGTTGCCTTGGACTGACAGTAGGTCATTGGAAACGCCCCTCATGGTCTCCAGGGTTGAGTGAGTGATGTCGTAAGTGGGCAGAATGATGTCTCGGGTGTCTGTGGAGCCACACCAGGAGATGATTGGAACAGGCCCAGGATCGTCATCTGCTTTCCTTGTTTCCATTGGCCAGTCTCCCACATTTATGTAAAATTCCACATCAGGCAGCCTCACCTTTCAATTCAAATTCAGAGACAAAGACAGGGGAGCTCAGTTTGTGCAGAACAATGAACTAAACAATTATATTGAAAATACGGTATTAGGAGAGTTTCAGGCAACGGACAAAGTATCACAAAACAGTTCAGAAAGGAACATGATCATACTTCTTGATGAAAGGACAGAGACCTGCACACAAAACCCCCCACAAAGCAACTCTTTACCTTCCTGGCTAGGGATAGTAACATCTCATCAGAGAACATCTTGAAGTCAGTGTATTTTCCCAGCGAGCGACGGTACACCTGGTTGTTGATGACAGCATAGTGAATGAGACCTCCTCTGTTGGAGAACCGCTGGGGAACTTCCTGTAGGAGGCGCTGCAGATCAATGGAGGGGAAGGCATTGAAGTCCCTCTGGATCTGGGGTTCCTCAGCAGGACACTGCATAATGCTCTGCCAGGTGGGAACATCATGCTCTGGGCAGTTGCAGTACTCATGATAGACTGGGCCTGAGTATATACAACCAAAAGGATGCATCATGAGGAAGCAGTAAGAATAGATCAAATTTACAACATACTGCCATCGAGTCAAGTGTTTCCCAGCTCCAGTCCCCCCAACAGTACATATTTTTGTTATGGCCCTGGACAAGCAAACCTGATTCTACTTGTCAGCTAATCATCAAGCCAATTAGGTGTTTTTGTCTGGGGCTACAATAAAAATGTGTGCTGTTGGGGGTATTGGAGGATACACTGATCTAGCCTATATTATTCATACAGGCATACTCTGATGAGGAGTTCACTTGTAATTTCTGTCAAATGATCACACTAATCTGCTTTCATTGAAATAATCTGTGAGCCATTGACTGATATAGGTACCTTGTAGGGTGTAAGGTGACTTGGCAACGTGACTGTCTCTGTAGAGTACTTCGACCTTCAGTCCCTTGAGGATACTGCCATACAGACGGTACCTCATCAGAAAAGAACCATCTCCTCTGTCCAGGGGGGGGGGGACGTGGATGCGGACATGCTCCTTCTGTGAGAGTGAGACAATCTTCACTCTGAATGAGTCTTTACCTACATGTAAAGATAATTAAAATGAGTTAGATGGATCACCTCTGTAACGGAAACAATAATGTAACCATAAGGTCAATTAGAGATGGAGTAATTGTCAGTCAGTCTGCAAAGACTAAGCCAACTAGGGGAATAAAAGGGTTCCCAATCATGGACACTGTTTAAGAGTTTGATTTTGTGCAGCAATAAAACATTGGCTAGGGCAACAAAAACATGTATTTGGAAGATGACAAACTCACCATTATATACGAGACCTCAATTGATATTGGGATAAAATGCCTTGAAAAGGATGGATTGCTAAAAAGTTTCCCAAAAGAGAACTTTGATAAGGGATAGACATCCAACAGATATTAAATAATTGGGTGCGTTCGACCGGATCACATTTGTCAAGTCAGTGACTATCGTTGGTCACCGCCTTTCAGTGTGTTGCTTTCTGCATTCACTGCTTACTTACAAGCCATTAACCAACAATGCAGTTTAAAGAAAAATAAGTGTTCAGTAAAAAATAGATAAGTAAACAAATAATTGAAGAGCAGCAGTAAAATAACAGTCGAGAGGCTATATACAGGGGGCACCAGTTAGTTGAGGTAATATGTACATGTAGGTTGAGTTAAAGTGACTATGGACTGCATGAACCTAACAAAATCATGAGATCAAAGGTCATGAAGTTGACTTTAAATGTCTGCAGTTGCTCTTCACCAATTTCATCCTGTAGCCATCACCTGCTTTGTGGGAGGTGCTATTGTCAAGCAATCATTCGGGTGTTTGTACTTGACCCACGCGAAAGAAACATAAACCAATTTGCTGCAATTCATGTGTAGCCTAGAGTGAATGAAGCTCCATGTGATTGAGGCTCTCCCTCACTAATTGATTGCACACATGTGATTTCAGGTTGCGAGTGTGTGATATTGGTGTTGGATTTTTTTTTAAATCGACATAAAGAAAACATTTTATAAACCATGATAACACTGCATTTCTTGGGGCGGCAGGTAGCCTAGAGGTTGGAGCGTTGGGCCAGTGACCGAAAGGTTGCTAGATCGAAGCCCAAGGTAAAAATCTGTCTTAAAAATAAGAATTTGCTCTTAACTGACTTGCCTAGTTAAATAAAATATTTATCTGAGCCTTGCTTTGGAAAACCACATTACTTTCGGCTGTCGCAGATGCACCTCCCCCCGACGTCACTCAACTTTCGTCTTCAGTCGGTTGCGCCCATTGGTTTTAGGTAATTCTGCTGTTTATCAACACGTACCTGGAGAGAGGGTGAAGTTTTTCCCAGCTGAGTTGACAGCCTGGATGATGAAGTATCGGACGGGCAAAACGACTTTTGGGTCGAGCCCTGGACCCCAAACAAGACATTTTTCAGGACCGACTTCACTAGCTTGACAACACGGAAAGTCACTACAACATGTGAATAATATTAAAACTATACAAACTAACGGAAATAAACTCCGTATAGGGTTGAGTAGGTTATCTTTACGCGTCATAGTTAATTTCTAAAAGTAGACTAGCAAACTAATATTTATTTTTATGGTACCAATTATGCAGGCAGCATCTCGTCTTCAGAGAAGGGTGGAGATCGGGGGGTGAAGTTTTGATTTGGCGGAGTGTGATTGGACGGTGTATGAACTCGTGGGTATTGAGGAATTTTGATGAAATACGCACAGGAAAAAGCATTTGTTTACACAGACCAATTATTATCGATTAGATATTACAGAAGAATACCGTATATTACACGCTTTTAATTAAACAAGATTCGTTTAATGTCACGAACTTTTTTCCAGACTGAATGTACCATGAAAATATCCTCGGTGTAGTCCACTGGGATCCATACTTTAGTTCCGCTTACGCAAAGCAACAGTACATAGGGTTAACATTTTTTTTTTAATGATTAAATTATTTAAACAAAAATATTAACTGTGCTCATATGTGCAACGCAGGGCTCTACGGTGCGAGCATTTTACTCGCATATACGCCTAAACATCTAGCTGTGCGACCTGGAATTTTTATTTAGGAGCACAATTGAAACTAGAAAAATGTAAGATTCTAGTTTTATTACCTCAAATATTTTTCATTGTGCTCTTCGATTTTTTTGTGTTCGCAAACATTTTTCAACTTGTAAAAAAGCATAGAGCCCTGCAACAGTAGAGATGTGACTAAGTTGGCTACAATATGGATTCAATTAATGCACATATTTAGTCCCGTTTTAGTAATGTTTTTCAACAATACAGAGAGAGGCCTGTAAGAAATGATTTTCACTAAAACGTGAATTGCTAAATAAAAATATTTGCACAATGTTACTCAAAACATCCCCCTTTGCTAGAGTATTGACTCTTCTCCCAATCATCACTGCTCAAGTAGTACTCTCCATCTGTAGTGGTATCTGAGTCATACTCCTCAAAGTCTGACAAACTGAACCTGTGACGTCTGATCAATGATAAGTGAATTTTAAATCTCTGTGGGCAAAATTGATGACTCATTGAACCGTAGAGGCCGGGTCAATGTCAGGCTCTTAGATCTTAGGATGCGATCTGTTCTATTCTGGCTAACATAGGTTCTCTGGCTCAGTATGCAAGAACAAGCTCTGGAAAGGGTCCTGTGTGAGCGACCAATGTCCCCTGGCCCTCTGATATCCTCCAGACTCCTTAGGTCCCTTGTGGAGGCCATATCAGTTCCTGTGGAGATGCGCCTGTTTTTTGATGTTCGGTTTGAGTAAATGTTGGTGACAGAGATGGAGCGGCCATGTTTCAGGCCCAAATCTGTAGTGGTTGGAGTGCCATTTGGGTATGAGTGCTCTGTGAGTTTAAAACAGCCAGTTGTACTCCTATCTGATCTACTGTCCTTACCTAATGAGCTAAAGAAGGCATCTTCATTCTCCGTGTTGAGGCTAACGTGATTGGGTCTAGAACTTGTAGATTCAATCTGGGATTCTTTTACAACAGATTGACTACTAAAATAGGGTGAATGCTGATAATGTGTTCTACTTAATTCTTCCTTTGATAGTGATGGGTTTGCATTTGATATTGATATTGTGTTCCTTTCTTTGTCTTGAAAACCTAACTGGGCATTCATGGATGCTATTTTAATGGTAGGCATTGTCTGCCCATTCCTGCCTCTGTTCTGTAGTCTTAGTTTTAGCACTTATTCGACCTCTGGACCATTGCTCTTCCCTGTCCCTCTATTCTCAGTGATGTCACAAGCTCCCTCAAGTGTTGAGGGAACCATTTTTCCCTTTCTACCAAGCAACACACTCTCTATACATTTGCTACTGAATGTTATCCTGAGGTGATTCAGTATCTGATCTACTTTGCGGTTGCTTCTGTATCCAGTGGGCTCTTTTTCAGCTCTCTCAGAGACAGGAGTTGCACCCTGAGTAGGCAGATCCAAGCTATTCTTTCTATCTCGAAATGCAAACAAATACTTTTTTGATGTCTGCTGTTTAAGCTGACTGATATGATGTATTTCACAATCATTCATTTCTGAACCAATTGCGTTTATTCTTTCTATGACCTAGTGAAACTGGGGAGCTGTGAAGAGGTGTCTGAGTCCGGTGGGAGGACCTGGAGCTAAGGCTGGAGAGAGAATGAGTTGTAATTGCCAGGTTGGGACCTGTGTCATATACACCTGTAAAATATGCATGGTGTTTGAACATTCTTTGGTTATTGGATTGAACAGAAGCATTTGTCTGCAGATTCCTCTGTGGGCTGATGGCTTTTGATTAACCAACTTGGGCTGCTAAGTTATGCTGCTTTGCCAACATGTTGATTCTCTCAGAAGATGACAACCATCTTGTTTTACTGGGTGGCGAGTAGAGGGAGTTATTGTCACCAGCGGTTAAATGTCTATCAAGTGACTTGGCCCTGTTAGTGTTTTGGACTCTCAGTTGCTGTAGCTGAGGTGTTCTTATACATGGACAGAGAGTTAAATATCAAAGATGAGCTTAATCTGGTCCTATATTCAGGAGGGTAATGAGACCGTGTGGTATGAAGCATGGTTCTGCTGATGCTCTGGGGTGGAGCACGCTGTAGGTCAGAGGCAGGGAACAAGGTGGGATGACTACATGAAATGTGCTGTCTCATGGTGACTTAACTCTCTCTGTGGTCAGAGGAGGGAAGGCCGGAGGGGAGGTTGGAGGGCAGGCCTGAGGCTTGAGCCTGGGTCTCTACATGGTGGGAGTTGGGCAGTGTGGTGGAGCTGCTTGGTCTTAGCAAGGAGAACATTCCTGGCGACTCCACACACCGTGGCCTGATCAAGGACAAATGGCAAGCTGGTGTTATGGCGCAACCAGAGATCTTCTGAAGCGGACTTCTCTGATGGGGCTGCTACATATGTTCAGAGTTGGGCTGTTAGAGGGAATAGATGTTTTCAATTCAGCTGATGGTTGGATGTGTTCTCTCCATTGGATAGATGTACAATCATCATGCTTCACTGGAGGCTGACTGACTGGTTCTGATGCTGGTCCAGTTACTCTCAAATTGTCTTGGTCCTCTCTCTAAGTGGTGCTGCAGTGAGCCTGACCTATGGCCATGGAAGAGAACAAGATTGGCATTCACTTTTGGCACATCTGTATGTATTTGCTAGGAAGCCAGCCTCTTTGAGAGATATCTAATCTTATTTCCTGATTAAGTATGTATATATCAGACCAAAGATTACTACATGGATACTACTAACAGTAATTCAATGGCATTGTGTACTGATGGCATGCATTGTACATCACACAAATACCCACACTTTACTATCTCGCCTGGGACAGCAACCATTTCTAAAATATTTCCTGGTGTAGTTATTACCCAGAAATGTAGTGGTCTACAGCCAATAACATGCTATAGTGTGTCCAAGTCTCTCTTGAAGAAGAGATTTTTATCTCTACGAGACTAACCTGGTTAAATTAAATAAAAATAAAAAACTGCCCACAGGGGGATAAAACCATTGTTAATCCACATACATGGCACAATCCTGGCTGTGAGGACCAGCTCACCAGGGGCAGCACACCACGTACATGGCCCCATCCTGGCTGTGAGGACCAGCTCACCAGGGGCAGCACTCCCTGCTGCAGCACATTACCTACTGCCTGGAGGGAATATCAACATTTACAGACAAATGCATCAACCACATCCTCAGATGAACTTGGCTTTCCACTAGATGTTGGAACATTGCTGCTGGGACTTGCTTCCATTCAGCCACAGGAGCATTAGTGAGGTCGAGCACTGATGTTGGGCGATTCGGCCTGGCTTGCAGTCGGAATTCCAATTCATCCCAAAGGTATTTGATGGGATTGAGGTCAGGGCTCTGTGCAGGCCAGTCAAGTTCTTCCACAGCGATTTTGACAAACCATTTTTGTATGGACCTCATTTTGTGCACAGGGGCATTGTCATGCTGAAACAAGAAAGGGCCTTCCCCAAACTGTTGCCACAAAGTTGGAAGTACAGAATCATCTAGAATGTCATTGTATGCTGTAGCATTAAGATTTCCCTTCACTGGAACTAAGGTGCCTAGCCCGAACCATGAAAAACAGCCCCAGACCATTAACCGTCCTCCACCAAACTTTACAGTTGACACTATGCATTGGGGCAGGTAGCGTGCTCTTGGCATCCGCCAAACCCAGATTTGTCTGGTGAAGCGTGATTCATCACTCCAGAGACCAGTTTCCGCCTCTCCAGAGTCCAATAGCGGTGAGCTTTATTAAACCACTCCAGCCGATGTTTGGCATTGGGCATGTTTGGCATTGCGCATGGTGATCTTAGGCTTGTGTGCGGCCATGGAAACCCAGTTTATGAAGCTCCCGACAAACAGTTCTTGTGCTGACGTTGATTTCAGTGGCAGTTTGGAACTCAGCAGTGAGTGTTGCAACCGAGGACAGACGATTTTGAACCGCTACGCGTTTCAGCACTCTGCGGTCTTGTTCTGTGAGCTTGTGTGGCCTACCACTTCGTGGCTGAGCCATTGTTGCTCCAAGACATTTCCACTTCACAATAACAGCACTTATAGTTGATCAGGGCAGCTCTAGCAGGGCAGAAATATGATGAACTGACTAGTTGGAAAGGTGGCGTCCTATGAGGGTGCCACGTTGAAAGTCACTGAGCTCCTCAGTAAGGCCATTGTACTGCTAATGTTTGTCTATGGAGATTGCCTGGCTGTGTGCTCAATTTTATATACCTGTCAGCAACAGGTGTGGCTGAAATAGCTGAATCCACTCATTTGAAGGGGTGTCCACATTCTTTGTGTATATATAGTGTATTTAGTACTCAAACAGGTCCCACATACTCCCACATACAGTGCCTTCAGAAAGTATTTACAACCATTTAATTTTCACACATTTTGTTGTTACAAGGTTGGATTACAATTGATTTAATTAAATATTTTGCCAATGGTTTACACAAAATAACTTGTAATATCAAAGTGGAAGAAAATAATCTAACATTTGTAAAAAATGAAAAATAAAATACTCATATCTTGATTACATAGGTATTCAACCCCTTGAATCAATACATGTTAAAAAAAAATCACCTTTGGCAGCAACGACAGCTGTGAGTCTTTCTGGGTAAGTCTCTAAGAAATGTGTTCACCTGGATTGTACAATATTTGCACATTATCATTTAAAACATTCTTCACGATCTGTTAAGTTGGTTGTTGATTACATTTACATTACATTTGAGTCATTTAGCAGACGCTCTTATCCAGATCATTGCTAGACAGCCATTTTCAAGTCTTGCCATAGATTTTCAAGACGTTTTAAGTCATCACTGTACCCATGTTACTCAGGAACATTTAATGTCGTCTTGGTAAACAATTCTAGTGTATATTTGGCCTTGTGTTTTAGGTTATTGTCCTACCCTTCCAAAAACGTATTTTGACCTCGGCACCTTGCCGTTGGACACCCAGGTATTACCCGCAACACTCAATCCATCTTCATTAAGTACTGGTGGCCCACCTGTGGTCTCCTGCTACATCAACTCCTGCTCCATACGTTCCCAAACCAAGTCTCCCCGGAACGCACCATCAGGGAAACTCTTTCCCCTCCCGTGCTGTCACGTCCACTCCCGCTTCCCCTCTCCGGTGCTCGACGTCGCCAGTCCACTAACCACCGGTCCTGGCAACACATCCTGACGCACACCTGGCAACCTTCATTAGGCACACCTGGACTTCATTAGCTCTCTGATTACTTCCCCTTTATATCGCACTCTGTTGTTATCACCCACCAGGCAATATTGTTAATGTTTCCATGTTTAGATGCTTTTCTTGTTTTGTATCGTTCAATGTTCTTAATCATTACACTGGCATCCTGACTCCCTGCGTCTACGTTACATTGACTTTCCCCTCATCAAGGGCCACCTTTGCTGAAGTTCCTTTATTGGCTTTTTCCAGATAATCCATGGGTAGCAATCACCTCCCTCCCAAACACAGCCATAGCCAGGTCTTTAACCATGGCTGTGCTGGAGCTACCACCTCTACCGTAGGCCTGCAGCGTGGCATTACTTATGCCCAAAGGGGTAATCCCTCTGCCGATGGTCCTGGCTGTATAGATGTTAACATAATTATACACTAATATCTTAGCACTGTCCAACATTAAAAGATGACAAATACACTTTTGAATGGCTAATTAAGCACTTACCTTTGGGGCTGGTGGTTGGACAGAGTTCTGAGGGGCTGGTAGTTGGGCAGGGACCAAAGAGGCTGGGGCACAGCTTCAAGTTTTAGAAGCAAGGGTATTCATGAGATTGAAGAACAGAAACAAATCAACATATTAAATTAAATAATTTGAAAACAGTGAAAGACAGAAGAGAGAGACATTCAGGTGATTCCTTAACAATTCAAACATGCCTATAACATACCTCTCTGCAAAGACATGTTCAAGGTTGTCAGTTCCTGGTTTTGGACTTTCAACTGTTTCACCTCTTTTTTAAGAGCCTCCTCTTCCTTAGCCTTATTTTCCTTTCTGTGATATTCTCTGATCCTTTGTCCCGTCAGCAACCTATTCAGTCAAAAGTGCAATGTAAGAAAACAGGAGTTCCTTGAAATTGAGAGAGCAATTGAATGATTAACTTTAAGTATCTGCACAAGAATAAAAGCTCTTGGGCCTACCTTTCTCATCTTCTTTGCTGGACTGGTGTCGATCCTGGCAGACTGGGGAGTGCTGGGGGGAGTGTATGGGCGCTTGGTCTGCGTTTCTCTTTGCTTTTGGGTTCCTCTAGTTTGAGTAATTTCCTCAACAATTTGTCTTTGTGCTCAATAAAGGTGTGAGTTGATAGACAGCAACAATTAGGCAAACATTATCTAAGCAAGGCAATAATATGAGACACCAGTTTAACATATCCATGTAAACATTAGAGACAGACAGACAACCAGCCAGACAGACATGTGAGAGAGAACTGATGTCACATATAGTAAGTTACAGACAGACAGAACAAAACCTACCACTTGTTTCAATCACTTTGACAGGAGAACTCTCGTCCTCCCACACATCATCCACTATTTCCCCCAGGTTGAACACCTTTATGAGTTTTTTTTTTAAATTAGTACAATATAAAATGTGGGTGGCTCCTCCAGCCACTCTATTAGCACCCACTTATCTGTAGGTTCAACATCGAGAAATCATTACAATGGGGTCAGTAGGGATATGCTTTACTGAACCCATTGACAGCTACATTAACGTTACTGATAGCTTTGAAAACCCCTTTAGCTTTAGTCTAATGTTAGCTAACGTTAGATAACCATGGCCTCCAACTAAGCTACTGTTATATGACTTAATCTAGCTACTGTAAAGTTAAGTTGTTTATGTCAGATAGCTAGATAGCTAACATTAGCTACATTAGCTAACCTTAACATTAGTGGCTAGTTAACTTAGCTAGCTAGTTGGATATGTGGTTAGTTATTCAGTAAGACATACTAATTACCTACAGTTTAATTACCCAACATATTTACTTATTTTAATTTCCAGCCATTTTAGGAGTCAGGATTGGAGATTGTAGCTATGTAACTTGTCTTGGGATAGCTAGCTAGTGTAAATGTGACCGCTGGAATAAATATGTACATTCCCTGTCTTGCTCTCCGGTCTTTCTCACTCTCGTGTCCGCTCTAACTACACCAGTTTAAACCAATCACGTACAGATGGTTCTCCAGGAGGCATCCCAGGACTACCCGGACGTGGGGGATGTGCTCATCCAAGGTGGCTGAGTAGATTAGGGTGTTGTCGATATACACGACCACCTGGCACCCAAGTATGTCCTGAAACACCTGGGTCACGAATACCTGAAACACAGACGTAGCATTGGCTAAACCTTAAGGTATCACCAAGTACTCGTAGTGCCCAGACACCCTACTAAAGGCCAGTCTTCCATTCATCCCACTCCCGGATGTAGATCAGATTGTAGGCACTCCGCAGGTCCAGCTTGGTAAATAACTGGGACCCGTGGAGCTGTTCAATGGCGCCCGGCCCCAACGGGAGGGGGTAGCGGTACTTGGTGGTGATGGCATTGAGACCTCTGTAGTCAATACACAGATGAATGCACCCCTCCTTCTTGGCCACGAAGAAGAAACCAGCCGATGCTGGGGAGGTCGATGGGCAAATGAAACCATGTTGGAGAGCCTCCTGGATGTAGTCCTCCATTGCCTTGGTTTCAGGCACCGACAGAGTGCAGATGCGACTGCGCGGAGTCACAGAGTCTGTTAGCAGGTCGATGGCTCAGTCCCAGGGGTGATGAGGAGGGAGACAGGGGGAGCAAGTCTTGGAGAAAACCTCCGGGATGTCAGCTTGGAGAGGCAACCACAGGACTCTCAACTGACGTGAAACCACAAAGCAGGTCTTCCGGCATCTGGGTACCCAGGCCGTAATCTCCATCCTCGGCCAGGAGATGGTGGGGTCGTGGAGTTGGAACCATGGGAGGACGAGGACGACTTTGTGTACGGGTACCTGGATGATAAGGAAGGGGAGGCTTTTTTGGTGCAGGGGTCCCACGGTGATGGTAGATGTTGTTGTGTTTTTGTGTGACTGTGCCAGATCCCAGTGGTCGGTTATCCAGAGCTTGAACCGGAAATGGAGAGGAGAGCGGGTATAATGTTATGTTCAGGGAGGAGGCAAGGCCCTGGTCAATAAAATTCCCTGTGGCTCCTGAGTCCATTAGAGCTGTGGAAACAACACAGCTAGGGAAATCGGTACTAAGAAGGGTTTGGTGGAGAGTGAAGATGATGGAATACTCACACCTACCCCGGGCGACGGATGATCACAGGACCGCCCCCTGCTCTAGTGACTCTCGGGTTAGAACGTTGCGGAAACCATTGAAACTGGTGTCCCTCCTGGCCACAATAGGGACAGAGCCACAGTTGTCTCTGACGGTATCGCTCAGCTGCGGGGAGGCGTGTGGCCCCTACCTCCATGGATTCAGACTGACTCAGATCGGCCAATGAAGGAGGGAGAGAGGCGATGGGAGTGCAGACGCTCCCGAAGGAGGTTATCGAGAAGAATGGCCATCGAGATGAGTGCGTTCAATGAGGGGGTGTCGTCTCGGCATGCCAGTTTAGTCTGGACCTCCTCACGCAATCCTCTTCTGAATAAGGTGCGGAGAGCCGGGTCATTCCATCCGCTGGATCCTGTACGAAAGGTGATGGCGTAATCCGCAGCGGGCTGGTCCTCCTGCCAGAGTTGGAGTAGGCTAAATATTGAAGAATATGGAAGACCTCATCCATCACTGTCCACAATTGCGCCAGCTGATCGTGGTGTTGGCAAAGTAGGTCTCCCTGTTCACCGGCCATCTGGGAGATATCTCGGTTGGCTGCTGCTTCCATCCTGTGAGGCAATATTCTGTAACGTAGACACAGGGAGTCAAGAAACAAGTGCAGTAAGTGAATTTAACCTCTCTTGGGTAGGGGGCAGTATTTTCACCTCCGGATGAAAAGCGTGCCCAAAGTAAACTGTCTGTTACTCAGGCCCAGAAGCTAGGATATGCATATAATTGGTAGATTTGGATAGAAAACACTCTAAGTTTAAATTTTTTTTAATATTGTCTGTGAGTATAACAGAACTGATATGCCAGGCAAAACCACGAGGAGAAACCATCCAGGTAAGATAAAAAATTGAGGTCATAGGATTTTCAATTTGTTTTCTATGGGATACCCTTATTATTAGGAACCTGGTTGCAGTTCCTATTGCTTCCACTAGATGTCAACAGTCTTTAGAAATTGTAAACTGGAGCGTGCTTCACATTGTTTTTATCCGGTATCGGAAACAGTTTATTCTGTCTTAAATTGTATTGAATATTTACGTTTTAGGGTACCTGTGGTTGGATTAGGAACATTGTTTGAAATGTTTAGACCAAGTTTACAGGTAATTTATTAGATACTTTGTAGGCATGTTGGGCGAGTTGAAACCGGTGTATTTCTGAATAAAATACGCCAAATAAATTTACATTTTTGGGACATAAAGAAGGATATTATAGAACGAAAGGACCATTTGTGATGTTTCTGGGACATTTTGGAGTGCCAACAGAAGAAGATCTTCAAAGGTAAGGCATGAATTATATCGCTATTTCTGACTTTTGTGGCGCACCTGCCTGGTTGAAGTATAATTTTCATGTGTTTGTATGCGGGGCGCTGTCCTCAGATAATCGCATGGTTTGCTTTCACCGTAAAGCCTTTTTGAAATCTGGATTAACAAGAAGAAGCAGCTGGATTAACAAGAAGTTCAACTTTATTTTGATGTATAACACATATACTTTCAAGAATGTTAAATGTTTGAATTTCACCAGATGTTTCAATTTCACCAGATGTTGGCCAGGTGGGATGCTACCGTCTCACCTGCCCATAAGAAGTTAATGGGAAAGAACGATACAAAACAAGAAAAGCGTCTAAACAATATTGCCTGGTGGGTGATAACAACAGAGTGCTATATAAAGGGGAAGCAATCAGGGAGGTAATGAAGTCCAGGTGTGCCAGGTGTGCGTCAGGATGGGTTGCCAGGACCGGTGGTTACTAGACCGGCGATATCGAGCACCGGAGAGGGGGAGCAGGGGTCGAAGTGACAGTCAAACTGATAATTGGTAAGGGAAACATTTAGATCCTAATGCAGCACTTTGTAGAAACTGTGCAAACTAAGTTTCCAGATATACCCCCCCCTAGTTTCCATATATACACCTCAAATTAATCCGAGCCGCATTGAGGGAGAAGATGAACAATGAGTATAAACTTCACATTAGGTATAGGGTTACATACTTACTTGTCATTGTATAGGTGTGTTTAGTGTTAATATACAGTACACATATCTTCTGTGTTTTTAGACAAAAAAGACACTTACATGGGCAACGTTTCCCTTAACCCCAAATTACCCCTTTTACTCAGTTATAGTATAACCCCTGCTTTGCTTCACTTCCTACTTTTCCCAGGGGGATCAGCTTCTTTACTTTTTCATCTGTAGCGGAGCCTTGTGTGGTAGGCTCCACAACACCTGAGCTTTGTAATGTTGTCACATCAATGAGGCCATTTGCATGGTTCGGACCAATGAGTTGTGCTTTTTTTATTTCAGAATAGAGAGAAAAGATCATCAATATTTAATAAAAGGAACAATGTCTTCAGTATTTTTTTGTAACATGTTAAATATTATATCATGACATAGGCGATATTTAAACCAGTTGTCAAATAAAAGCTTGTAGTTCTCTTGCTTGGGTATAGGCTGGGCCAGTCAGAGGACAACGTTGCCACTTGCTCCCACATCTGCTATCTCAGGGGGTTGCACAACTCTCTCTGTGTAGATTTCTAAGTTGAGCGTGACATCATCAGAACCAGCCAAGACGAGTATCTTGTAGTCCCATTTCTTTGGTTTTGATGGCAGGTATTGCTTCAATCTATTTATTCCCTTGAATGGGACCATCTGCTCATCAACAGCCAGCTTTTCACCCATTGGGATTGATGTCAGTTTTGAGGTTAGATGAGTGACCAGTGGTCGGATCTTGTGGAGTGAATCATCATTTTCCTCCTGTCTCGCTTCATTGTTACTGAAGTGCAGGGATTTTGATGGCCTCCCATCTATTCAGTATCATGGTGTCATCTACTTGGGACACTCGGCAGCCTTTGTTCCAAAACATATGGGTGCCTGGTAAACCAAACAATGACATGTACACTACAAAACCCAGGAACTGCTCCAATTATTTTGAAGTGAGGTTAAGGGGCTTATTTGCATTACATTGTACCACATATAGATTTGACTGCCCTACAATAACTTACAGAATGTCTTCAGAGAAAAACTCTGGGGGGGGGGCATTGTCAGATCTTGAAAGCAGGCCCTGCCATTCTGGGTAAGCATTGAAGTATGCAGTGTGGGGTTCTCCACCGGGGTAGGCGTGGAACATCAACCTCTGTTACATCTTTATCCTCAGACTCAGTCTCATTGTCAACAGACAACCTCTCCCTCAAAATGAGCAAGACAAAGGAGATGATCGTGGACTACAGGAAAAGGAGGACCGAACACGCCCCCATTCTCATTGACTGGGCTGTAGCGGAAGCGGGTTGAGAACCTCAAGTTCCTTGGTGTCCACATCACCAACAAACTATCATGGTCCAAACAGTATATATATTTTATAACAGTATATATGACAATATCTTTTCCCCCTCAGGAGACTGGAAAGTTTTGGCATGAGTCCCCAGATCCTCAAAAATGTCTACAGTAGCACCATCGAGAGCCTCCTGACCGGTTGCATCACCGCCTGGTATGGCAACTGCTCGGCATCCGACCGTAAGGTGCTACAGAGGGTAGTGGGTACGGCCCAATACATCACTGAAACCAAGCTTTCTTCCATCCAGGACCCATATACTAGGCGATGTTAGAGGAAGGCCAAAAAAATTGTCAAAGACTCGTCACCCAAGTCATAGAATGTTCTGTCTGTTACTGCACAGCAAGCGGTACTGCAGCGCCAAGTCTAGGTCCAAAAGGTCTTTAACAGCTTCTACTCCCAAGCCATAAGACTGCTGAACAATTAATAAAATGGCCACCCGGACTACTTACAACACTTATTATTATCTATGTGTAGTCACTTTACCCCTACCTACATGTACAAATTACCTCGACTAACCTGTATGCCCGCACATTGACTCAGTACCATTATCCCCTGTATAAAGCCTCGGTATTGTTATTTAATTGTGTTACTTTTTATTTGATTATTTTCTTTCTATTTCTTGAACTACATTGTTGGTTAAGGGTTTGTAAGTAAGCATTTCACGGTAAGGTCTACCTGTTGTATTCGGCGCATGTGAAAACAATTTATTTTTATTTTTATTTGAGACGTTGAATGTCACAGTGAAGAAAATCTAAATGTTTAAGTCTGGATGGTTTTTCTCTGGGTCAGTCAGGTGACCATGATAAAACTAACACCACCAGCAGGGTCAGACACTGCTGTCCATCCGTGGACGAGCAACGCCGCTTCCCACACCACATGGCCTCCTGACCTCCTCACACAATCAGTCAGTACAGTCTTCTTGTCCATCAGCTGACAGCTCACACCCAATTCTCAGGGTCTCTGTGATTCACACACTCTTCCTGTGATGAACTGTCATACGATAATCATTCCGCCCTGTGTAGTGTGTAGTGAGTCTAACTACAGTTGAAGTTGGAAGTTTACATACACCTTAGCCAAATATATTTAACTCAGTTTTCACAATTCCTGACATTTAATCTTCGTAAAAAATCCCTGTTTTAGGTCAGTTAGGATCACCACTTTATTTTAAGAATGTGAAATGTCAGAACAATAGTAGAGAGAACTATTTTATTTCTTTCATCGCATTCCCAGTGGATCCTAGAAGTTGACATACACTCAATAGTATTTGGTAGAATTGACATAGTTTAACTTGGGTCAAATGTTTGGGGTAGCCTTCCACAAGCTTCCCACAATAATTGGGTGCATTTTGGCCCAATCCTCCTGACAGAGCTGGTGTAACTTCTGTAGCTCAGTTGGTAGAGCATGGCGCTTGTAACGCCAGGGTAGTGGGTTCGATCCCCGGGACCACCCATACGTAGAATGTATGCACACATGACTGTAAGTCGCTTTGGATAAAAGCGTCTGCTAAATGGCATATATAGTAACTGAGTCAGATTTGTTGGCCTCCTTGCTTGCATTTTCAGTTCTGCCCACAAATGTTCTATGGGATTGAGGTCAAGGCTTTATGAAGGCTTTATGACTCCAATGCCTTGACTTTGTTGTCCTTGAGCCATTTTGCCACAACTTTGGAAGTATGCTTGGGGTCATTGTCCATTTGGAAGACCCATTTTGCAACCAAGGTTTAACTTATGATCACACCGGTAATAGATCTATTGATGTATTACTTGTGAGGTACAGCTGAGTGAGCATACATTTAAATAATTTGCTTTTTAATTTACTGGGCTGATGGTGCCTGCATCTGATGGTCAGTCTCAGCGGAGGGAGAGAGCAGCAGACTGAAGGTCCGTCTCTCAATATCCTTCCGCTCTCCCTTTCCTCCACTGACCAAAAGGGGACACTGTCTTCCAGCTGATAGCGAAAACTCGAGTAGCACTGCATTATTTCTCCCTCATGCACAAATTCATGTTGTTACTCCTATGAACAGAGATCGTGAAATAATCCTTGATATAAAAAAAGAACCAAGCCGCTAATAATAACAACAACGCAAGACTATAGATACACTTTCCTACTCATTCATTACTACTGCACTGCTTGTTGTGGCGCTGAGTGGAAATAGGAAGAACGCGCATTTTATGGTTTATACAAGTGTTGAATACAAAGTGTTGACAGTGCTAAGTAAGAACTTAACATGAGCACATTCATAAAAACAGCAGCTCTTTGCTGTATTCGTTGACAGTCTCGCTCTAGTCAATATTGCCTTTAGCTTTCTTTTATGGCTGCTAAATTCCTGCAGACTCGTTCATCTGAGCAATCTGATTGGCCAGCGAAGTTATAGTGCACTTGATTTCCTCTCCAGGCCCACCGGGAAGGCAGAGTTTGTGCCTTCAGACACATGAAATGGCAACAGTTTGCCTACCCGGCGAGCAGGGCAGCCCGGCGAGTAACCACGCCAGCCCAGGACCTCCACATCTGGCTGCTTCACCTGCGGGATCGTCTGAAACCAGTCACAGCTGATGAAACTGTGGGTTATCATGTTTCAGCATGATAATGCACAGCCCCATATCGCAAGGATCTGTACACAATTCCTGGAAGCTGAAAATGTCAATTTCCTCAATGGCCTGCATACTCACCAGACATGTCACCCATTGAGCATGTTTGGATCAACAGTGTGTTCCAGTTCCCGCCAATATCCAACAACTTCGCACAACCATTGAAGAGGTGTGGGACAACATTCTACAGCCTGATCAACTCTATGCAGAGGAGATGTGTGAAGCTGCATGAGGCAAATAGTGGTCACACTGAATGGTTTTCTGATGCACATCCCTACCTTTTCTTAAGGTATCTCTGACCAACAGATCTGTATTCCCAGTCATATGAAATCCATGGATTAGGGCCTAATGATTTAAAAAAAAGATTATTGACTGGTTTCCTTATATTTACAATAACATTTACCGGTATGTCATTTAGCAGGTGCTCTTATCCAGAGCAACTTACAGTAGTGAGTGCATACATTTACACATTTATTTGTACTTGTCCCCCGTGGAGATGCCTGCAGAGCGATGCCTTGCCTTACCTACTGGGTTATGTAAATAGAAAGGCCGTTTTTCATGTTGGCTCCCTAGGAGTGAATAGACTATGTCATGCTTTCTGCACTGCTCTTCCAAAGACCTAGGGCTGTATTCAATCAACTTTGATTGAATGTGACATCTTGTCAGGTAGCTGCTCTGTTCAGCTCACTCAATCAGTGCTGTCTGCCCTGCCAATCAAGCAAGTTTGGCACCGCAGCAACAATGGAGCTGGCTAATGCATAACACTGACTACATCATATAGTAAGTAACTGGCAGTAAGGAGTGCTGACTACCTCCATATATTTTTACACAACCAAAGATTGTGTTGTTTTATTTCTTAATGCGTCCATTTGTCCCATATCTCCTCGTAATTTTGTGTCTGTTGTCCTTTGATTTCGATGTTTTGTGTACTGTATTTGTGATATTGAATTTTTGCATGTATGAATGTGTTTGCTTTGCTTCACTATTGTCTTTTTAGTTTTTCCTTTCTCCAGCCTTTCATCATACTTCAGTTCCCTGAGCTACTGTATGTACCTCTCTTTCTTTCTCTCTCTCGGAGGACCTGAGCCCTAGGACCATGCCTCAGGACTACCTGGCATGATGACTCCTTGCTGTCCCCAGTCCACCTGGCCGTGCTGCTGCTCCAGTTTCAACTGTTCTGCCTGCGGCTATGGAATCCTGACCTGTTCACCGGACGTGCTACCTGTCCCAGACCTATTATTTGACCATGCTGGTCATTTATGAACATTTGAACATCTTGGCCATGTTCTGTTATAATCTCGACCTGGCACAGCCAGAAGAGGACTGGCCACCCCCCATAGCCTGGTTCCTCTCTAGGTTTCTTCCTAGGTTTTGGCCTTTCTAGGGAGTTTTCCTAGCCAACGTGCTTCAACACCTGCATTGCTTGCTGTTTGGGGTTTTTGGCTGGGTTTCTGTACAGCACTTTGAGATATCAGCTGATGTACGAAGGGCTATATAAATACATTTGATTTGATTTGATTTTTGATTTGATGTGTCTCTAATGCTGTTAATAAAATATTAAACTTTTTGACAAGAGACAATTGTGTTTTTATGGCAAGTGAAATTGTCAAGGTCTCTTCTGATTGTTCTACCAGCAGGTTGCAGAGTTGATTATTGTTATTCTTTAATTATTTGTTACTTTTATTTCTTCTTTTTTTGGGGGGTATTTTTCTTAAAACTGCATTTTTGGTTAAGGGCTTGTGTTAGAGGAAATTATAGTTAAGATGATTAATTATGTATACATTATTGATTAGAACCATTTATTCTAATACTATTATGTTATGGTATGAAAAGTAAGAGTTATTGGTTAAGCTGTTACTGAAAATATAAGCAGAACGAATTAATTGTCTGTGTCTCTTGGGAAGGTTAAAGGGGGAGCGATGCTATGGCTTTTCATACAGATAAGAATGTTTTGGTTGGATTCCATTAGTGGAGAGAAGTATATCTTTTAGACAGGTTGGAATGTAGTTTTATGAGGGGAGTAAAACATCTCTAGGACTGAATACTACCTATTGTAAGGATGGGAGAGGGTGTGAAACTGATGACGTCATTTTATGTTCTCTTTCTTTAAAATGTAATGTTCTTTGTATTTTGGGTCAGTACTCATCAAGAATAAATGCTGAACTTGTTTTTAAGACTGGTCTCTTGCTAATTCATGCAAATGATAAACTTACAACTTATCATGAATTAGAAATTGGTTTTGGCAATAAAACATAAAGGAATTTAGAATTCCTCTATCAGCTTGTAAGTAAGCATTTCACTGTAAGGTCTACACTGTATTCAGCGAATGTGACAAGCAACCTGAGTAGGAATGTGCCAAATGATGTCCTTGGGCAGGGGGGTGTGGCCAGGCTAGAACAGTGGGGTCATCTCTTTTACTTTCTCTATTGAACACAGACACGCAGACATGAATAGAGGGCTCTGGAACTTGACACACTGAGCACAGGGAACCAGTGCTCCCAAGCTAACAACAAGGTAAGGCTTCCACAATGTCTCAATTCCTTTCTGCTTATCTCTCTCATACTCCCTATATTTCTCCCTGAATAAGGTTTTAAAGCTTCTTCAGCAGTATTATTATTATATAATAGAGTAGATTGTTGGCAGAGCAGACTACAGCATGTACACTATGGAGAATGGCATTACGGCAGGGTTTTTATTACTGTAAACATGTGAGGTCTAATAATGTAAATAAAACACGTTGTCTGTGAGCAACATGTACAGGCATTGTTCTTCTGATTGTGTGGATTACCTTTAACCTTTTTTTCCCATTCTAATTACTGAATATTAAAACCTACAATCTACCTGCAGTGAAGCCATTCAACATTCACATTGCATTCAGTCACCTAACCGGCTCCCGGTTGTGTGGATTATTAGCTTTGTGTTTTGACGACAATCCAGCTCAGTACATGATCACATCCAAAAAGTTTTGAACACAACTACAAGGATTAACCACAAGGTTTCACATTGACAGCCAAGCAGTGTCGTTGTCACAGGGTAGATCAACGGTGTTATTACTGCATTAGGTTTTGGTGGTCAGAAACAAATGTTTTCCTTTTACCAAATTCCTTTTGATCTATTTTATTATCTCTCTATCTCATTCTCTCTCTCTCACACATACACACACTTACTTTTATGCATGCTATAGGCTTACACATTTTTCCTAGGAATACATTTTTATTAAAAACTGTACTAAGACAAAGATTGGATCCCTTTCTCATACAAACAGGAATTGAAACTGCACGCGGGAGGGTGAGGCAACTTTGGAAGTTACTGTCCTTTGAGTTCCAAAGAATGCAATGATATTGTGCTTCTATCTGTGCTACTAATTAGGAAGGTGTCTGTGCTGTCTTAGTGGCGAGCACCAATATCACTAATGCAATATGATATCATTATTGTTTGAGCAAGCATATCAAGATATTGTTTTATCCTTGCTGTTAACCTACACTTTTATGTAAAAGAGCATACATGACTGTTCCGGCCAGCTGTCACAAACCCTCTCACAGGCTCTCAGTTTAGCATACTTAACTTCCTGCTGATGGCTTCCCATTGTATTCAAACTGACTGGGAAGGTTAGGACCCCAGAACACTCATACCTGACCCAATGGGCAATCAGCAAGCAGTTGTCTGAATTTCACAAGCCTTTGAAGTGAAGCCCACACAGTCCACATAATGTCATTCAAACCAATGTGATATGACATTGGTTAGAAGAAATGCAGCTGATACTTGCCATATCAGTGCCCATCAGTAATGCCTATCACTGTTCGAGTTGAATGCAGGATCAGTCAGGAAGAATGTCTTCCTATCTCCTCATTCATTTTATTGTAACAACGAAGAAAGCCACACACATGGGATCACACACTGCAGAATCAGGATTAGAAAACTACCTAGTAGATTACCTAGTGCTGATCTGTCATTACATTTACATGACCAGAGTGCTGCTTCAGTATCAACCTATGTCCATGAGCTGTTCTGATGACAGAGTGACTCTCCAGTGACAATTGAGGGATACTTTTCAATTGCAATCAAAAATAGCTCACTAGCTTTAGAGAACTTACACTTTTCGAAATCGTCCCTCTTTTGCCTGCTCTACAAGTTCACACATGCCCTGATTGATGCGGTGAAGCAAATGCAGCGCCACGGCATGCCCAGTAGTACACAAATTCACCATAATCACATAATCACAAATGTAAGCGAGAGGGACAGAGATATCCAGCTCAGTCAACTGGTCTCATCATGTTAATGTACAATCAAATAGTGTTATTTTACAATAGTTGGAGAAAAAGGTTCACCCTGTTTTATGACATTTTGTAACCATTGCAGACCTGAATGATGATCTTTTGGTGGTTCCTGGCACTGCTGCTGGGATCTGTTGAAATATATAGAGGTATGGTGACCTAACACACACACGCATGCACACACACACATACATACATACACACTTGATTAAGTGCACTTTAACTGTGCAACACATAGGGTGGGGACATCAAATAATACCCCCCCCAACGCCCCCCCAGCTATTGGCAGACCATTTGGGAACTTTAAATCATCACATAAATAGGCTGTGTAAGCAGTCACTTAAAGGAAAGGCTGCTTATGTTACTTCCCAATCAGCAATGATGGTGATTTCTTCTTTCTGACTCTCTCTCTTTCCCCTTCACTAACCCTGTCTCTAGCCCATGAATGTGATGTGTTCACTTATCTGGACCTTTATCACGCTATCATTGGAACCAGTCTGTATGTGAAGCTGTTGCTGTACACCAGAGCTAATCTGACCTGTGGTCAGGAGCTGTCCCACCATAACCTGTCAGCCCAGCCCCAGTTCAACCTCACCAAGCCCACCACTTTTGTCGTTCATGGCTTCCGTCCTACGGGCGCTCCGCCCAACTGGTTGAATAACATCATAGAGCAGCTGTTGGCCCGCGGAGACATGAATGTCCTGGTGGTGGACTGGAACCGCGGAGCTGCCAATATCAACTACCTGAAAGTTGTGACCTACTCACGAGATACAGCGGACAACCTCACTGCCTTCATCCGAAACATGCAGGTTATTAAGAATGAGTGCTGAAGTCTGAATACCTAACATATTTGATGAGGGCCAAATGTATTACTTTGTACTAACAGTGTAGTATCTCCTTTGCCTGTTTTGTCTGTGTCAGGAGAATGGTGCCTCTCTTAGTTCCATCCATATGATTGGGCTCAGTCTAGGAGCTCACATCACAGGCTTTGTTGGAGCCAAGTTTAATGGCAAAATTGGGAGGATCACAGGTTAGAATAGATTTTCTTCTTTGTTGTTTTTATTATGGATACAAACTTTAGAAGTCTTTTAAAACCTTGAATACACTATAAGTTTGCAAAGAGTGATAAAATTAAGATCCTACATCTGTACTGATCTGATATTGACCTGATCAGCTGTCGATCCAGCCGGGCCTCAGTTCAACGGGAAACCCCCTGAGGATCGTCTGGACCCTACAGATGCACAGTTTGTAGACGTTGTGCACACAGACATGGACGGTATGTGCCTCTGCTTGCCTGTTTGGTTTAATACAATGGGAATCATGTAGTCATGTAATGTGTTTCCTCTTCTGTCACGTGTTCATTGTGCATTACCAGCATTTGGTTTCAGGAAGCCTTTGGGCCACATTGATTTCTATGCTAACGGTGGAGCCGACCAGCCTGGCTGTCCACTGACCATCTTATCAGGTAAGTCGCTTAGTAAGAGACCGTCCTTCGAATGATACATTAGATATGAATTCAACATGTGTATCACATAGTTTATTCCTGTAATGGTAAATACATTACTGATGTCCTCTAAATCCATCCTCAGTTCTCCCCTTCCTACTCTCCCAGGGTCTGGATATTTTAAGTGTGACCACCAGAGATCAGTGCTCCTCTATCTGGGTTCCCTGAACCGGACCTGTAACATCAGAGCTTTCCCCTGCACCTCCTATACTGACTTCCTGGACGGACTTTGCATGGATTGTGATCAATTCAAACCTGCCGGGTGCCCTGTATTTGGTGGGCCCTCTAACTCCCCTTAGATTCATGAGTTTCATCTCATTAAAAGCTTTTTTTAATCACATAAAGATGTGATAGTTTACCTACTCGCCAAAATCAAGGCCTTAATTAAGCTAATGTACTGTACGTTACTGAATCGCACATAGGCTGCACTTACACATGCATCCCAATTCTGATATATTGTTTTCACACTAGTTGCTATTTTGACCAATCACATCAGATCTTTTCACATCAGATATTTTTCAGAGATGCCTGTCCAATCGCAACCATAGTTCTTCAATGTGAAACGCAATCTGTTTTGGAAGGCAGTGTCCCTTCACGTATACATAACATGGCTGTTTTATCTGTTGTTTCAGGTTATGACATCATAGAGTGGAAGGAGTCTCTGGTTCCTCTGCAGCAAACCAAGGCTTTCTTCACCACCAATAAACAGACACCATACTGCAGTAAGAGGATAATCATCAGCTTGCACACACGTTTGACCTCTAAAGAGAGACTTGCCGGGAATACTGTTGTACATAATGGCCAGTCATTTTTCTGTGACGGTCTTCCTGGTCTAGCTTTGCGTGCCTGGCTTATTTGAAATGATCAGGCAAACGTACAGTATAGCAACACTAACAAGAGCTCTGTCAAAGTTGTTAAAATATGTTATTACGCCTATTCAATGAATGGAAACATACAGAGTCTGTAACTAGGTCATTGGTCAGAGTATTTACTTTTTTACCACTCTCTCTCTCAGAGACGAGCTATTGGGTGGACATTGTAACATGGAACCGTGATACTCGCTGGGGCTACATCACCATAAAACTACACAATGGTAGTGAGGTGACAGAGGCAACAATAAACCAGTAAGTAACTATTTACTCACTGTATCATTACCAAAACAACATATACTGTACATACAGTATAGAAAGACACTCTGGGGAATCTCATTAACATCTCATATGCTCTCCTTCTTCAGTAAAGCATCCAGTTTTAAGAAGTACTCAGAGACCCGATTACTGGCCCAGTTTGAAAAAGACCTTCAGAAAGTCCACAAGATCTCAATCAAATTCTCCAGGGTGAATGCATTTAAACCCAAGTACAAACTACGGGTGCTCCGCATCCGTCTCACACACCTGGAGCGCAAAGACAGGTCAGTGTTCCGTCACATCCTCTTTCCTCTAAAGCTTCTATCACGTGTCACCTACAGTGCCTTGCGAAAGTATTCGGCCCCCTTGAACTTTGCGACCTTTTGCCACATTTCAGGCTTCAAACATAAAGATATGAAACTGTATTTTTTTGTGAAGAATCAACAACAAGTGGGACACAATCATGAAGTGGAACAACATTTATTGGATATTTAAAACTTTTTTAACAAATCAAAAACTGAAAAATTGGGCGTGCAAAATTATTCAGCCCCTTTACTTTTAGTGCAGCAGAAGTTCAGTGAGGATCTCTGAAGGATCCAGTGTTGACCTAAATGACTAATGATGATAAATACAATCCACCTGTGTGTAATCAAGTCTCTGTATAAATGCACCTGCACTGTGATAGTCTCAGAGGTCCGTTAAAAGCGCAGAGAGCATCATGAAGAACAAGGAACACACGAGGCAGGTCCAATATACTGTTGTGAAGAAGTTTCAAGCCGGATTTGGATACAAAAAGATTTCCCAAGCTTTAAACATCCCAAGGAGCACTGTGCAAGCGATAATATTGAAATGGAAGGAGTATCAGACCACTGCAAATCTACCAAGACCTGGCCGTCCCTCTAAACTTTCAGCTCATACAAGGAGAAGACTGATCAGAGATGCAGCCAAGAGGCCCGTGATCACTCTGGATGAACTGCAGAGATCTACAGCTGAGGTGGGAGACTCTGTCCATAGGACAACAATCAGTCGTATATTGAACAAATCTGGCCTTTATGGAAGAGTGGCAAGAAGAAAGCCATTTCTTAAAGATATCCATAAAAAGTGTTGTTTAAAGTTTGCCACAGGCCACCTGGGAGACACACCAAACATGTGGAAGAAGGTGCTCTGGTCAGATGAAACAAAAATTGAACTTTTTGGCAACAATGCAAAACGCTATGTTTGGCGTAAAAGCAACACAGGGCATCACCCTGAACACACCATCCCCACTGTCAAACATGGTGGTGGCAGCATCATGGTTTGGGCCTGCTTTTCTTCAGCAGGAACAGGGAAGATGGTTAAAATTGATGGGAAGATGGATGGAGCCAAATACAGGACCATTCTGGAAGAAAACCTGATGGAGTCTGCAAAAGACCTGAGACTGGGACGGAGATTTGTCTTCCAACAAGACAATGATCCATAACATAAAGCAAAATCTACAATGGAATGGTTCAAAATAAACATATCCAGGTGTTAGAATGGCCAAGTCAAAGTCCAGACCTGAATCCAATCGAGAATCTGTGGAAAGAACTGAAAACTCACAAATGCTCTCCATCCAACCTCACTGAGCTCGAGCTGTTTTGTAAAGAGGAATGGGGAAAAAAATTCAGTCTCTCGATGTGCAAAACTGACATAGACATACCCCAAGCGACTTACAGCTGTAATCGCAGCAAAAGGTGGCGCTACAAAGTATTAACTTAAGGGGGCTGGAATAATTTTGCACGCCCAATTTTTCAGTTTTTGATTTGTTAAAAAGTTTGAAATATCCAATAAATGTCGTTCCACTTCATGATTGTGTCCCACTTGTTGTTGATTCTTCACAAAAAAATACAGTTTTATATCTTTATGTTTGAAGCCTGAAATGTGGCAAAAGGTCGCAAAGTTCAAGGGGGTCGAATACTTTCGCAAGGCACTGTATTTTCTACGTGGAACCTTTTCTTTTACTTTTCCCTTTCATGTTGTTGGAAAATGTTGATAGCAATTATAATTTGATTCAAATTCGAAATGTTAAATAAACCTTGTGTGAAGTAAAATGTGAATCCTGCCGATGCAAGGGATCTTTTGGGGTTGAGTGAAGAGTAAAAGTCTGCTTGTTGCAACAGGAAATTATACTTAGATAATGACATCCTGTGTATCTGCAGTTTGAGGTATACTGTAGAAATGTTATATGTTCCATTTGAAAAGCAGCGTATGTTGAAAAAGGAGCAAGGTTTTATACCCAGAGAGATATCATATGCACACTTAGAGACACACATAAGTCATTGTATACAGTAAGTGCGCCCATCCAAAATTGGTCCATTTCGAGTTCTGTGCTGTTGAGGATTTCTGAAAATGGTGCTGTACTTATGGTATGTGTTAATCCATTTGGTATGATAAGTTACAAATTTGCACAATGTACAATATGTTACAAATTGGCTAAACGTATGAGATGTTACGAATTCCAATTTGTTGTGGCTAACGTTAGCGAAGTGGTTAGGGGGCTAACGCTAACATTAGCTAGCCCTAGATGTTAGGGTTAACCTGTCTAGGACTGGGGTTCCGCTAGCGGATGTATCTTCATCAGAATGTACTCCCAGGAATCACAGTTCCACAATAAATGCATGTTATGTTCGACAATGTCCATGATTTATGTCCATTTAAGTCCAATAGCTTCTTTTGTTGGGGCGTTTGGTATACAAATCCAAAAGCGATCTGGTTTAGTCGGACGAAACGTTCAAAAGTTATATTACAGTTCGAAGAAACTTGTCAAACTAAGTATAGAATCAATCTTTAGGATGTTTTTATCATAAAAGTTCAATAATGTTCCAACCGGAGAATTCCATTGTCTGTAGAAAAGCCAGAGCAGGTCGCTCTCATGTGAAAGTGCGTGACGAGGCTGCAGGCAGACCCCTTCGTCAAACAGCTCCCATCCGGCCCCCTTCACATGAGAAGCCTGAAACAATGTTCTAAAGACGGATGACATCTAGTGGAAGCCTTAGGAAGTGCAAAATAACCCATATTCCACTGTGTAGAGGTGAGTTCAAAAACGACCTCAGATTTCCCACTTCCTGTTTGGATTTTTGCTCAGGTTTTTGCCTGCCATATGAGTTCTGTTATACTAACAGACATCATTCAAACAGTTTTAGAAACTTCAGAGTGTTTTCTATAAATTAATAATAATATGCATATATTAGCATCTGGGACTGAGTAGGAGGCAGTTCACTCTGGGCACGCTATTCATCCAAAAGTGAAAATGCTGCCCCCTATCCCAAAGAAGTTTTAAGAGAAGCCTTGTCTGTCCTATATCTGAGCGATACAAGAAAGATCAGGAAACATGTTTTGTTATGTTCATGTATATAACTCCTTATTTGTCACTAAACAATCTAAGCCCTGTTAGCCAATACAAATGCATCGAATAACAGATTCACTACATGGAACAACAGATAGTCCTTACTGCTATTAGCCCATACAAACACATTGAATAACAGATAGTCCTTACTGCTATTAGCCCATTCAAACACATTGAATAACAGATAGTCCTTACTGCTATTAGCCCATACAATCACATTGAATAACAGATAGTCCTTACTGCTATTAGCCCATACAAACACATTGAATAACAGATAGTCCTTACTGCTATTAGCCCATACAATCACATTGAATAACAGATAGTCCTTACTGCTATTAGCCCATACAAACACATTGAATAACAGATAGTCCTTACTGCTATTAGCCCATACAAACACATTGAATAACAGATAGTCCTTACTGCTATTAGCCCATACAAACACATTGAATAACAGATAGTCCTTACTGCTATTAGCCCATACAAACACATGTAATAACAGATAGTCCTTACTGCTATTAGCCCATACAAACACATTGAATAACAGATAATCCTTACTGCTATTAGCCCATACAAACACATGTAATAACAGATAGTCCTTACTGCTATTAGCCCATACAAATGCATTGAATAACAAATAGTCCTTACTGCTATTAGCCCATACAAACACATGTAATAACAGATAGTCCTTACTGCTATTAGCCGATACAAACACATGTAATAACAGATAGTCCTTACTGCTATTAGCCCATACAAACACATTGAATAACAGATAGTCCTTACTGCTATTAGCCCATACAAACACATTGAATAACAGATAGTCCTTACTGCTATTAGCCCATACAAACACATGTAATAACAGATAGTCCTTACTGCTATTAGCCCATACAAACACATGTAATAACAGATAGTCCTTACTGCTATTAGCCCATACAAACACATTGAATAACAGATAGTCCTTACTGCTATTAGCCCATACAAACACATTGAATAACAGATAGTCCTTACTGCTATTAGCCCATACAAGCACATTGAATAACAGATTCACTACATTGAACAACAGATAGTCCTTACTGCTATTAGCCCATACAAACACATTGAATAACAGATAGTCCTTACTGCTATTAGCCCATACAAGCACATTGAACAACAGATAGTCCTTACTGCTATTAGCCCATACAAACACATTGAATAACAGATTCACTACATGGAACAACAGGTAGTCCTTACTGCTGTTAGCCCATACAAACACATTGAATAACAGATAGTCCTTACTGCTATTAGCCCAAACAAACACATTGAATAACAGATAGTCCTTACTGCTATTAGCCCAAACAATCACCTTGAATAACAGATAGTCCTTACTGCTATTAGCCCATACAAACACATTGAATAACAGATTCACTACATGGAACAACAGATAGTCCTTACTGCTATTAGCCCATACAAACACATTGAACAACAGGTAGTCCTTACTGCTATTAGCCCATACAAACACATTGAATAACAGATTCACTACATGGAACAACAGGTAGTCCTTACTGCTGTTAGCCCATACAAACACATTGAATAACAGATAGTCCTTACTGCTATTAGCCCAAACAAACACATTGAATAACAGATAGTCCTTACTGCTATTAGCCCATACAAGCACATTGAATAACAGATAGTCCTTACTGCTATTAGCCCATACAAGCACATTGAACAACAGGTAGTCCTTACTGCTATTAGCCCATACAAACACATTGAATAACAGATAGTCCTTACTGCTATTAGCCCATACAAACACATGTAATAACAGATAGTCCTTACTGCTATTAGCCCATACAAACACATTGAATAACAGATAATCCTTACTGCTATTAGCCCATACAAACACATGTAATAACATATAGTCCTTACTGCTATTAGCCCATACAAACACATTGAATAACAGATAGTCCTTACTGCTATTAGCCCATACAAACACATGTAATAACAGATAGTCCTTACTGCTATTAGCCCATACAAACACATGTAATAACAGATAGTCCTTACTGCTGTTAGCCCATACAAACACATTGAATAACAGATAGTCCTTACTGCTATTAGCCCATACAAACACATTGAATAACAGATAGTCCTTACTGCTATTAGCCCATACAAACACATGTAATAACAGATAGTCCTTACTGCAATTAGCCCATACAAACACATTGAACATCAGATAGTCCTTACTGCTATTAGCCCATACAAACACATTGAACAACAGATAGGCCTTACTGCTATTAGCCCATACAAACACATTGAATAACAGATAGTCCTTACTGCTATTAGCCCATACAAACACATTGAATAACATATAGTCCTTACTGCTATTAGCCCATACAATCACATTGAATAACAGATAGTCCTTACTGCTATTAGCCCATACAAACACATTGAATAACAGATAGTCCTTACTGCTATTAGCCCATACAAGCACATTGAATAACAGATAGTCCTTACTGCTATTAGCCCATACAAGCACATTGAACAACAGGTAGTCCTTACTGCTATTAGCCCATACAAACACATTGAATAACAGATTCACTACATTGAACAACAGGTAGTCCTTACTGCTGTTAGCCCATACAAACACATTGAATAACAGATAGTCCTTACTGCTATTAGCCCAAACAAACACATTGAATAACATATAGTCCTTACTGCTATTAGCCCATACAATCACATTGAATAACAGATAGTCCTTACTGCTATTAGCCCATACAAACACATTGAATAACAGATAGTCCTTACTGCTATTAGCCCATACAATCACATTGAATAACAGATAGTCCTTACTGCTATTAGCCCATACAAACACATGTAATAACAGATAGTCCTTACTGCTATTAGCCCATACAAACACATTGAATAACAGATAATCCTTACTGCTATTAGCCCATACAAACACATGTAATAACAGATAGTCCTTACTGCTATTAGCCCATACAAACGCATTGAATAACAGATAGTCCTTACTGCTATTAGCCCATACAAACACATGTAATAACAGATAGTCCTTACTGCTATTAGCCCATACAAACACATGTAATAACAGATAGTCCTTACTGCTATTAGCCCATACAAACACATTGAATAACAGATAGTCCTTACTGCTGTTAGCCCATACAAACACATTGAATAACAGATAGTCCTTACTGCTATTAGCCCATACAAACACATGTAATAACAGATAGTCCTTACTGCAATTAGCCCATACAAACACATTGAACATCAGATAGTCCTTACTGCTATTAGCCCATACAAACACATTGAACAACAGATAGGCCTTACTGCTATTAGCCCATACAAACACATTGAATAACAGATAGTCCTTACTGCTATTAGCCCATACAAACACATGTAATAACAGATAGTCCTTACTGCTATTAGCCCATACAAACACATTGAACAACAGATAGTCCTTACTGCTATTAGCCCATACAAACACATTGAACAACAGATAGGCCTTACTGCTATTAGCCCATACAAACACATTGAACAACAGATAGTCCTTACTGCTATTAGCCCATACAAACACATTGAACAACAGATAGGCCTTACTGCTATTAGCCCATACAAACACATTGAATAACAGATAGTCCTTACTGCTATTAGCCCATACAAACACATTGAACAACAGATAGTCCTTACTGCTATTAGCCCATACAAACACATTGAACAACAGATAGGCCTTACTGCTATTAGCCCATACAAACACATTGAATAACAGATAGTCCTTACTGCTATTAGCCCATACAAACACATTGAATAACAGATAGTCATTACTGCTATTAGCCCATACAAACACATTGAATAACAGATTCACTACATTGAACAACAGATAGTCCTTACTGCTATTAGCCCATACAAACACATTGAATAACAGATAGTCCTTACTGCTATTAGCCCATACAAACACATTGAATAACAGATAGTCCTTACTGCTATTAGCCCATACAAACACATTGAATAACAGATAGTCCTTACTGCTATTAGCCCATACAAACACATTGAACAACAGATAGGCCTTACTGCTATTAGCCCATACAATCACATTGAATAACAGATAGTCCTTACTGCTATTAGCCCATACAAACACATTGAACAACAGATAGTCCTTACTGCTATTAGCCCATACAAACACGTTGAATAACAGATTCACTACATGGAACAACAGATAGTCCTTACTGCTATTAGCCCATACAAACACATTGAACAACAGATAGTCCTTACTGCTATTAGCCCATACAAACACATTGAATAACAGATAGTACTTACTGCTATTAGCCCATACAAACACATTGAATAACAGATAGTCCTTACTGCTATTAGCCCATACAAACACATTGAACAACAGATAGGCCTTACTGCTATTAGCCCATACAATAACATTGAATAACAGATAGTCCTTACTGCTATTAGCCCATACAAACACATTGAATAACAGATTCACTACATGGAACAACAGATAGTCCTTACTGCTATTAGCCCATACAAACACATTGAACAACAGATAGTCCTTACTGCTATTAGCCCATACAAACACATTGAACAACAGATAGTCCTTACTGCTATTAGCCCATACAAACACATTGAATAACAGATAGTCCTTACTGCTATTAGCCCATACAAACACATTGAATAACAGATAGTCCTTACTGCTATTAGCCCATACAAACACATGGAATAACAGATAGTCCTTACTGCTATTAGCCCATACAAACACATTGAATAACAGATTCACTACATGGAACAACAGATAGTCCTTACTGCTATTAGCCCATACAAACACATTGAATAACAGATTCACTACATTGAACAACAGATAGTCCTTACTGCTATTAGCCCATACAAACACATTGAATAACAGATAGTCCTTACTGCTATTAGCCCATACAAACACATTGAATAACAGATAGTCCTTACTGCTATTAGCCCATACAAACATATTGAACAACAGATAGTCCTTACTGCTATTAGCCCATACAAACACATTGAATAACAGATAGTCCTTACTGCTATTAGCCCATACAAACACATTGAATAACAGATAGTCCTTACTGCTATTAGCCCATACAAACACATTGAATAACAGATAGTCCTTACTGCTATTAGCCCATACAAACACATTGAATAACAGATAGTCCTTACTGCTATTAGCCCATACAAACACATTGAACAAAATATTCACTACATGGAACAACAGATAGTCCCACCCCAAAAATGGTGTGTCTATCCTATATCTGAGAGATAAGAAAAATACATGTTAAAAATATAAAAAAATCTAACTAAACAGTCTCCACACAGTGCCTTTGGAAAGTATTCAGACCCCTTGACTTTTTCCACATTTTGTTACGTTACAGCCTTATTATAAAATGTATTAAATTGTTTTTTCCCCCTCATCAATCTACACACAATACCACGTACTGACAAATCAAAAACAGGTTTTTAGAAATGTTTGCTAATTTATTAGCAAAAAGTATCAGACTCAGTACTTTGTTGAAGCTTCTCTGTAGATCCTCTCAAGCTCTGTCAGGTTGGATTGGGAGCATTGCTGCACGGCTATTTTCAGGTCTCTCCAGAGATGATCGATCACGTTCAAGTCCAGGCTCTGGCTGGGCCACTCAAAGACGTTCAGAGACTAGTCCCAAAGCCACTCCTGCGTTGTCTTGGCTGTGTGCTTAGGGTTGATGTCCGGTTGGAAGGTGAACCCCAGGCTGAGGTCTTGAGTGCTCTGGAGCAAGTTTTCATTAAGGATCTCTCTGTATTTTGCTCGGTTCATCTTTGCCTCGATCCTGTCTAGTCCCTGCCACTGAAAAAACATCCCCACAGCATGATGTTGCCACCACCATGCTTCACTGTAGGGATGGTGCCAGGTTTCCTCCAGAAGTGATGCTTGGCATTTAGGCCAAAGAGTTCAATCTTGATTTCATCAGATCAGATAATCTTGTTTCTCATGGCCAAGAGTGTGCAAAGCTGTCATCAAGGCAAAGGGTGGGTACTTTGAAGAATCTCAGATATAAAATATATGTTGATTTGTTTAGCACTTTTTTGGTTACATGATTCCATGCGTTATTTGATAGTTTTGATGTCTTCAGGATTATTCTACAATATAGAAAACAGTCAAAATAAAGAAAAATCTAGAATGAGTAGGTGTGTCCAAACGCTTGACTGGTACTGTATATACTGTATAAATAAATATATATATTTTTTTCATTGTTGGACATAAAAGACTGTAAAAGCACCAGGAAATCAGCTCCAATTTATTTTAATTTTGTTACATTTACATTTTTACATTTAAGTCATTTAGCAGACGCTCTTATCCAGAGCGACTTACAAATTGGTGCATACACCTTATGACAACCAGTGGAACAGCCACTTGCATCTAAATCTTGTTGGGGGGGAGAAGGATTACCTACCCTTACTTACCCTATCCTAGGTATTCCTTGAAGAGGTGGGGTTTCAGGTGTCTCCGGAAGGTGGTGATTGACTCCGCTGTCCTGGCGTCGTGAGGGAGTTTGTTCCACCATTGGGGCCAGAGCAGCGAACAGTTTTGACTGGGCTGAGCGGGAACTGTACTTCCTCAGTGGTAGGGAGGCGAGCAGGCCAGAGGTGGATGAACGCAGTGCCCTTGTTTGGGTGTAGGGCCTGATCAGAGCCTGGAGGTACTGAGGTGCCGTTCCCCTCACAGCTCCGTAGGCGAGCACCATGGTCTTGTAGCGGATGCGAGCTTCAACTGGAAGCCAGTGGAGAGAGCGGAGGAGCGGGGTGACGTGAGAGAACTTGGGAAGGTTGAACACCAGACGGGCTGCGGCGTTCTGGATGAGTTGTAGGGGTTTAATGGCACAGGCAGGGAGCCCAGCCAACAGCGAGTTGCAGTAATCCAGACGGAGATGACAAGTGCCTGGATTAGGACCTGCGCCGCTTCCTGTGTGAGGCAGGGTCGTACTCTGCGGATGTTGTAGAGCATGAACCTACAGGAACGGGACACCGCCTTGATGTTAGTTGAGAACGTCAGGGTGTTGTCCAGGATCACGCCAAGGTTCTTAGCGCTCTGGGAGGAGGACACAATGGAGTTGTCAACCGTGATGGCGAGATCATGGAACGGGCAGTCCTTCCCGGGAGGAAGAGGAGCTCCGTCTTGCTGAGGTTCAGCTTGAGGTGGTGATCCGTCATCCACACTGATATGTCTGCCAGACATGCAGAGATGCGATTCGCCACCTGGTCATCAGAAGGGGGGATTAATTGTGTGTCGTCTGCATAGCAATGATAGGAGAGACCATGTGAGGTTATGACAGAGCCAAGTGACTTGGTGTATAGCGAGAATAAGAGAGGGCCTAGAACAGAGCCCTGGGGGACCCCAGTGGTGAGAGCGCGTGGTGAGGAGACCTGTCAGGTAGGGGACGCAATCCAAGCGTGGGCCGCACGCTTGGACCGCACGCTTGTTCATCTGTTCCTAAGTATTCCGATGCATAATAGAAAGGCCCGTGATCGTATACAAGTATGCAAGTTTTGAAATGATTGTTTACGTCAAATTATATTATAACTGTTTGAGCTTCTTGCAGTCAATTTGTAGTCTACAAATGATTTGTAATTATGTTCCAGCCCCCAGACCATCTGCTCAAGAAAAGAAATTGGCCTGTTTTAATTAAATGTTTTACCTTTATTTAACTAGGCAAGTCAGTTAGGCTACCCTGCCGCCCCTGTGGCTGAATCTAGTTTATGATCCCTGACATACATGATCCCAAAATGGTGTCAGTTTGTCACAATATATGTAATAGGTTTCCTTTGTGCTTTTTGAATCTCTAACAGAGATGTGACATTTGGTGGTGCATTACATGCATTCTGGCAGGAGTGAGGTAAGTCCTATCGATGATCTTAAATGGCATTATTTGAGGTTTTAGGTTGTAGGGCAGGTATGAACATTTTCACATCTCTGTGACCAATTGTTCTCAATTTCTTTCTTTAGATCTGTTTCCCATTTTTCCCTTATAGGTTCTGAACCATGAGGTAGAGTTTTAATCAACCCTTAATATAACTTCAATCAACTTCTTTGTTGCAGCAGCTTCTTTCAGTATTTTTTCTGTGCCAGAGGCCTTAGGTGTATCCAGATTCTGTAGAAGCGATTAAATACGATTTCAGAGTTGTAAGGACTTGAAGAAATTGGACTTGGATAATACAACTCTTTTATTTTATTGATTGAATGGCAGTGGAGATTTTTTTTAAATCACGATGCCACTTTGGAACCAGAACTTAAATGTGTTGTCATTAAACACTGGATGTAAGGTGGGGTTATTCCAAATAGAGGTGCCTGGTTATATTGGTTCTTTCCACTTCATGAATTTATGTACATTTTCACAAATACGAATGGTATTGAGAATCAAATCAAACTTTATTTGTCACATGTGCCGAAAACAACAGGTTACCATGAAAATCTTACTTACAAGCCCTTAACCAACAAAACAGTTCAAGAAAGAGTTAAGAAAATATTCACCAAATAAACTAAAGTAAAAAATTATAAAAAGTAACACAATAAAATAACAATAATGAGGCTATATACCAGGGGTACCGGTACTGAATCAATGTGCGGGGGTACAGGTTAGTCTAGGTAATTGGTATAAGTAGGTAAGGGTAAAGTCACTATGCATACAGTTGAAGTCGAAAGTTTACATACACCTTACATTTAAACTCAGTTTTTCACAATTCCTCACATTTAATCCTAGTAAAAATTCCCTGCCTTAGGTCAGTTAGGATCACCACTTTATTTTAAGAATGTGAAAAGTCAGAATAATAGTAGAGAGAATTATTTATTTCAGCTTTTATTTATTTTATTACATTCCCAGTGGGTCAGAAGTTAACATAGACTTAATTAGTATTTGGTAGCTTGGGTTAACTTGGGTCAAACGTTTTGGGTAGCCGTCCACAAGCTTCCCACAATAAGTTGGGTGAATTTTGGCCCATTCCTCCCGACAGAGCTGGTGTAAATGAATCAGGTTTGTAGGCCTCCTTGCTCACACACACTTTTTCAGTTCTGCCCACAAATCGTATATAGGAATGAGGTCAGGGCTTTGTGATGGCCACTCCAATGCCTTGACTTTATTGTCCTTAAGCCATTTTGCCACAACTTCGGAAGTATGCTTGGGGTCATTGTCCATTTGGAAGACCCATTTGCGTCCAAGCTTTAACTTATTGACTGATGTCTTGAGATGTTTCTTCAATATATCCACACAATTTTCCCTCTTCATGATGCCATCTACTTTGTGAAGTGCACCAGTCCCTCCTGCAGCAAAGCACCCCCACAACATGATGTTGCCACCCCCATGCTTCACGGTTGGGATGGTTTTCTTCGGCTTGCAAGCCTCCCCCTTTTTCCTCCAAACATAACGATGGTCATTATGGCCAAAGAGTTCTATTTTTGTTTTATCAAACCAGAGGACATTTCTCCAAAAAGTACGATCTTTGTTCCCATGTGCAGTTGCAAACCGTAGTCTTTTTTATTGCGGATTTGGAGCAGTGGCTTCTTCCTTGCTGAGCAGCCTTTCAGGCTATGTCAATATAGGACTCGTTTTACTGTGGATATAGATACTTTTGTACCTGTTTCCTCCAGGTCCTTTGCTGTAGTTCTGGGATTGATTTTCACTTACGCACCAAAGTACATTCATCTCTAGGAGACAGAACACGTCTCTTTCCTAAGCGGTATGACGGCTGCGTTGTCCCATGGTATTTATACTTGCGTACCATTGTTTGTACAGATGAACGTGGTAGCTTCAGGAATTTGAAAATTGCTCCCAAGGACGAACCAGACTTGTGGAGGTCTACAAAAAGAAATTCTGAAGTCTTGGCTGATTTCTTTGGATTTTCCCATGATGTCAAGCAAAGAGGCACTGAGTTTGAAGGTGGGCCTTGAAATACATCCACAGGTACACCTCCAATTGACTTAAATTATGCCAATTAGCCTATCAGCAGCTTTTAAAGCCATGACATCATTTTCTGGAATTTTCCAAGCTGTTTAAAGGCACAGTCAACTGAGTGTATGTAAACTTCTGACCCACTGGAATTGTGATACAGAGAATTATAAGTGAAATAATCTGTCTGTAAACAATTGTTGGAAAGATTACTTGTGTCATGCACAAAGTAGATGTCCTAACCGACTTGCCAAAACTATAGTTTGTTAACAAGAAATTTGTGGAGTGATTGAAAAACGAGTTTCAATGACTGAAACCTAAGTGTATGTAAACTTCCAACTTCAACTGTAGATAATAAACAAAGAGTAGTAACAGTGTCAAAACAAATGTGGGGAAGGGGTCAATATAAATAGTCTGGGTGGCCATTTTATTAATTGTTCAAGAGTCTTATTGATTGTTGGATTGTCTGTTGTTTTCATCAACGCCATGGACCCGAAGTAGTAAGTATATTTTAGATCATACAGTATTACATTTGTGGCTTCGATACTCTTCCACTCACAAGGATAGTCTGCTGTCCTTTGAACACAATAATACATCTTCATATGAGGTATTCCAAAACCTTCAGCTGTGTAGGGTAAGTTTAAAACTGTCAACTTGACTCTTGAGGTTTTCCATTCCAAATAAAGTTGGAGAGCAGACCATTTATTCTATTTAAAAGTTGGATGCAATTGAAACTGACAAGGCCTGGAAAAAATTAATCAACCTTGGTAATATATTCATTTAGATTATGTTGACCCTACCTAACATAGAAATAGGGAGAGATCTCCATCGCTGAACATCAGATTCAAACCTATTAAAGGAGAGTAATTGATTTTATATGCCTCCTCCAGATCGCATGGTATAAGTACACCCAGGTGTTGCATATGTGTGTTTGTCTATTTCCACTTAAATGTACTTTCTAAGCAGAAATATATATTATTTCAGTTTTCTCCCAGTTCACTTTGAATCCTGATACAGCACCATAGGTGTCTAAAAGAAAAAATAAAGTAAAATGTCAGCTGTAATCTGCATACAATGATATTACATGTTGATCTCCACCAATCTCTATGCCCCAGATTGAGCCATGATTTCTAATGATTGATGCTAGGGGTTCTGTGGCTAGAGAAAATAAATAACTTGACAAAGGTCTTCCCTGTCTTTTCCCTCTTGATAACTTAAATGATTCAGAGATCTGTCCATTTGTTTGTAAAGACACTTATAGAAATTTGTACAATAGTTCAATCCACTAAATATAAACCGGACAAATTGATACTGGGTGGAAGGCTCTGCATTACTTTATTTTTAAGTAGAGGGATTGTAGCCAAACATAGTGACTTGGGAAGTTAATTTTTTTCTAGTGCTACTGTGAGCGTGAGTAACATTGGCTTTAATCATTTGTGACCAAAATGTCTAGAACATTCCACTGGGAATTCATCATTACCAGGAGATTTCCCAATTCATGGATTATTGATGGCCTCCAATTGTTCACACAGGGTAATGTTTCTATCCATATACATTTTCTCTGGTGCACTTATAATTGGTAAAACAGCCTTAAGGAAATTGTCTATATCCTCCTTTGAGCTTTTGTTTTTCAGATTGATACCGTTTGTGATAGAATGTTTTTAAGACCGAGTTCATTTTAGAAGGATCCATTGTCATACTACCATCTTTGGTTTGAATGTTATACAGTAGATGGGATGTTCCTCTTCCTTCTTTCTCTCTCTTATTGAATTTGATGGCAGCAATCTCTGCAGATTGGGTGCTTATTGTGTTATATTCAAGCTTCAAAGTGTTCCAACTGTTGAATGGTTTCAACATTTCTATCTAAATTGTGTTCGTGTCGTGGATTTTCTGTTCAATTACTCTATATGGGGTCTTCTTTTTCTCATGTTAAGAGTTAGACATGATACACCCTCTTGCTTTAACAGATTCCCAGACAATAGTTGGGCATACTTCATTGTATAAATGTTTTTCCAAAAACATCTTTCTGTGTTGAGTAACATTTTGTTAAATCGCTATGTTTTTGCATTTGAGCTTAAACATAAAGGTCAAAGGACTATGGTCTGTAATTATTCTAGGAAAATGCACTATATATATATATATGCACCAAGCTATATATATATATATATATATATATATAAAAGTATGTGGACACCCCTTCAAATTACTGGATTCGGCTATTTCAGCCACACCCGTTGCTGACAGCTGTATTTAAGCCAGCACACCTCCATGCAATCTCCATAGACAAACATTGGCAGTAGACTGGCCCGTACTGAAGAGCTCAGTGGCTTTCAACGTGGGACCATCATAGGATGCCACCTTTTCTGCCCTGCTAGAACTGCCCTGGTGAACTGTAAGTGCTGTTATTGTGAAATGGAAACGTCTAGCAGCAACAACGGCTCAGCCGCAAAGTGGTAGGCCACACAAGGTCACAGAAGGGGACCACTGAGTGCTGAAGCACGTAGCGTGCAAAAATAATCTATCCTCGGTTGCAGCAGAACTACAGAGGTCCAATCTGCCTCTGAAAGCAACTTAAGCACAAGAACTGTTCGACGGGAAGCTTCATTGTTTTCCATGGCCGAGCAATAGTACACAAGCCTAAGATCACCATGCGCAATGCTGAGCGTCAGCTGGAGTGGTGTAAAGCTCGCCGCCATTGGACAAATCATGCTTCACCATCTGGAAATCCAACGGACGAATCTGGGTTTGGCGGATGCCAGGAGAACACTACCTGCCTGAATGCATAGTGCTAACTGTAAAGTTTGGTGGTGGAGGAATAATAGTCTGGGGCTTTTTTTAATGGTTCGGGCTAGGCTCTTTAATGCTTTAGCATACAATGCCATTCTAGACAATTCTGTGCTTCCAACATTGTGGCAACAGTTTGGGGAAGGCCCTTCCCTGTTTCAGTGTGACAATGCCCCTGTGCACAAAGCGACCTCCATACAGAAGTGGTTTATCCAGATCGGTGTGGAAGAACTTGACTGGCCTGGAAAGGGCCCTGACCTCAACCCCATCATACACCTTTGGGAGGAATTGGAATGCCTACTGTGAGCCAGGCCTAATCGCACAACATCAGTGCCCGACCTCACTAATGCTATTGTGGCTGAATCGAAAAAGTACCCGCAACAATGTTCCAACATCTAGTCGAAAGCCTTCCCAGAAGAGTGGAGGCTGTTATAGCAGCAAAAGGTCAAAACATATTGATACAACAGTAGCTAAGATGGGGAGAAGTAAATCTCTGCTCTACCTTCGTAACAGCACTATCAACAACGCAGGTCCTACAGGCCCTGGTTTTGTCGCACCTGGACTACTGTTCAGTCGTGTGGTCAGGTGCCACAAAAAAGGACAGGAAAGTTGAAATTGGCTCAAAACAGGGCAGCATGGCTGGCCCTTGGATGTAGAGAGATTGACTTCATCACTACTTGTTTTTATGAGAGGTATTGACATGTTGAATGCACCGAGCTGTTTGAACTGCTCGTGCGCAGCTTGGACACCCATGCATACACCACAAGACATGCCACAAGAGGTCTCTTCACAGTCCCCAAGTCAGGAACAGACTATGGGAGGCACACAGTACTACATAGAGGCATGGAACTCTATTCCGCATCAAGTAACTGATGCAAGCAGTAAAATTAGATTAAATAAAACAGATTAAAATACACATTATGGAACAGCGGGGACTATGAAGCAACACAAACATAGGCACAGACACATGCATACACACACGATAACACGCGCACTATACACATGCATACACACACACACACACGATAACACGCGCACTATACACATGCATACACATGGATTTTGTACTGTAGATATGTGGAAGTGGTGGAGTACGGCCCTGAGGGCACACAGTGTGTTGTGAAATCTGTGAATGTATTGTTATGTTTTTTAAATAGTATGAACTGACTTAATTTTGCCGGACCCCAGGAAGAGTAGCTGCTGCTTTGGCAGGGGATCCATAATAAATACAACTCCATATTAATGCCCATGATTTTGGAATGAGATGTTCGAAGAGCAAGTGTCCACATACTTCTGGTAATGTAGTGTATTACACATTCAGAAACACAGTCAATACAATAAAACAATGCCTAAAGGGATGTAGTTAAAGGCGCCAGAAGCATTATGTAATGTCAAATAAATATTGCATTTGTCATGTACATGTGATTAAATGTGACCACATGGACTTCTTAATCCTGTTGTGAAACTTTTAATAAACTTGTTTTATTATTTCCAAACCTGTTTCCATTAAATTAAAGAGTCAGACAAGTGCATGTATTTTACTCAGGACTTTTGTTCTAGTTATAGTTGATTGAGGATTTTATAATAATAATAAATTATATTAATAATAAGATGTAATTTGTATTGGGGCGGCAGTGTAGCCTAGTGGTTAGAGCGTTGGACTAGTAACCGGAAGGTTGCAAGTTCAAATCCATGAGCTGACAAGGTACAAATCTGTCGCTCTGCCCCAGTTAACCCACTGTTCCTAACCCGTCATTAAGAATTTGTGCTTAACTGACTTGCCTAGTAAAATAGTGCTTTTAATTACAGCAAGAATCTCAAAGACCCTCTTAAAACAACAAAACAAAACATTTCAGTTAGCCTATTGACAGTTCTGGCTGGAGGCGTTAAGAGTCCTGGTTTCTAGAAAAGGTTCCACACCCAGCTGTCAAAAGTAAGGCATTAGTAGGAGTCTGTATAGTATCTCAATCTAGTCCTAGCCAGGCAAGGAGAGGTTGGTACTTAATGTTTACGGTAGAAGCCCTACTCACAAGAGGGTGAGGTAGCATGGGTATTTGACTCTGAGGATCCCTCGCTATTTGATAAGGCCCTTGGCACCGAGGCTTAGTCCAGACCCAAGCTGTGACCAGTCTGTTGTCAAGGCAAAGAAGCCTTTTACGGGCCGCTTGGGATCAGGGACAAGGAATAACTGACTGCTGTGAGATAGGCAGGTCCGGGTTGAGACCGATTCACGAGAGGAGAGATATAGTAGCTTTAACAATATGTGAAGTCACTGTTTCCTCTGTGCATTTTGCATAACATTTTCACCTCTCATCTTACTTCTCGTACCCTTTTACTAAATCATCCATGTCACCCTCTCTCACACACAGGCCTCTCTGCCGCTATGACATTCTCGTGGAGGACAACAGAGAGGTGACCTTCAGATCCATCCCCTGTGAGGAGTCCAACTTCTGAGACAATAACAGATACACAGTATGATGTAGAGAGTCAGCAGTGGCCATTTGATGACTCTCTGGGTAAATGGAGTGAGGCAGTTGACCCAGGTAGCCTACATGCTACTCACCCTCTGGTCCGTCTATTCAGTGGCATAAGTCTAGTATGAGTCCAGAGCATTGTAAATGTGTGTAAGTGTGATGATTTTAATGAATGATATATTGTATTCATTTATGATTTTTTTTAAAGTAGTATGATGAATGTGTCTGTATCACTGAGACCACTGTGTGGTATAATGTCTGTGGGAAACCACTACTAAATACATATTTTATTAATGTAAATACATATGACATTTTTGGGAATGAGAGCCACGTCAATGGGTCATTACACGAAAAGAGCGCATTTTGTATCCCTTTGATATCTTAATCAACCCCTCTATGGAAAGAGGAGACTCTCTCGAACACGATTGTGTTCTCCGTTTTGCTCTACGACCCCCACAAGTTTCTTGGGACTCGTCTGTCAGTCAATATCAGTTGTTTTGCTCTAGGACCTCACAAGACTTGTCTGAATGTCCCACGGTACCTGTTTAAAAAAAAGATTGGAAGTATATATGGAGACTGTTTAGTGCCAAAAATAAGGGTAAATACGTTCCCTGCTCTTTCTTATATCTCTCAGATATCCTTAGTATGACCTTAAAACAATTCCATATAGTTTAGTAGAACACCCCCCTTTAGACAGGACTTGGACTGTTTAGTGCCAAAAATAAGGGGTTTATTGTACATATTTTATTTTAAACATCACGTGGAGAATTCAATACAGATTTTTTATATGAATAACAACTTGCTAAAGTGCCAATATTAAGCATTTTGACATGTCACTCTGTGCCTCCTCTGTGTCCCTCCATGCACCTCTGTGTCCCTGTGCCTCCTCTGTGTCCCTCCATGCACCTCTGTGTCCCTCTGTGTCCCTCTGTGCCTCCTCTGTGTCCCTCCATGCACCTCTGTGTCCCTCTGTGTCCCTCTGTGTCCCTCTGTGCCTCCTCTGTGTCCCTCCATGCACCTCTGTGTCCCTCTGTGTCCTTCTGTGCCTCCTCTGTGTCCCTCCATGCACCTCTGTGTCCCTCTGTGTCCCTCTGTGTCCCTCTGTGCCTCCTCTGTGTCCCTCCATGCACCTCTGTGTCCCTCTGTGTCCCTCTGTGCCTCCTCTGTGACTTCCAGGAAGAGTTTCCACCCTCATTGTAAAGCCCCAACCCTGTTATGGTCAACCCTGTTATGGTCAACCCTGTTATGGTTAACCCTGTTACTTAATTTGACACTTAAAGTTAGGTGAAATCAAACGTTTTTTTGACCAAGTTACATCAAATTGGTGGAATGACCCCAATGCAATTGAACACTTTAAACCACTTGACTTAAAGAACATGCTTGTTTTTTGTTTTTATTTTATAAAAAATGTCCCATAATAAGCTGATATAAAATGTTTTTGTAGAAGATGCTCATTAGTTTTATTTTGTTACATACGTTACATCAACTTTTCTCAAATAGACAACAAAGATTGTTCACTATATTTAAAAAATATTCACTATAGTTTTTCTGTTGTTTCATACATGATTGATACTACACAGCAAATTCCTGTCTGGATTTCATTGATACTTCATTTTGAGAGAACATTCTAAGAGACAGATTACCACTTGTTCTGGCATTGTTGGTGATGCCATGCTGTTTGAGCCTGCCTGCTCATTCAGACTTCTTGCTGCTCATTTAGGCTTCTTCATCTGTGCCACGTCCATCTGGGACACAGACATGAGACCCAGAGGTAACATCAAGTAGACACAAGAGCAAGCTAGCACTGCACCATGATATGAAATCAATCTGACTTGTAATAAACTGAAATTTGTCTTAAAGGCCCAGTACAGTCAAAATTCTGTTTTGTTTGTGTTTTGTATCATATTGCACAACAGCTGATTAGTGTTATTCCCTGATAGTTGCTGGTTGAAAATACAATCTACAGAGGACCTTCTAATCAGCAGGTTTTCATGGGTGGGAGTTTCAACTTACCTGGTGACATCACCAGGTGGTGACATCACCAGGTGGTAAATTGGTTAATAAACTAATAACAATGAGAGTTCAGATTCCCCCCTCCCCACTCAGACCACTCCCATACATTCCTAGCTAAATTATTGATATTTTTGAAAATGTAATGGAAAACTATTATAGTAAGGTACTTAATTGTTACCCAGAAATTATTTAATATTGATATAAAAACAACTGCATTGGGCCTGTAAGTCAGGAAAAGTTAATGTCATAAAATTGATCACTAATACAATGTGGAGGTACACCCCTAATCTCTGTTAGGTACATATTTGATAGAGTGATGTATTCAGTACTTGGATCATATGCAGACGTCTCCCGACAGACCTGCAGTAACTGTAATGACAAGCAAATCCTTTCCTCCTCATCCAGCTCATTCATCAGCAGTTGAATCTCTTTGCTAACACATAGAGAAGAGAAATCTTAAATCAGTGGCACACTTAGAAAACGCAATACAATACATTACTGTCGTTGCACACACACAAACAACAATACAAAACAATAGTTGCACAAACAGAGATACTTTAACAACAGAAGACATTACTGTAGTTGCACACACTGAGATAAACAAAGACTTACTTGTGCTGGCTCTTCATCAGTTAGACCTCATCCCTTAGGTCCCGGAGCTCTGTCCGCAGCTGCTCGAGGGTAAGTTGGCACTGGGCACCTGGCTCTCTCCTGGGCTTGGGGTCAGAGGTAAGGTGAGGGGGCAGGGTAGCACGCAGGATAGCTGAGAGAGCCCCAGGGATGAGTGTGGAGAAGGGGTGTGGCGCACTGGCACCAGTGGATAATGAGGAGGAGAGCATTGTGGGCCTTGAAGGCCGGTGAAGCTTATTTTCAACCACATGTCCAACGACACATCACAACAGTACAACTGGTCAGACAAATTCAAGAGGCATGCAGAAGATCCTTTTGGGTGTAAATGTTTTGATGGAACAATATTGATTGAATAAGCAACTCTATAGAGCACATTGACATTGGGCAGCATGCATAGTAAGGTGACTAAGGTGAATTACATTACAGGTAACACTGGGGTATTTGTAGGTGCTGCCAGGCTGCTGATGAGTGATATGTCAGAGGAGAGGTCCTCTTTCTCATTCTCTTGCGTCTCACCCACCTGTGTAGGGGATACCTGTACGTCTTCCTGTATGTCAAGGTTAGACTGAGGAGCCTGAGAGGACACAAGCAAACACAGACAGAGAAACATGAGGATTGAAAGAAGGATTTTGTTATTTTGATTGACATATATCCTGTTACATGTACATGTAGTTATGGTAATATTGTGGTCGTTTGATCTGTAGTCCTTAATGACTATAGTATATGGAATACTTAAATTTAACACACGCCAAATGCACGTTTGTGTTGTCTGCCATCTTGCCAGCTCAAATTAGGTCAATTTAACTCAAGGACAAATGGGACACAAACAGAACACAGTGAGTAGTTGAAAAGTTTCCTCAGAGACAATAAACAACCTCTCTCGCATGCTTCACTACTCCACAATAATAACCAGATAGCCATTGACATCAGTGTACAAATATACATACCAGTGAAAAAATCTGTGACTGAAATCTTTCATCCGCCACACGTGCTGCCAATTGGTTCAGGGTCTCTGTGACTGAAACACTGTGTGACTCAAAATCTTCAATGTCTTGGAGAAATAAAACAAACCAACAGACGCATTAGATTAATTGTTGACTTGATTTGAAGGCCTAATTAATGGTGGGGTCATCGAAGCAAAACAACAGGCTGTCAAAAACAGAGTGTCATGCAGTATTACATTGTTTTGCCATTGATGACAGTTTGGAGAATCTAAAGCGTCATAGGTGAGTTCAAAGGAACATAAGAAAGGATTTGAGAATGATGACATCGCTTACCCACGGTAAGGCCAGAGCTATAAGTTGCCCATGGAGACACAGAAGAATGCCAACGTGATTATGTCGAGCGACAAAATGAAAGTGAGAAGAGAGCTCCAGAAGCTTCGAATTTTTATCAAAAAATGATGACAGAGTGGAGTGAGTTAAGTCAGTAGATAGTCTTTGGGATTTCTCCAACTAAGCATATTAGTCAATCAGAACATAGACATGCACGTGTTCAAGCCTATTTTGAAAAGCGTCAAACTTATCAGATATCAACAGCCAAGAGGATAATTAATGAATCATTCTTTATCAAGAAAATAAACTAGGTTCAACTGTTGTTTGAAATATAACATGATTGCATACACTATAACCAGAGTGCTGTGCCCAGTAGAAGAAATGCCAAGCGTCAGCAGTTACCATTTGTTACAGCCAAGAAAATAGACAGCGACTGATTGACAAAACAGCAATCTTAGCTGGTATTGTTAGGAGTTGTGCTGTACACACCTTGTTTGGCCAGTGTTCCTATCGCAATACAGCTCCATTGATGGTAACTCTACACCATTCACTCCTGGTTCCATTGTAACCTAAAATGAATTGTGCTAGTGTGATGAGAGGTGGTCTTGGGCGAAGTTTAGCACACAGACATGCTTACCACCAATACCATTGGGGCAGTCCCTGATACAACTAGTTTGCAGGGACACAGACTTGGGAGTACTTAAAGGGACAGACTACAGGGCATCGAACACACACATTTATCCAATATCCTCAGAGGGGAGAGCAGGGTGCTGAGATCTATCTATACAGCATGAAATGACATGAAAACACAAAGTCAGTTCCATAATTTGAGTTTGAATTTGAATGGAAAAAGTCCAGAGGAAGCTGGATTGTTGAATTGGAATATGAAGCGCAACCAGTTTATCATTAGTTTTTGTATATTATGCAGAGATGAGATATGTGACTCTCAGTCTACCAAAATGAGTCGGATTTTAATGATATTTAACCATATCCTGTCCTTTGTTATACCATTCTCACTCTAAGTGGAACTAACTCCACCCTTACCAAAGAAAAATGCATTTTTAAACAGCAGTAAAAGTAGTCACTGCAGTCAAATGTGGCACAGTAATACTGCACTGTAACTGCAGTTACACTACAACATTACTGCAGTAAAAATATATATTTTGGACACAGTATTTTCAGCATTCTGCAGTTATACTGCACTCTGAAAGCAATCTTTTTTCATAGAGTAAAAGTGGATGGTGGTCTTGTAACCCTCCTGCTACCTAATGTCACCTTTGTAGCAAACCTGTAAAGAAGTGTATTTGTACCTTTGTCTTCTTTATTTAAATTATTACTGTTCTATACATCTATACCCGTTATTTCCACAAGCTTCCTTCAGCTGTCAAACCTTTGACACTTCTGGAATGCAACCGGTCCAACAGACAATGGGCCTGATCGGATAGCTGAGCTTCTGCTCTTTTCTGTCCATAAAAACAAATGGTCCCCTGCAGTCCTCTCCTTTTATGGTGACATTGTACAACCAATCACAAGAAAGGACACGGCTAGCCTACACTACAGCGCCAACGGCTCGTCAGACTGGGGATCCCCAAGGAATGCATTTACGGCACACCAGAGAACAGCTGTCTCCACACCTCTCACTTCAGCGCATTTCCTTCTATCACGTTTTTCTATTTGATTCTTTCTCTGTACATTGTCTTTAACATCTGTCAAGGTTTTGCCTTACCTGCATTTAGACAGGCAGCCCTATTTTATTTAATTTAACCTTAAACTAGGCAAGTCAGTTAAGAACAAATTCTTATTTACAATAACAGCATACCGGTGAACAGTAGGTCAAATGCCTTGTTCAGGTGCAGAACGACAGATTTTGACCTTGTCAGCTCGGGGACTCGATCCAGCAACCTTTCGGTTACTGGCCCAACGCTCTAACCACTAGGCTCTGAAAGAGATCTGATGTGAAGACTTGATTTACATAAAGCATCTACATCATTGTATTCATAAATGAGAATCAGTCTATTGAATTTCCCAGCTATATTCTGATCACTGCTTTTTCCATTAAGCTTCTATTGGAGTAAAGGGAGACCAGTAATAAAGCATCTATTTTACATTAACCTTGACATTATGAAATTGGTGCCACGCAATGTGAAATGCAAACTAGATCTCCCCAGTCCTTATGAAAACACATCCAATAGATCCAATTCTATTGTGTATCCTACGGCACAACAGACAATTTCACAAAAAGCATGTTGAGCCATTTATTTGCAATATCTTAAACAAAAACAATGTACATAGGTTGAAATGAGCAGGACTTGAAGATGGCATCAGTAGTTTTTACAGGTTGAGAATTAGACTGAGCATCATATTCAACAGCCCTTGGGGAATCGTCTTGAAGACTGCTTCTACTTTACAGCAAAAAGTGTTTCTCTAAACACTGGGGGAAAACAAAAGTGGTACTGGGAACTATAAAAAGGTAAAATCTTCATAATTTCATTTACATGATACGAGAGGTGTAACAGTTGTGAAATCAAAAAAACAATGTCCATAATAACCAGTCTGGAAGACTAGAAACTGATAGCCTATTCTGTATATTTAAACACATCTTATGCAAACAGAGTCAAAAAATAAACAGTGCAACTGTCATTTTCTGATGTACTCCTGACGACAGGGAGAGTTCCATTGGGGGACCATGTCCAGGACAAAGACGCAACCCAAGGCCAAGGGGGAAAGGGTGTGTAACCCTGAACTGTGCCCTTGGTCCCTCTAGTTTGATCACCAGCGGCGATAATTAGACCCTCTGTTGGGGGGGGGTACATGTTGACGCATCGTCGGCATGTTACGGTATTTGGACAGGATGCTCTGGCTCTTCCTGAACACTGGCCTTTGAGAGAAAGGACGTGGCACAAAGCCTCCCTACAGAGGGGGGAAAGAAATTCAACAAACACCGGTCAGAAATGCAGTTTCAGTGACCTACAGCTTCATCCCCATGATATTACTACCTCCATTTTCAAAAGGCCAAGAGGCACATGAACACAGTCAGTGGGCTAAGACAAGTCCTACTGGCCACAAGTTATAATAGGAGCTGCTCACAAATTAAACATACCATGAGTGGCTTCCTAAAGGGACCAGGCGGTTCATGGCCTGGTCTTCTCTGAGGAGGAGGACCTGGTTTGCGATTTGGGCTAGTGGGACGGAAGCTTGATCTCTGTGGGACATACGAGTAAAGGATGTGCATACATGGTGGAATGGGAGTTTATCAAGAAATATAATTGCGCAGGGGTTGCCAAAAATGTATGGGAGGCAACATTCGACATATTGTATCCCTGGGCGGCCTACTCATTACAGTAAACACGTTCCCACTCCCAAGACTGAAGCTATGAACACTCAGCTTTCAAAGAACCCAGCCATCAGGAAGTTCTCACCGGTGGTCCTGGTTTCCTGAAGAGTCTTTCAGGTCTGTGGTTCTCCTGTGGCACGTTCGTTGGCCTAAAATAACAAGGAAAAAGGGAATTATCTGACTAAATAACCTTGAATGAAACTAGTTATTGGTGTGAAGCCACACCCATCGTGTGACACATCATTACCAAATGCCCATAACCACTAGGCACCAAGATTTAAACAAATCAAATGGTTATATTCCATGCAATACACTCATAAGCCACTTCACATAAAATATTTGATATTGATTTTCATATTGGTGGATTACCTTTCTGCATATCTCCGGTCTCTTGGTGAAGGGGAAGGACTGGAGTCATGAATTTTAGAGAAACGTTCATTCAGCGTAAGTTGTTCATCTGAATTGTAACAGCGCTCTGAAAAGTCAGGAGTTGAGTGAGTAAGAGGTATCATTCTCATAATGAATAATATTAAAATTCACCAAGAGACATTGCATTCCCATTGAGGAGCATCAAACAAACTGTTAGCCAACAGACAAAATGAGACCAAACCAAATCAGGGGCCACTTGCCAGTTCTGTTTTTTGGTGTCCTACTTCTATCCCTTGGGGGGCTGTCCTTTGAGCTTGAGTTAGTTCCAGGTGCCTGCCACTGGGACACAACGACTAGGTCACGAGCCAGCCGTTTGTCTATAGAGGAAGGGCTGGAGCGGGACCAGCCAAGACAGAGAATTACAAGTGATGAGCATCCCATCAGTGGAGCCTGTGAGGCCAGGTTAGGTAAGCAGCGGAGCAGAACATTACTACTACTAGCATCATCTTTAGATGTTGCCCTGTAAGTAAACAATTCCATCAGTCTAAATAATGCCCTGGAAAATGTAAATTATTTTATTCTGTAGAACAAAAACATGTAATCTCAAAAAATGGACCGACATGGAAAGACAAACAGAAAGGACAGATTTCTGTTGGAAAAGCTACATTCACATAATTACTCAGGAAAGACCACTGGTCTACATGTGGAATAAAAACAATGATAAAAGCTGATCATCACTCAGGTACTTACAAAGAGCACATAATGTCCATGTTTTCTTACCGCTGTATTGTCACTCAACCCCGAATCCACCTGACATTCCAGTAGTGCTGCTCACAAATTCAGAATGAAAATTGACACGCATGAATGGAAAAGTGTTGCCGAAAGCTGAGGAACTGGTCTCTTGCTGTCCAGATTTTCACTTGAAGCTAGACTCGAAAGGCTGTCAATTCTCTCCACTTACTATTGAAATAATGATGAAAAAGGGAGATGAACGTCTAATCTGTTCAGCCAAATTGTCCATCTATCCATGATTTCCCTGTTGATCTTTAGTTCATCCTTACTTGTCTTCGTTAAGGTCAGTCTCAGCATCCAAATCTAAACTCCTCTTCAAACCCTGGGCATTCAATTTCAAAGGGGGATTATCTTGTAATCTTGCATCCTGTCTGGTGAAAGTAGTGTGAGGAATTCAGCTCGAGGTGGTCAGTGTACGGTCAGTGTTCCACTTGTACATCTTCAGTCAAAACTTAGTACGCTTGAATAAACAAGCCATACAGAGCAATTGTTGTAAAGCAGCTTGCACTTTGTATGAATGGAATCCATTGTTTGCTTGTAAACATTCCAATTGTTGTACTTGTAAGGCTGCCATCCTCTGTAAAACTTGCGGTGTAGAGTATAGATCCACTGTGTAGTGTAGAGAACGGTAGTCCACTGCATATGTTCTGTATATACACAGATTTGATGTATTCTTGCATGCAGAACAAGTCCACTGTTCACTGGCCTAGCCAGATGAAGTTCAGTGTGCTGTTAATGTACAGAGGTGTGGTCCATTAGCTCTTCAGTTGTCAGTTTGCTTCTTGAAGGTCAAATTGTTCATTTGGGGAGTAATTCATCATTTTTTTTAGATAGACACAGAGTCAACTGCACGTCTGCATTCTAAGAATTAAAAGTAGTATTGTATGATCTATGTATTATCACAGCGTAAGGTCCCAATTGTCTCAGTTGATAGCGCGTGGCACTTGGCCAGGGTTGTGGGTTTAGTTCCCATGGGGGACCAGTATAAAAAAGTATGAGAATTGATGCACTCACTACTGTAAATCACTGGATAGCAGACTACAAAAAATTATTCAAATGTTTTTTTTGTTGTTTAAAAAAGAAATAATTAAATTGCATCGTCCTCTCCTCTTGCCGCTTGTCCTGTTGTTGCCAGTGGTAGTATCATGCATTTTCCCCAAAGTTCCTCAAGACATCTTCATGGAAGCTGGTGCATATTCATTTGCCATTTGAATGTTATTGCTCAAACTGACAGATTGTGTAACCTGAACCAGTATGACAGCTTCCAGTTTCAGAGCCTTCTATCTGGTGATCAACATCAATCTCCTCCTTTCCTATGAGTCATGCATGTTGGTGTGCAACGACTGTGGCATTTCAGCTGATTTAAAGGGAATGTCCTCAGTTATCTTATTAGCAGTCCTCTTCATGTATGAACTGCTCTTTTGAACTTCTGTTATGTCAGGGGGTTCTGTTGTGTCTGGCATCGTGAGAATGTTTCTTCAACGTTTCCACTTGGTCAGAGAAGAGCACCTCTAGAAGCTCCTCAGAGCACCTCTAGCTTCAGACCCCAATAGCACCAGAGGGACAGGCCTCGCAAAACACAGAGATTTTCTAGTATCTTTCAATGACATTGTATCGAATAGGCAGATATTAATTCAACTTTGAATGACTGGCGCCCAGAACAATCCCTTGTGAATTATTTTGTACACTGCCAGCACACTTGAAAGTGCAACCCCAGAGGTCTTTGGATATTTGATTTCAAAACTTAACTGATACAGGACATCACTGTAAATCAATTTCCTCCATCACAGGAAAATGGCTGTAAGTCGGCATTCCCTTCATATTCAGATATCTTTGAAGATTGACCTTCTAAACATCATCACGCCCCTGCTCCCAGAGTGAGAAGGAAGATACCGTACCTGTGTGTGCTCAAGGCTCGCTGAGAGTCCACTTGTTCCTTCTGTGACTCTGAGTCCCTGGAAGACTTGGTTGAATTGGCTTCTGGGTTGGGGGGTGATTGATGGGGCATCGGCCTCTTCCTCAGTGGGCCAGCGTTTGCTTGGAAACGCTCCCTCCGAAGAGCAAACTTGGATGGCGCATTTCCCCTGGACGTATGAGGCCCTTCCTCTTCATGGATCTCTGCTCCTTGGGGCTGAGGTGGAGGTACTTTGAGCCTCATCACCGACTCCGCTCTCATTTTACGCCCCTTCAGCAAACGACTCTTGTCCCTGAATGACAAGGGACGGCCGCCAAATCCCCTAGGGGTGTTGAAGTAATGTGGAATCTCTCTGCGAGGGCGCTTTGGGTGACCATGCTCGACATCAGGGCCTGCAGGAGGGATCCCACGCTCCTGGAACTTCCTCTTGTGTGGTGGTCCACTTGGCCTTGCCTGAGGGCTGTTCTCGTGGAAAGAGGACGACGACCAACCTCCTTTCCATGTGGTGGATCTGTGGGGAGGGTGGTGAGGGCTGCCTTCCTGTGCCCACTCAGCGCTGCGGCGTCCGCTACCCTCCCGCTCCCTTCCCACCACTCCATGCTGCTGCCTGGGATCTCGCTCAGCAGACCACCTGCACATCCATCACAAACAATACAAAAAATGATTACATTGGAAGATCCATTATCGTGCGAAGTGGGAAACGGAGGTTTAGCTTTCCTTTATGCTGCCCCTTCACCATTATGCCATGATACAGGTAGGAGAGTAAAACCTTCAGAGCATATACTTTCCAGTGGCAGGTGACTAGTAGTGTAATAACATCAGATCACTGTATTTTACTGTTTATCAGCATTGTAATACTGAACGATAATTTTGACCTGACGCAGAGGACTACGTGAGTTTACACTTTTCCCCTCCATTTATATTACCCAGCCCATACTGTATCTTCACTCCTGTACCTCTCTGGATAAGGATCTCTGCCATGAAAATCCCGTGGCTTTCTCTGGGGGGAGCCAGAGGGCCCACGTTCACCATTGTGTGGTTGGGGAATGGGCCCTGGCCCATTCCAGCGCATCCCCCTGCGACCTGGGCGCTCAAACTGCCTCTCCCTGGGACTATAAGGTGGCCGGACACCCCAGCTCCTGTCCTCTTCGGGAGACGGACTTGGGCGCTTGTGAGGGCCCCTGAAGGAACTGTGGGGGGACTGTGAGGGTTGTGGCCTCCTGTCAGGAGGTTGGTTATGATAATGGCGTGGTGAGGGGGATCTGTAACCTGAGTGGTTTCCATGGATAAGTGCACCCCTCTGGCCCTGGGGCCCTTGTCCAGGAGTATGCGGGGAGGACCTATGCTGAGCTGGGGGGGGACGGTTTGGCCCGGAAGGGGAAGGCCTCCTGTGGCCATGATGGGGCTCCGTTTGGGAGGGGTATGTGTTGAAGGAATCCTGGTTTTGGGACCTCCACTGATTGAAAGGTCGCTCCCTCTGTTCTCCCATCAGTGGGGGCCTCCGTTCTCCCATCAGTGGGGGTCTCCGTTCTCCCATCAGTGGGGGCCTTTTGGCAAAGTGAGCACGTCCTCTGCCTCTGGAATCTCTCCAGCTTGGAGGGACCTTTCCTGAGTGGCCCCGGAATCCTCTCTGACTCCTGGGGTGGGGGCTGTAATTCTCTTCATGTGGCATGTTGTAGGCATCAGAGTAGGGCCTGTTGAATAACAAAACAAAGTCTTGAAGAAACTTGAAACACCCACACAATTCATGTTATTTATATCATTAGACATATCTAGTCTACACAAGTAAAATAGACTAAAATACAAATTAATTGACATCTCCAATTATTAATTAGTATACACTGCCCCTTTTGTTGTAACTCTGCACATACCTGGGTTTGAACCGAGGAGGTCCGGAGTAAGGTCTGACCATCTTTGGGATACACTGAATAATCTGCAGACAATAAATAACGTTTTTGCATTGACAGAGGTGCCAGTTAGTGGTAAAAAAAATATGCCTAACTAGCTAGCCGATTTTGCGAAACTATAGCTAGTTAGCTACTGACGTGACACACACGACCCTTGCGGCCATTTTAAAAGGGCACATGTTAGCCGGTAGCTTGTTAGCTAGCTAACGTTAGCTACACCGGGTTGTCAGAACTGTGCGAATATATCCATCTAATTAGCTAGTTATAGCTGTAACGTTATGTAACAGTTGCTATAAAAAGTAGTTCGTCATCTGATAAAAATTGAGATCTACGAGTGTGGGGGGAAATGTGGGATGATGTTATGACTAAACGCTGTGTACCAAACAACTTCGACTATAGTAGGCCATATTATATCAGTAACGTTATATTTTGATATCGTCTCGCAAAACAAGTCCACCTAGCTAACTAAGTCAACTAACATTAGTTGGCTCGCGTTAATAAACAAACGTTGCGGTTTACATGATTAAATAGACATCTGTTATTGAATATAAATTAAGAGGCTACACTGTACATTCTCGCTAGCTAAACTCCCAAAGCCTGTTTTGGCTAACGTTAACTAGCTACCAGCTAGCGACGTCTCTTTAAAGTTGATTTGCATACCACCACGTAAAACTAGTTGTTTGTAAATGGGACATTTTAATAGTAATTTACCTTTCAATTTTGTAATCGACACTAAACGCCTTCGTTCTTCTACAGTCAGATCCGTCGAAACGAAAATACTGTACTAAAGTTAAATGACATAGAAATGTGCAACAACAACAAAAAAAAATGGTGGAGGGTGTGCCGCTGCAAATCTTATTATATCCAGCCAAATATTTGTATAACTAACCCTCAGTGCTGCAAACGCTTGAGGCACAGTTAGAACAATGAGACATATTTCACCAGATGTGAAGCAATCCGCTTGGCGTTTACACTCACAACAGAAGATGGAACGAGATGAATTTTGGCCGACGTCCTGCTAATCATCTCATCGATTAAACATCTGATCGCAATACAGTTTTCAGTTCCCAAAACAGAGTGGACAAATTTTTGTCAAATGTACCATTTGCCAAAGGGAAAAAACGAATTGCGTTGTATAGGAGTGCAAAGGCGAATTGAGTTATTGCACACGCGCACTTCAGAGTAGGCGTCCCCTAACGGAAAGACTCCAATAGAATCTCGCTAAATTGTGATTAGCACTGCCAACCTCCTTGGTTGTTCCGCCCACTCTTACTCACTTGTTCCCATTTGAAACGATGGGTTGTGGTTTATCTTGGTTTAATTATTAATATCTTTGCGTAAACGGTCACTCAGAAACTTTCTTCTTCTATGGTGTTATGGCGGTCCTATAGAAAAAAAATCCATTGTAGTAAAACAGTGGGAAAGCTGACATCATACAAAATACCCACATTAAAAAAAATCAATTCCATACCTTCTGTCACCTTCCAATTCAAGTCACTTTTATTTTATTTTAGTTAACCTTTATTTACCTAGGCAAGTCAGTTCAGAACAAATTCTTATTTATGATGGCCTACCAAAAGGCCTCCTGCGGGGACAGGGGGATGGATTTATAAAATAAAAAAATAGGACAAAACACACACATCACGACAAAAGAGACACCACAACAGTACATAAAGAGAGACTTATGATAACAACATAGCATGACAGCAACACATGACAACACAACATGGCAGCACCACAACATGGTATAAACATTATTGGGCACAGACAACAGCCCAAAGGGCAAGAAGGTAGAGACAACAATACATCACATGAAGCAGCCACAACTGTGAGTAAGAGTGTCCATGATTGAGTCTTTGAACAAAGAGATGGAGATAAAACCGTCCAGTTTGAGTGTTTTTTGCAGCTCGTTCCAGTTGCTAGCTGCAGCGAACTGTAAAGAGGAGCGACCCAAGGATGTTTGTGCTTTGGGGACCTTTAACAGAATGTGACTGGCAGAATGGGTGTTGTATGTGGAGGATGATGGCTGCAGTAGGTTTCTCAGATACGGAGTAGTGAGGCCTAAGAGAGGTTTATAAATAAGCATCATCCAGTGGGTCTTGCAACAGGTATACAGAGATGTTTACAGAGGAGTATAGAGTGCAGTGATGTGTCCTATAAGGAGCAGTGGTGGCAGATCTGATGGCCGAATGGTAAAGAACATCTAGCCGCTCGAGAGCACCCTTACCTGCAGATCTATAAATTAAGTCTCCAAAATCTAGCATGGGTAGGATGGTCATCTGAATCAGGGTTAGTTTGGCAGCTGGAGTGAAAGAGGAGCGATTACGATAGAGGAAACCAAGTGTAGATTTAACCATAGCCTGCAGCTTTGATATGTGCTGAGAGAAGGACAGTCTAGCCATACTCCCAAGTACTTGCTCTAAACCCTCAGAGGTCATAATCACACAGGTGGGGAGAGGGGCATTCTTCTTACCAAACCACATGGCCCTTGATTTGAAGGTGCTAAGAGCAAAGTTAAGGGAAGAGAAAGCTGGTTGGACACTAAGAAAGCTTTGTTGTATAGTGTTTAACACAACATCCGGGGAGGGGCCAGCTGAGTATAAGACTGCATCATCTGCATATAAATGGATGAGAGAGCTTCCTACTGCCTGAGCTATGTTGTTGATGTAAATTGAGAAGAGCATGGGGCCTAGGATTTAGTCTTGGCGAACTCCCTTGGTGACAGGCAGTGGCTGAGACAGCAGATGTTCTGACTTTATACACGGCACTCTTTGAGAGAGGTAGTTAGCAAACCAGGCCAAAAGACTCCTCAGAGATACCAAAACTCCTTAGCAGGCCCACATGAATGGAATGGTCTACAGTATCAAAAGCTTTGTCCAAGTCAATAAAAATGGCAGCACACCATTGCTTAGAATCAAGTGTAATGGTGACATAATTTAGGACCTTTAAGGTTGCAGTGACACATCCATAACCTAAGAGGAAACCAGATTTCATACCAGAGAGAATACTATAGACAATAAGAAAGCCAGTCAGTTGATTATTGACAAGTTTTTCCAACACTTTTGATAAACAGGGTAAAATAGAAATTGGCCAATAACAGTTCGTATCAGCTTAATCTCCCCCTTTAAATAAAGGACGCACCGTGGCTGCCTTCCAAGCAATGGGAACCTCTCCAGAGAGGAGAGACTGGTTAAAAAGGTCAGATATAGGCTTGGTGATGATAGGGGAAGCAACTATAAAGAAGAAAGGGTATAAACCATCTGACCCAGATGTTTTTTTGGGGTCAAGTTTAAGGTGCTCCATTAGCACCTCGGACTCAGTGACCGTCTGCAGGGAGAAACTTTGTAGCGGGGCAGGGGAAAAAGAGGGAGGAGCATCGGGGATAGTCGCATTAGAAAGGTGGGATATGAGGAAATGTTGGACGGGCAAGGAGGCATGGCTGAGTCAATTAGGAATCCTGGCTTAATGAAGTGGTGATTACAGCTCAGTCATGTGCTCCTTGTCAGTAACAACCACATCATCAACATTAAGGGACATGGGCAGAACTTCTCCTTAAACTAACTAACTTTGGCCTTCCAGATAGCATGAGTGCACTTATATCTTATTTGCCTGAACGAGAGCCAGTCAGCCTGAGTATGCGTGTGCCGAGCCTTTCACCAAATTTAATTCTTGAGGTGAAGTAACTCTGCCAGATCACGGTCGAATCAGGGGCTGAACCTGTTATTATTTCTCATTTTCTTTATGGGGGGCGTTTAACAATACCACTGTAAATATTAAAATAGAAGGTCCTAAGCATCTTCGACAGAGGGGGTCAAGCTCATTCTATACCAATTAACAGGAGGTCTGGTCATGAAGGAAGGATTGCTCATGAAAGTTTTTTAGCAAGTGTTATTACAAATCAGGACAGGTCGTTTCACTGAACAAGCATTACGAACACAGGCTGTAAGATAGTGACCACTAAGGTCATTACAGAAAACACCAGACTGTTACCTATCAGGATTATTTGTGAGGAGCGAAGATTATTTCACAATAATTTTTGCAATACCTCAACTCTAAACTCGCTGAGCCCCAAAAAGCAATCTGCTGCACTCACAATAATTACAATTTTCTCTGATTTCTTCATTGTTTTTGCTATGCAGTTTATGACCATTGCAATAAATTCTACAAAGTCCACCCTTTTCATGTAATATATCAGGATCCCTTGATTGCCGAGAAACATTCACTGGTGCAGTTCGAATTAACATTGAGTCTTCAACTCCACTCGCTCCTTCCACTCTTCTCACTGCCTCCAGATAGGAGACACGCTGGACAGCCCTTATTCTCGCCACCTCTGTCTCCTTCACCCTAACAGGGAAATCCGGGGACTCAGGCTCACGTTCACCACCACAGTTGCAACATGTAACCTCAGCTGGCATACAATATTCTTCCCGTCTGCATACACTTGAAACATGCCCAAATAATTTCTGTTTATAACACTGGAGGGGCTTGTGCACAAAAGCATAGCTTTACATGAGAAGGGAGAGACTCAGCAAAAAACAACAATATAGACAAAGTGGGTTTTCGTATACCATCCACCATACAGGACATTTCTCCAAAAAGTACAATCTTTGTCCCCATGTGCAGTTGCAAACCGTAGTCTGGCTTTTTTATGGCGGTTTTGGAGCAGTGGCTTCTTCCTTGCTGAGCGGCCTTTCAGGTTATGTCGATATAGGGCTTGTTTTACTGTGGATATAGATACTTTGTACCTGTTTCCTCCAGCATCTTCACAAGGTCCTTTGCTGTTGTTCTGGGATTGATTTGCACTTTTCGCACCGAAGTATGTTCATCTCTAGGAGACAGGACGCATCTTCTTCCTGAGCAGTATGACGGCTGCGTGGTCCCATGGTGTTTATACTTGCATACTTTTGTTTGTACAGATGAACTTGGTACCTTCGGGCATTTGGAAATTGCTCCCAAGGATGAACCAGACTTGTGGAGGTCGACAATTTATTTTAATATAATATATAATATATGCCATTTAGCAGACGCTTTTATCCAAAGCGACTTACAGTCATGTGTGCATACATTCTACGTATGGGTGGTCCCGGGAATCGAACCCACTACCCTGGCGTGACAAGCGCCATGCTCTACCAACTGTGCTACAGAAGGACCACCATTTTCTGAGGTCTTAGCTGATTTCTTTGATTTTTTTCTTTTGATTTTCCCATGATGTCAAGCAAAGTGGCACTGAGTTTGAAGGTAGGCCTTGAAATACATCCACAGGTAAACCTCCAATTGACACAAATTATGTCAATTAGCCTATCAGAAGCTTCTAAAGCCATGACATAATTTTCTGGAATTTTCCAAGCTGTTTAAAGGCACATTCAACTTAGTGTATGTAACATTTGACCCCCTTGTGTCGTGCACAAAGTAAATATCCTAACTGACTTGCCCAAACTATAGTTTGTTAACAAGACATTAGTGGAGTGGTTGAACAATTTGTTTTAATGACTCCAACCTAAGTGTAGGTAAACTTACGACTTCAATTTTAAGTGTTCAGACTGCTGAGACTTGAAATTGATCTCAGTTGCATCCTGTTTCCATTGATCATCATTATGATGTTTCTACAACTTGATTGGAGTCCACCTTTCGGTAAATTCAATTGATTGGACATGATTTGGAAAAGCACATACCTGTCTATAAAAGCTTGAACATTTGACAGTACATGTCAGAGCAAAAACCAAGCCATGAGATTGAAGGAAATGTCCATAGAGCTTCGAGACAGGATTGTGTCAAGGCACAGATCTGGGGAAGGGTACCCCAACATTTCTGCAGCATTAAAGGTCCCCAAGAATACAGTGGCCTCCATCATTCTTAAATGGAAGATGTTTTGAACCACCAAGACTAGAGTTGGCTGCCCAGCCAAACTGAGCAATCAGGGGGAGTCAGGGAGATGACAAAGAACCCAATGTTCACTCTGACAGAGCTCCAGAGTTCCTCTATGGGGATGAGATAACCTTCCTGTTAGAGGAATTTATTTCCTATATGTTCAATTAAAACACTCTGTCCGTTTCTAAGAATTTGTAAGATACTTATTTGCATAAAATGGGCAGAGACCAGTCTCATAATTAATCAGTAGCGTTTATTTTCGAGAGCACTCGTCATAATACAATGTACATTGGTTTATATATTGGTAAATATACATTTATATTATATACCTCACATTTCGTCGTAAATGTCTCTCCTCCTCTCAGATACAATGGCAATATAGTTCACAAGCCTTCCCACATTGTCTGCCACCTGTTAAACAATCTACTACTAGCCCAAGGTCTCCCCCCTCCCTGGGTAGAGACAGAATGTCCTGTAAGGAACACAGCATTCCAGCCGGTCTGACGATAGCTCCATTAGTTTCTAACAAGGAACAGAAAGTCCTTGTTCTAATTTGTGACGAAAACTACACACATTACATTCAGTATTATGATTATAATAAGATTCATACATCCCTACAGTAACATAGTAGTATTCTGTTTAGTTATAGATCTGATTTAAATGCATACATCATTTAGTCATTATTCATAAAAATCCCTTAACACTTCCAGAACTACAACAGTCTCTGCAGCACTTCCACCAATCAGGCCTTTCTGGTAGAGTGGCCAGACGGAAGCCACACCTCAGTAGAAGACACATGACAGCCCGCTTGGAGTTTACCAAAAGGCACCTAAAGGACCCTCAGACCATGAGAAACAAGATGCTCTATTCTGATGAAACCAAGATTGAACTCTTTAGACTGAATGCCAAATGTCACGTCTGGAGGAAATCTGGCACCACCCCTACGGTGAAGCATGGTGGTTGCAGCATCATTCTGTGGGGATTATTTTTCAGTGGCAAGGACTGGGAGACTAGTCAGGATTGAGGGAAAAGATGAACGGAGCAAAGTACAGAGAGATCCATAATGAAAACCTGCTGCAGAGAGCTCAGGACCATAGACTGTGGCGAAGGTTCACCTTCCAACAGGACAACGACCTTAAGCACACAGCCAAAACAACGCAGGAGTGGCTTCTGGACTGGTCTCTGAATTTAGTTGGGTGGTCCAGCCAGAGCTGGACTTGAACCCGATCAAACATTTCTGGAGAGGCCTGAAAATAGCTGTGCAGCAACGCTCCTCATCCAACCTGACAGAGCTTGAGAGGATCTGCAGAGAAGAATGGGAGAAACTCCCCAAATACAGGGGTGCCAAGCTTGTAGCGTCATACAAATCAAATCAAATGTTATTTGTCACATACACATGGTTAGCAGATGTTAATGCAAGTGTAGCGAAATGCTTATTTCTGGATAAGCATTTCTGGATGATAGAGGGGTGAACAGGCAGTGACTCGGGTGGTTGTTGTCCTTGATGATCTTTATGGCCTTCCTGTGACATCGGGTGGTGTAAGTGTCCTGGAGGGCAGGTAGTTTGCCCCCGGGTGATGCTTTGTGCAGACCTCACTACCCTCTGGAGATCCTTACGGTTGTGGGCGGAGCAGCTGCCGTACCAGGCGGTGATACAGCCCGACAGGATGCCCTCGATTGTGCATCTGTAGAAGTTTGTGAGTGCTTTTGGTGACAAGCCAAATTTCTTCAGCTTCCTGAGGTTGAAGAGGCCGCGCTGCGCCTTCTTCACCACGCTGTCTGTGTGGGTGGACCAATTCAGTTTGTCCGTGATGTGTACGCAGAGGAACTTAAAACTTACTACCCTCTTCACTACTGTCCCGTCGATGTGGATAGGGGGGTGCTCCCTCTGCTGTTTCCTGAAGTCCACAATCATCTCCTTAGTTTTGTTGACGTTGAGTGCGAGGTTATTTTCCTGACACCACACTCTGAGGGCCCTCACCTCCTCCCTGTAGGCCGTTTCGTCGTTGTTGGTAATCAAGCCTACCACTGTAGTGTCGTCCGCAAACTTGATGATTGAGTTGGATGTGTGCATGGCCACGCAGTGGTGGGTGAACAGGGAGTACAGGAGAGGGTTCAGAACGCACCCTTGTGGGGCCCCAGTGTTGAGGATCAGCAGGGTGGAGATGTTACCTACCCTCACCACCTGGGGGCAGCCAGTCAGGAAGTCCAGTAACGAGTTGCACAGGGCGGGGTGGTTGCGATTGCATCGTCTGTGGACCTATTGGGATGGTAAGCAAATTGGAGTGGGTCTAGGGTGTCAGGTAGGGTGGAGGTGATATGGTCCTTGACTAGTCTCTCAAAGCACTTCATGATGACGGAAGTGAGTGCTACGGGGCGGTAGTTGTTTAGCTCAGTTACCTGAAGACTCAAGGCTGTAATTGCTGACAAAGGTGCTTCAACAAGATACTGAGTAAATGGTTTGAATACTTATGTAAATGTGATAATTAATTAATATATATATATATACACACTACCAGTCAAACGTTTTAGAACACCTACTTGTTCAAGGGTTTTTCTTTATTTGTACTATGTTCTACATTGTAGAATAATATTGAGACAACAAAACTATGAAATAACACACATGGAATCATGTAGTAACCAAAAAAGTGTTAAACAAATTAAAATATATGTTATATTTGAGATTCTTCAAATAGTCACCCTTTGCCTCAATGAGAGCTTTGCACACTCTTGCATTCTCTTAACCAGCTTCAACTGGAATGCTTTTCAACAGTCTTGAAGGAGTTCCCACATATGCTGAGCACTTGTTGGCTGCTTTTCCTTCACTCTGTTGTCCAACTCATCCCAAACCATCTCGATTTGGTTGATGTTGGGTGATTATGGAGGCCAGGTCATTTGATACAGCACTCCATCACTCTCCTTCTTGGTCAAAGAGGCTGAAGTTGTGTTGGGTCATTGTGCTGTTGAAAAAAAAATTATAGTCCCACTAAGCCCAAACCAGATGGGATGGCGTATCACTGCAGAATGCTGTGGTAGTCATGCTGGTTAAGTGTGCCTTGAATTCTAAATAAATCACAGACAGTGTCACCAGCAAAGCACCCCCACACCATACCAACTCCTCCTCCATGCTTTACGGTGGGAAATACACATGCAGAGATCATCTGTTCACCCACACCTTGTCTCACAAAGACACGGTGGTTGGAACCTGTTAGAATTATTATGAATAAATGAATAAACAATATCCCCTTTTCAAATAGAACTGTAACTAAGTAAACTTATACTCTGTTTTATTATTTCTGATTAACTATATGAGTTCATAAGAAGGGATTGTGTGACACGGACAAGGAGTATTTCAAGTTAATGAACACCATTCCAACTAGGAAGCAACGAATGGGTTGTGGATTAAGTAAACAGATAAGGTAGTTAAACTATGGTTGAACCGACAAAACTTATTTTTTACATTTTGATTTGTTTCACAGTTTTTTGGTTACTACATGATTCCATATGTGTTATTTCATAGTTTTGATGTCTTCACTATTATTCTACAATATAGAAAATAGTAAAAATAAAGAAAACCCCTTGAATGAGTAAGTGTTCTAAAACCTTTGGCTGGTAGTGTACATTTGCAAAAATGTCAAAAAACCTGTTTTTGCTTTGTCATTATAGGGTATTGTGTGTAGATTGATGAGGGGGAAAAAACAATTTCATACATTTTAGAATAAGGCTGTAACGTAACAAAATGCGGAAAAAGTCAAGGGGTCTGAATACTTTCCAAATGCACTGTATATGGCTAAACCTTTCCACATAATTGGAATGAATAGCACAACACCTAAAGTGCTATAGCCAATAGGATAAGAAAAAGTCAATCAGTTGGTAGAGGCATCGGGCTGTTTTCTAACAATTGATGAACAATTGATTGTAGGATGAAATTGGGTTGGTACACTGACTTTGTACAACATTTTTGCAGTGCAAACATCATTAGTTATTATCAAAGGATTATACAGGACATGAAACCATTAAGACATTGGTATTTACCCACTGGGCACACACTGGCTAGTCTTGTTTATGACATTTCATATTCAGATTTTTATCAGATATATTTAGGTGGCTTTATTTTAGGTGGCTTTGTGACCAACTGTAGGCATTCAGATACAACAATACATTATTGTTTAAAGGTTTATTAATAGTACTGATATTTATCATCTCATGCTAATGATCCATGCACAATGTCTACAATAGTCACATTTTTTAATTCATTGCAATGCTGCTTTAGTTAGAGATACGACAGACACCGTAGGTTTGAATTGTTAATAGCATTTCTTCTCTTTAAAACTGATTTTCTATATCCCTGGTTGCTTCGACTTCAAGTAAAAAATCTTGCCTTCTTCTGGTGCATTATTTCTCAAAACACAATACAGTCATAGTGGAGCCATTGACTGTCCACTCACATCTGTGCATATACACACCAAAAGTACTTCATTTTGACAACACAGCCAACTGGATTCCATCTTACAAAGCCATTTAACATTCAAATGATACCAGCTTACTGGTTTCAGACTTTTGAAGGATCAGGCACAGCTCCATACTTTGTTGATCGAGGAGGAAAGAGAGAACAAAACCTGCAATGCATGGGTTGATGACAATCTGGATTATACTGAGGAATGTTTCTGTACAGCTTCTTTATTTTGACTTTTGAGTTGCAGTAGGGCCTACTGTTTGACCTGGGTTCAAGTATTATGGCACACATGCTACAATCCCAATCACACAGCAGGTTGGACACATACATTATGACAACAAGCTTGAGTCTTTTGGGAGTGAATTATGTCCAGGGAGATACAAGCTAACCTGAGGCATCCACAGCCAGAAAACGGTGGACTTTTCAGTGGAACAATCTAATTGAAAGATCAGTACATACTAAACTACAGTGGGTGGATACAGACCAGTATTAATATGTCAATCATTAAAGGAACAATACTCTTGTCATTAGAGGACCAATACTGCAGTAGCAAAGGCAACTTACTGATATGATTCTCTACATGGGTGTGGGGTCTTGCTTCATGGGCACTTTGTTTCATTGAGACAGTCTCTCTCACGCACGCACACACACATGTTTCAGACACTAACAACAGCTCTATGCAGTACATGACATGACACAGATAGCTATGACTATCATCAAGGTATTATCTGAGAAGTACAGTAAATCTATGAATATTATTGTCACATATGCTCCGTGGTCCAAGGCCTAGGAGATAAGACAGATGTATTGTAGGAGGTTGAAGGTTAATGGACATTCAAGGTTGGAGACCAACAAGGAGGATCAAAAACTACATTCAGAGTGCTTTCACTCTCTCATCTCAAGAGGTGCCAGATTTCCATCCTCAATAACACCAGACAACATAGATGCTTTCCCCCTGCTCTCTCCATCATGGCTTGCCAGTCCAGGGCTCTGAAAAGAAAAAGGTCATCATAAGATTCTGTGTGTTTGAGAGAAGTTAGTGTGGGCGAGCTACTGTATGTGACAACTTGCGTTTGTGATTTAAAGTATGTAAACATGCACCTGTGAACATTCTCACAGATTCACATTCTCATCCTCACATAAATGTTTATGTACCGGACTACTGGATGTTGAACTTGTGTGAGGCTGGAGGATGAGATTGGATGAGCTTGGCATCGGCACCGGGGCTGCAGAGCCCCTCGATCAGGTTCTTGTTGCAGTCTCCTAGGCTTCCCATGGGGGAGAGTTTGGGGTAGGCCACATGGCCCGTTAGGTCCAGTAGATCTTCCAGGGCTCGGGCATTACTTATGCCATTGTGCTGGACCTCATTGACTGGGGAGTACTCTGGGATGGAGACAAGCTCCTCCTTGGAAACTGGGCTGAGAGAGGACAAGGGATGGAGCAAATTTGTGAATTTCATAATGGTTATTCCCTCGATGGTATACTACTATGGAACATGCTGCCCTTGAGTAATCGAGGGCGGATATGAGGTGAATAATAAATGTGAAGCCATTTTCATTATCAATATTCCTCAGGGTATGACGAAGTGCTGTGGAAAAGCTCGGAATAGGATTCTGTTGATACAAAATCCCTAATATGCCCTGAGGGTAACACACATAGGTAGCTGGTATGGTGGGCAATACATATGCAAATGTTCATACAGTTCCATTTATTGAATCAGTTATATGTACATCATCATGTATTCCTGTAGATAGACATGGCCTTGCTCTGATGGCTTACCTGACCTCCATGGACTGCACCTCGTCATACACCCCGCTGCTTTTCACAACCAGAGGCTCCAGGTTGATGAGTGGGGGTGGGGGTCGGCCCACCGGCAGGGACGCCATGGACGGTTTCTTGGGCTGCACCTCTTGTGCGATTGTCTGTGTGGCCAACTTCACATTTACTTGGGTACACTTCTGGATTTTGAGCTGAGCAGTGACTTGGCTGCTCACCTGGGTTTCCTCCGGTTTCTCCAGCTTCTTCACCTGTACATTCTCTTGCTGGTTCACTTTGGAAGCGACCCGTCCCTTTACAAAGACACTCTCTTGCTTAAGAACCTGGGCTCCACCCTGTCCATTCACTTGGGCGGTCTGTTGTTTATTTATTTGTTTAGCGTCCTGTCCCTTTTGCAGATCAGTCTTCAGTGGGGTTACCTGGTAGGTGGCTTGTCCCTTCACCAGGACACTGTCCTGCTTGTTGACATGAACAGTGACCTGTCCATTAACCTGAGACTCAACCTTTGGGTTTTCTTGCACATTCACCTGAGCATTAGTTTCAATCTTGATCTTTGAGTTCATTTGCATTTCCCCTGTAGAGAACAAAATTATCACATTGCACAGAACTATTCCCTGAGAAAGAGCACCACAAGAACTGACCAAGGACGGCTTAAAAATATGCTAAATATACACATATCCCATGCCTCCCCTAGAATCATGTCAGAATTTGTTAAATCCCTGGCCAATATTACCCCTTGAAATTGTCCCATTCCTTAACCTATATGCACTACTGTGGCAACATATCATACATGACTACATTTGTGAGCCAGAGGGGTTCCCAAGATCAAGTAGACAGGCAGATTTGCTTGTTCTACATCAGCTAATCAAATAGAACAAGAAATGCAGATTGGTCTTTCTCTTCAATTTCATTACATTTTCTAAATACTGTATGTATTAGGTAACAACACATCCGCAATGCTGAACATTAACATGAGGGCGCCTCAGGGGTGCGTGCTCAGTTCCCTCCTGTACTCCCTGTTCACTCATGACTCCACAGCCAGGCACAACTCCAACATCATCATTACGTTTGCTGATGACTCAACAGTGGTAGGGCTAATCACCGACAACGATGAGACAGCCTATAGGGAGGAGGTCAGAGACCTGACCATGTGGTGCAAGGACAACAACCTCTCCCTCAACATCAAGACAAAGGAGTTGATTGTGGACTACAGGAAAAGGAGGACCGAGCACGCCCCCATTCTCATCGACGGGGCTGTAGTGGAGCAGGTTGAGAGCTTCAAGTTCCTTGGCGTCCACATCAACAACAAACTAATATGGTCTAAGCACACCAAGACAGTCGTGAAGAGGGCACGACAAAACCTATTTCTCTTCAGGAGGGTAGTGCGTACAGCCCAGTACATCACCGGGGCCAAGCTTCCTGCCAACCAGGACCTCTATACCAGGCGGTATCAGAGGAAGGCCCTAAAATTTGTCAAAGACTCCAGCCACCCTAGTCATAGACTGTTCTCTCTGCTGCCACACGGCAAGCGGCACCGGAGTGCCAAGTCAAGGTCCCAGATGCTTCTAAACAGCTTCTACCCTCAAACCATAAGACTCCTGAACAACTAATCAAATGGCTACTCAGACTATTTGCACCCCTCCCCACGCTGCTGCTACTCTCTGTTATTATCTATGCATAGCCACTTTAACAACCCTACCTGCATGTACATAATTATCTCAATTACCTCGACACCGGTGCCCCCGCACATTGACACATTGACTCTGTACCGGTACCCCCTGTATATAGCCCGCTATTGTTATTTACTGCTGCTCTTTAATTATTTGTTTTTCTTATCTCCTACTTTAAAAAAAATGTTGTTGTATTTTCTTAAAACTGCATCGTTGGTTAAGGGCTCATAAGTAAGCATTTCACTGTAAGGTTATTTCACCTGTTGTATTCGGCACATGTGACAAATAACATTTGATTTGATGTTCAACCTTTCTAGTGAAAAATAGTACGGATGAAGTTACATGCTGAGGGCTGCATTTTGGCAGGAACAGAGGAGTTATAAATAGCCAAAGACCTTGAACATAATCTAGGATGCAGAGCGAATCCAATCCTCTCCCGAGGACAGGTATTGGAAAAACACTGCTAAATTACAGCCATGCAGGAGTCTCCTATGTTGATGGAAAAGTACTGGGGTCTCTCACCCACCATGCCCAGACTACTTTCTGTTGCCACTGGGTGGGACTCCTATACAACATGCTTTAATAAGCATTTATACATTCATAGGGGGTCTTTCCTGCTCGGGCAGGCAGAGTATCAGTGGGTGAGTGGAATGGATCACCTACCTGGTGGTGAGACAGGCTGAGGCAGAGTATCCACCTGCCCTTCCTCATTCTGCTTCAATATGGAACAAAGATGGAGGCAACATTATTCCACAGCAAATAAGAACAAGATGATGTACAATACTGTGTGATTAAGACCTGTAGTAATCAGGACGCATAAACCAATGTATCAACAATGATACAATTTAATCCTGATAATGATCACAACATAGATATAAAAACAAAAGCTCTTCGGGGAGTGGGGGGTACAAGCTGCAAAGGACATACTATGTTAGTATGCAATACCTTACAAGATCACACAACATCACATGGATAATATAACAGTCAGCAGGTCCCTTTCTTGAAGCGGTGCAGAGCTATGAGAACGGCAGGCATGTCTACAGTACCTTCATCTCAGCCTGGTTCTCATCACTCTTCCTCGTTCTCTTCATTATCTCCTCAATTCTCTGTGGGGATTGCATCAACATTTGATTAAGGACCGGTCCAGACTTTGATGACGTGTATTGAGCGGTGAAAACTGGGTTTCAGAGAGGCTGATTTATTCAGTAATAGGCATTGAGTTCTGAGTCATAAAAACCTTCTTCCGCAGATGTCTCTCCTCTTCTTGTTGTAGCTTGAGTACCTCTCTCTCCTGACGCTGACGCTCCGCATCCTTCTGTGCCTGTAACTCGGCCTCCTCCTTCTGTATTGATGAAGATAGAGGATTTATGCTTGGAAGTGAAACAGTACTGTGTGCTGTGCAAACAACCCATGTTAAACATGCACCAGAGTAGACTTTCTGCATATCACCATACAGACAGTCACAACATAGTGACCCCCCCACCTCTCTGTCCATCTTGACCTGTAGCTCCTTATCCTGGCCCTCCCGCTGCAGTTTCTCCTCTTCCTCCCACGTCCTACGGAGGTCCTCCTGTCTGCTCCTCTCCTCCTCAGCCCGTCGAGCCTCCTCCTCCTGCCGTGCTCGCTCCTCTGCCTGTCTCCTCCTCAGCTGCTCCGCCTTCAGACTGAGTGACACAGAGACAGACATGATGACTTGCAGTATATGCCATCAGTCACATCCACAGACACGCAGACACACCATCTGTCCGTCATGTACTGACAAACAAAGAGACGCATGGTGACACTAACCACTGAGACACACAGTCTCCTTACCGCTCATCCTCCTCCTGCTCACGACGTTGTTTCTCCTCCAGCTCCTTCTGCACCCTGGCCAGACGCCTACGCTCCGCTAGCAGTCTAGATGCTTCCTCTGCGCTTGTCGTTCCAGCAATTCCTTTTCCTGTTGGCGTCACTGACGATGGCTCTGTCACAAAGATAAAGGCCCAAATGTGTGTGCATTGAAACTCGTGCCCTTTTGACAATGCACTGATAGATGTACTTAAATATTGATATACACAAAACGATTGGTAAAGATTCTCACCTGTGCTGTTATCTGTATTCAGGTCGCTGCAGGCGGACTTTGGCATCTTCTTGTCTGGATTGTCTATTTTCGAGGCTTTCCTATCAGCAGTCTCAGCCATAGGACTCTTCTTATCAGGGTTGTCCTTCTTTTCAGAAATCTCACCTTTGAAGTTCTTACTGGGGGTCTCAGTTTTTGGGAATCTCTTTTCTGGGGTCTCAGTGTTAGACAGTTTTTTTTCAGCGGTGTCGGCTTGAGAAGACTTCTCAGGGCTCTGAATATCAGACATCTTTTTCACAGGGGTCTCTGGCTTGGAGACATTTCTGTCACTGATGTTGTTGTGCCCTTTGGCTTCTTCAACTTGTCCGTCCTCCTTCTTGTTGCCGTCAGCAACCGGGGTGGTGGGTCTGTGCCTGATGGGAGAAGAGTGGTACTGGCGCACAGTGCAAGGAGACTGGGTACAGCTCTTAGGCAACAACCTAGCAACAAGAAAGACATCATCACCCTCTGTCACAGTATCTAGGATCGACCACATGGATTCAGCAGCAGGACAGCGAGTCTTACTTGGGGGTGGCGGGGGAGGCTGAGCGTCTGGTGAACATGGCTGGGGATTCTGCTCTTCTCACAGGGGAGCCTGTCGCCGGGGAGCCAGTCCTTCTCTCTCTGCGCAACCTCTCCTTCTGAAAACACACCAGAGAGAATGTCAGTGTGTGTGCATGTGTGTGTAATCCTGCCAACATGGCCCTGCCAACTCTTCACTGGTTTCTGTCTATTCCACAACCAAGTGGGTAGGTAAAACAAGTCTGACCTTGGGGGTTTGAGGGGTGGAGATAGACCCCCCTGCAGACTCCTCTGGAGAGCCCTGGAGCCTCCGTCGATTAGCCCGGCTTGGCGAGCCCTGATAGGGTGACCTGTGGGGGCTGCAGGGAGCTGCACAACGACAGACATCAGACACTCAGAGGTCAAAGGATAAAATCAAGTTAAGATGTATTGTGGTCAGAGGAGATACAATGATGGTAATTCCATATTTTCCGATCAATATCCACAGTATAGGTATGGAGGAAACTAACTATACTATCCATTTTTGTAATGAATCATACAAATTATTTTGTCTTTTTGCATGGTCATATGTCGCAAGTTAGAGTGATGTTTGCACAATCCCCCCAAATACATCACGAATACTATATAAATTGTCATTTAGAAAATAAAATAAAAAACACCCACACACATTACTACTGCCATATTTACAGTGGTGTAGTGGAGGGTAAACACTGTTTACTCACCTTTTTTATTTCACACGAGCGTTACAGAAAAATGTATTGATAGTACTGTGTTTATCCACCTATTTTGTTTACCACTACATCACTGTACATTATGTAAGGCATGCAATGTTAGGCAACACTTTTGTGAAGCATCTTAGTGTGTAGGTATTTTTTCTCCTTGTCACTCCAAAACATACACAGAAACACAGTAGACAGCTGTTACACACATACTGAATACACACATTTAAACACATCTATACCCTCAGACACATACATTCAAAAAAGCCAGACCTAGACATAAATAAAATAGATCAAATGTCATGTCTATCGGCAGAAGTAGAAATGCTGCCATGCATTCCCTAGTTTCTACATCACTAACGCTGCATGATGTCACTGGTGTGTTACCTGCCTGGAAACATTTACTGCCTATGTGCAAAAACTTGTCGGTCCAAATGTTTTGTCTAGCTGCTCCCTGTGCATCGGTGGCAGGGCAGATGGAGGTCTGCTGCACTGTGGCACTGTGGCACTGGGTCATAGAGGAGTGGGTGTGGGTAAGAAGGCGGTGGACCATCAGGCTCTCCACAGAGTTCATGTGACAGCGCTGGGCTGATGGAGGGGTCAGGGGTCAATGGAGGAGTTGGCAGGAGAGGATGGAGATGAGGATGACGAACAAAACAAAATGCCATGAGGGACATGAGACGGAGAAATGAAGGTGCTCGAAGCAGAAGGAGAATGGGGCTAAGAATGCTTGTCCTAGACTAGTGAGTACTGTACACCCGGACAATGGAAAAGATGTATGGGTCTGCCTCAAAAATGTTTCATTGTCATTTGTGATTCCACCGACAGAAGTAGCTATGAGCAGTGAGGGTGAGAGTAGCAGTTTCCAAAGTCATAGTGTTTAGGTTAGTAGTAGTAGCACTGATAGTAGTAGTAGTAGTGATAATAGTACTAGTAGTGGTGATAGCAGCCACAGTAGCAGTAATAGTAGTAATAGTGGTGATCGTGGTAGTACTAGTGGTGATAGTAGTAGAAGGAGTAGTATTAGTGGTGATAGTAGTAGAAGGAGTAGTACTAGTGGTGATAGTATCAGTAATTGTAGCAGTAATAGTGGTGAAATAAGCAGTTGTAGTAGTAGTAGTACTAGTGGTGATAGTAGTAGATGGAGTAGTAGTAATGGTGATAGAAGTAGTACTAGTGGTGAAATAAGTAGTAGTAGTAGTAGTAGTAGTAGTAGTAGTACTAGTGGTGAAATAAGCAGTTGTAGTAGTAGTAGTACTAGTGGTGGCAGTAGCAGTGGTAGCAGTAATAGTAGTAGTACTAGTGGTGATAGTAGTAGATGGAGTAGTACTAGTGGTGATAGCAGTAGAAGGAGTAGTACTAGTGGTGATAGTAGAATGATTAGTAGTAGTAGTAGTAGTACTAATAGTAGTAGTAGTGGTGATAGAAGTAGTAGTAGTACTAGTGGTGATAGTAGTAGTCGTAGTACTAGTAGTTGTAGTGATAGTAGTAGTAGTGGTGATAGTTGTAGAAGGAGAAGTAGTAGTAGTAGTAATAGTAGTAGTAGTAGTAGTGGTGATAGTAGTAGAAGGAGTAGTATTGATAGTAGTAGTGGTGATATAAGTAGCAGTAGTACTAGTAGTTGCAGTGATAGTAGTAGTAGTAGTAGTGGTGCTGATAGTAGTAGAAGGAGAAGTAGTAGTACTAGTAGTAGTAGTGGTGATAGTAGTAGAAGGAGTAGTAGTAGTAGTAGTGGTGCTGATAGTAGTGGAATGAGAAGTAGTAGTAGTAGTGGTGATAGTAGTAGAAGTAGTAGTACTAGTGGTGATAGTAGAAGGATTAGTCGTAGTAGTAGTACTAGTAGTAGTAGTAGTAGTAGTAGTAGTAGTAGTGGTGATAGTAGTAGTAGTAGTAGTGGTAGTAGTAGTGGTGATAGAAGTAGTAGTAGTACTATTGGTGATAGTAGTAGTAGTAGTAGTACTAGTAGTTGTAGTGATAGTAGTAGTAGTAGTGGTGATAGTAGTAGAAGGAGAAGTAGTAGTAGTAGTGGTGATGATAGCAGTAGAAGGAGTAGTAGTAGTAGTAGTAGTAGAAGTAGTAGTACTAGTGGTGATAGTAGAATGATTAGTAGTAGTAGTAGTACTAGTAGTAGTAGTGGTGATAGTAGTAGTACTAGTAGTAGTAGTAATGGTGATAGTAGTAGTAGTAGTAGTGATAGTAGTAGTGGTGATAGAAGTAGTAGTAGTACTAGTTGTGATAGTAGTAGTAGTAGTACTAGTAGTAGTAGTAATGGTGATAGTAGTAGTAGTAGTAGTAGTAATAGTAGTAGTGGTGATAGAAGTAGTAGTAGTACTAGTTGTGATAGTAGTAGTAGTAGTACTAGTAGTTGTAGTGATAGTAGTAGTAGTGGTGATAGTAGTAGAAGGAGAAGTAGTAGTAGTAGTGGTGCTGATAGTAGTAGAAGGAGTAGTAGTAGTAGTAGTAGTAGTACTAGTAGAAGTAGTGGTGATAGTAGTAGTAGTAGTAGTAGTAGTAGTACTAGTGGTGATATTAGTAGAAGGAGAAGTAGTAGTAGTAGTAGTAGTAGTGATAGTAGTAGAAGGAGAAGTAGTAGTAGTAGTAGTAGTAGTGATAGTAGTAGAAGGAGTAGTAGTAGTAGTAGTGAGAGTAGTAGTGGTGGTGATAGAAGTATTAGTAGTACTAGTAGTTGTAGTAATAGTAGTAGTAGTGGTGCTGATAGTAGTGGAATGAGAAGTAGTAGTACTAGTGGTGATAGTAGAAGGATTAGTCGTAGTAGTAGTACTAGCAGTAGTAGTAGTAGTAGTGGTGGTGATATAAGTAGTACTAGTGGTGAAATAAGTAGTAGTGGTGATAGAAGTAGTAGTAGTAGTACCAGTGGTGATAATAGTAGTACTAGTGGGGATAGTAGTAATACTAGTGGTTATAGTTGTAGAAATAGTAGTAGCAGTCATAGTAGTTTTGGTGATCGTAGTAGTAGTGGTGATAGTAGTAGTAGTGGTGATAGTAGTAGAAGGACTAGTAGTATTAGTAGTAGTAGTAGTAGTAGTAGTAGTGGTGCTGATAGTAGTAGAAGGAGAAGTAGTAGTAGTACTAGTAGTAGTAGTGGTGATAGTAGTAGAAGGAGTAGTAGTAGTAGTAGTAGTAGTAGAAGTAGTAGTACTAGTGGTGATAGTAAAAGGATTAGTAGTAGTAGTAGTAGTAGTACAAGTAGTAGTAGTGGTGATAGTAGTAGTAGTAGTAGTGATAGTAGTAGTGGTGATAGAAGTAGTAGTAGTACTAGTGGTGATATTAGTAGAAGGAGAAGTAGTAGTAGTAGTAGTAGTGAGAGTAGTAGTAGTGAGAGTAGTAGTGGTGATAGAAGTAGTAGTAGTACTAGCAGTTGTAGTAATAGTAGTAGTAGTGGTGATAGTAGTAGAAGGAGAAGTAGATGTAGTACTAGTAGTAGTAGTGGTAGTAGTGGTGCTGATAGTAGTAGAAGGAGAAGTAGTAGTAGTAGTGGTGATAGAAGTAGAAGGAGTAGAAGTAGTAGTAGTAGTAGTAGTAGTGGTGCTGGTAGTAGTAGAAGGAGAAGTAGTAGTAGTACTAGTAGTAGTAGGGTGATAGTAGTAGAAGGAGTATTAGTAGCAGTAGTGGTGCTGGTAGTAGTAGAAGGAGAAGTAGTAGTAGTACTAGGGTGATAGTAGTAGAAGGAGTAGTAGTAGTAGTAGTAGTAGTGGTGCTGATAGTAGTAGTAATAGTAGTAGTACTAGTAGTATTAGTGGTGATAGTAGTAGAAGGAGTAGTACTAGTGGTGATAGTAGAAGGATTAGTAGTAGTAGTAGTAGTAATACTAGTGGTGATAGTAGTAGAAGGAGTATTAGTAGTACTTGTATGTAAAACTGGTGGACTACCTGTTCCTGTACATGTTCAATGGCAAATACTGCTCGTCACTTCATTATTATTGGGTTATGTTTTCCAAATACTCATGGGGATAGGATGGGCTCTCTGAAATACAAAATATATAACACTGAGTATTTCAATGGGTTATATTGACATATGACATATGCTTTCAATGAGGAGCGACAAGGAGGTTTCAAACAATGAAACGGAGGATGTGAAGTGGTGTACATGTGCCGTGGCCCTAATGCCTGTCCTTTCCTAATGGATCTCTTGTTCACTTTCTTCTCTGTGTATCCTTAAACCCTACATCTCTATTGTTATCCCTTTGCTGTCTCTTTTGCTCGACCCGGATTGACTTGCAAGTGCCAAAAGACTAAGATATCAAAATAGCAAAGCTGAGCACAAACACCTACACATACCCTCACACATACACACGTAAAAAAATATTGATAAAAGCAGCAATTATACAACATCAATGTGCACTTGTACATTAGTAATTGTTCCAGGCACACAACTCCTCCCACACACCCTCATGCTTCCAGATACACTTTCTGATTTAGCTGTTGCACATGCATTCTGGGAAATATACATAAAACCTTTGAGTCGGCATGACATTTCCCTAAAACAAAACAGCCAATGAGAGCAGTGGTCACTGTGGGGTGGAGAGCAGGATGGGGGACAGGGGATTGGTGGACCGAACGGGAGGGGTTCATAACATTACCGGATTCGCTGGCAGCAGGAAAGGGGGCGGCGAGTTCATGGGGAAAGGTGGAGGCGGGGAGAGGGGCATTCTCACAGTCACCTATAGGCAGCGGGCGGAGCAGAGCAGAGAGAGCACAGCGTTATGGCCAGAGCTGCCACTCATGGCTTTACCTGATGACCCCCTGATATACCTGTGCACCCAGCAGGGTGCTCCGGTAGACAACTGTCTGGGGAGGTAAACCCATGCAGCAAGGCTGGAGGCAATGAGCAGGCCAGGGAGAAAGACTCTCTCTCTCACATACACACCATATACATGTATCCCTCTATGACCCAATCCAAATCACATGTACAAACACATTCAGAAAACAGTGTAATAAACATCAGCATCTACATTTAGAACATTATGTTTCTGTATCTCAGTCCTCCATCTTAATCCATAAAGAACACCAAACTCCCAGTGCCCCATCGAAATGAAATCATCAATACCTGACTCAGGAAAGAAGCCCTCAATAATGCCCTAAACCAGCAGCAAGTATGCTGTCAATTCTAAAACTGTCTGCTTTGCTCCCCTCAGGGTTGACTGGACTGATTACTATTTCCACGGTTTACGACAGGTCTGGGACAGGCAGGCACAGGGACATTACAGTCTGACCTTGAGTCTAGAAGGGTGGAGGAGAGTCATAAGCTACCAGCAGCTTCCAGAACAACACCTATCGTGTGCCCGTTTATCTGATTGACTGCTTGTGTGCTAGTTTATCTGATTGACTGCTTGTGTGCTAGTTTATCTGATGGACTGCTTGTGTGCTAGTTTATCTGATGGACTGCTTGTGTGCTAGTTTATCTGATGGACTGCTTGTGTGCTAGTTTATCTGATGGACTGCTTGTGTGCTAGTTTATCTGATGGACTGCTTGTGTGCTAGTTTATCTGATGGACTGCTTGTGTGCTAGTTTATCTGATGGACTGCTTGTGTGCTTGTATCTGGTAGAGCGGAGAACTCCAAATGTGTATCCTATGACTTTAGAAGCCACAAAGGGACATGCCAAATCGAATTAGCCTAGAACATTTAGTGCGGTTCCTCCCTCCCTCTCACCATTTCTTCTTCCAGTCACTGATTCATCATTCACACCTCATTGTACTCCTCTCCATCTCCCTGTTGTGGACTCACCCTGTGCTCCTCCAGCTCCGCCCCATGTCCAGCGTTTGGGCCTTTGCTCTAGCTGCAGGCTGCGTTCCAGGGAGCGTTTCATCAGAGCGTCCAGTCGCTCCTGGTTGTTCCGTTCCAGGACCGGGAAGACAAGGGACTCTATCACTGAGCTGCTCCCCTGGACCTCCCACGAGGACCAGGCTGGTCGCTCCATAACCACCACCTCTCCTCTTACACAGCACAGTACAGTCTCACAGCACAGCACAATCTCACTTTACCTCATAACGCAGATAGAAAGAGAGCACAGCTGCCTGGGGACTCCACCCCTCCAATCACATACACATGTTGACACAAAGACACTCACACAGTCAATCTCCCAGCATGCAACAGTATTGACACAGTTTGGAGACCAGCTCCCTTCTTCCTTTATCCTATACCCCCCCACTCTCTTCTGGCCTCCTGTTCTACTCAGATTTTCCCCAGTAAATCATCTTTCATCCAAGCTAGTTAACCCTTCCCCACCCACAGTGTTGCCATGGTACACAGAGCAGGAGACAAAGCCATCTGGTGGGGGATCAACCATTGCCAACATTTCTCCATTTACAATTATTCCATCTTTTCCTCCTATATATCCCTGCTATTGCTTTTAATTTCTTCCTACCTAACAAAGAAAAATACATGGACATGCACCGGCAATATGAACTACACACACAGATGAAGCCAGCACAATAGCAAATATTTGAATGAGAATGACACTGCAAAGATTCAATAAAGGGTGAAAAGAAAGTGAAGAATCTTAGCAACACAGAAACGAAAATCCGACAACAGGCTCCTCCTGTTTTTCTATTGGTCTAAAATGACATCATCCAGAGGATATAATCCATCCAATAGGAACACACACCACACACGCACACAATCGATCCGGGTGAGATTGATGCCCAGGTAAATCATCCGTCTCAAAAATGCATGATCTTATGAATATTACCAATTTTATAAAGATAAAGAGAGCAGACAAAAATTATAATTCATGTTATTTCATTCCACTTAGACTTACTTAATTCTCTATAACATACATGTTTATGCTAGGTTTGAAGGCTAAACGGTGGAATCAATGTAGGCTACAAATCCTTAAAATAAATGGACCCGTCTTTGGAAAGTGGCAGTGTGTGACATGGTTTAAAAAGACAAAGCTGCCAATGTCGTCGTGGCTGAGCAGATATTTTGGGAAGCATTGACAAATTGAGAGCAATGACAAAGCAGGATTAGGATCAGATTAAACAAATGGAATGGCAGAGACATTCATTGATTAGGCTGATGAGGTCACTGAGATTTACATAGAGATCAATACCAATGGCATCAGCTTCCCAGAAGCCAGTGTTGACTGGTATGCAGGGTGGGATAGACAAGAGGGGGTGGGTGAAAATCCCCATTACCTAACAGAGCAGAGGTCTATCCAATATTTGATTGGGAGACGACATTAAGTACTGTGATTAATGAACTACAGGATTTGAGTGAATTTAAGAGCATACATTATGTTCCTGCTTATCTCTCTCTCCAAAACCCAAAACAACGTCGCCACAGAAGGATTTCAACATCTGGCTGTTGGGGCTATTGCTGCACATGCCACACACACACATAGAAACAAAAACAAAGCATACAAACTGAATAATAAACACACAAAAATGGAACTGAAACTGAACTGAAGCTGAAAGAGCTTAGTGTGAGCACAGAGGGAACTACATCATGCACTGGAAGATGTAGTGGCTAAGTGGTGAGTCTGACCTTTTCCTCCTCCAGCCTCTGTCTCCTCTTCTCCTCCACAGCAGCTCTGCGGAGCTCCTCCTTCTGTCTCTGTTCCTCCAGCTTCCTCCAGCGCTCCTCCACGGTACGCTCATACTGCAGCTGAGCCCGCCGCTCCTTCTCCATGATCGCCTGCTCTCGTACCGCTGGAAACACCAACCAACACACCCAGATTACCACCCTCTCCAACACCACTTTAAGAAACAATCTTTGTTCCTGAACTGGAAGTTTTATGGGGCAAAATTATAGAATACTTCTGCTAATCTGCTATAATAAATTATACCACATTTCTGCTAACACGCTATAATAAATTATAGAACATTTCTGATAATCTGCTGTAATAAATTATAGAACATTTCTGCTAATCTGCTATAATAAATGATAGAACATTTCTGCTAATCTGCTGTAATAAATTATAGAACATTTCTGCTAATCTGCTATAATAAATCATAGAACATTTCTGCTAATCTGCTGTAATAAATTATAGAACATTTCTGCTAATCTGCTGGAATAAATTATACAACATTTCTGCTAATCTGCTGGAATAAATTATACAACATTTCTCCTAATCTGCTGGAATAAATTATACAACATTTCTGCTAATCTGCTACAATAAATTATATAACATTTCTACTAATCTGCTATAATAAATTATGTAACATTTCTGCTAATCTGCTGTAATAAATTATAGAACATTTCTGCTAATCTGCTATAATAAATTATACAACATTTCTACTAATCTGCTATAATAAATTATACAACATTTCTACTAATCTGCTATAATAAATTATACAGCATTTCTGCTAATCTGCTATAATAAATTATACAACATTTCTGCTAATCTGCTATAATAAATTATACAACATTCCTGCTAATCTGCTATAATCCAAATATTGGCTTCAATAAAATATGATTTCCATCAGTCTAAATACTGACAGGAACATCACTTACCTAAACCTTTATCTCTTTCCTCACGTCTCTCTTTGGCTAAACGCACCCTGTCATCTGTCCTCAGATACCCTTCCACATCTGAGGGAATGAGATATAAAGTGATATGAAATGGGATTCAAAAAGAGAAACAGACAAGCTAGACAGAAACAGAGCAAGGAGAGACGTTCAAATAGATAGTGAGGGAGAGATGTGCTTATAGAGAGGACCCTTGAAGATCTTAAACAGCTTTCATATCTAGAAAAAGGGAAAGATTCTGTATGGGAGCTAACAGCCACAGTGGGGGTGAGAGTGTGACTTACACTGTTTACCTGCATGATTATTAGTGTTGTTGCCTGGCAGACGTAAAGGGGAGGGGAGCCCATTGAGCTGGGGCTTCTTCTCTATGACCAATGCTGGGCTCAGCACCTCGTCTGATATGGGAGAGATAACAGTCCCCACAGTTTATCAGCAGAGGAAAGCAGTGCTATACATAGCATTAAACCACAGTATTGGATGCACTGGATGTGTAATCTCTGTAGGGTCCGAACGGTTTGACCTACAAAACTATGACCACTCTATGGAAAGAGTGGTCATACCAGAGTGGTCATACCAGTGTGGTCATGCTCTACGACCCCCACAAGCATCATGGGACTCGTCTGAAGTCGCTACAGTTAATCTGCCAGTGGGCTACACACTAATACAACATGTAGGTTGTTTTGCTCTAGGACACCCACAGGACTCACAAGACTCGTCTGAAGGTCTCCTGGTACCAGTTTAAAAAATTATTACAGTATACTGTATATGGAGACTGTTTTACGACAAAAATACTTCAATACATTTTTTATTTTTATTTGACTGTTTCCTGATATCTCTCAGATATAAGACAGACACTTCACAACAAACATCCTTTAGATTTTGGGGTGGGACTATCTGTTGTTCCATGTAGTGAATCTGTTATTCAATGTGTTTGTATGGGCTAATAGCAGTAAGGACTATCTGTTATTCAATGTGTTTGTATGGGCTAATAGCAGTAAGGACTATCTGTTATTCAATGTGTTTGTATGGGCTAATAGCAGTAAGGACTATCTGTTATTACATGTGTTTGTATGGGCTAATAGCAGTAAGGACTATCTGTTATTCAATGTGTTTGTATGGGCTAATAGCAGTAAGGACTATCTGTTATTACATGTGTTTGTATGGGCTAATAGCAGTAAGGACTATCTGTTATTCAATGTGTTTGTATGGGCTAATAGCAGTAAGGACTATCTGTTATTCAATGTGTTTGTATGGGCTAACAGCAGTAAGGCCAAATAAAATAATTATTAAAGTAATTCTGTAATGCACCTTTTCAATTCAGACAAGTACCCAATAAGCACCCAATACATATTTTTAAATGTTAAGAGTGTGATTTGGAGCAGTTTACTGTTTTTCATAGCTGGGCTCCCTGGATGAAGTACAACGCGGGCTGGGGAGCCTTGGCTGTTGCTTTGGGGTCTCTTCTCCGCAACTGACGGTGGAGTCAATCCTTCGGCTGGAGAAGAGAACATATGTGTCAAGCGAAAAGTCTGAATAGCAATTGTATGTCAGTCAAGGACAAATAGCAGCCAGGCCATTGATTTATTCTGTACTAGATTAAAAACAACAGCCATAATCTGTCCCTGTTACTTATGCATCACTCACCAAAATCTAATACAGCTCCCAGTCAAGGAGAAACCTATCAAATCACAAAATTGGGTTGTACACGGCCTATAATGAAAGAACTGACTTTTGGGAAACTAGGAATTAGCCTAGATACTGAGGGGTGTTTTCGCAGACCCAGTGTAAGTAAACCTATAAATGAAAAGGCACTTTCGATTGAGACTGTCCATATCATGCTTTTAGAGTATAGGCTATTAACTTAAATCTGCCAGGACAGGCCTTATAGGTAGGCAACTAACAAGAATACCTTTTCACTGGCCAGGTCACATGTCTTTAACTATTGATAAATGGTATGTGTTCTGGTGAGAAACCATATGTTTCAAGTCCCTGATTTGATTTGATTTTTAAATACATGTCTACCCTATGAAAACTAAATAAGGCCTCAAAACCAGATGTAGCTAAATGCCTTTGATCAGCCCTAAATTCTAAGCTACTGGGCAATTTTGATTGGACATACTCAGATCTAGCTAAGGAATGCTTAACTCCTCGGAGAACGTAGTTGAGCGTTCCTTAGCTAACACAGATCAGGTTACATCTGACTGGGTTATTTGAGCACAAATCATACCTTGATGATGACATTTGTACCAGTAACTGAAAACAATTACCTTGGACACCAAAATCTAGGCAACGGTTAAAATTGACCCAAGAATTTAATTTGTGGCGTCATGCACCCTGTCCATAGGTTGGTTTCAAACAGCAGAAACAGCCTTTTCCTGCAATCTAGAGCCATGTTTAATTCTATGTCAAAAAAATATATGTTTCTGCATATCTAATCATACCTTTTGAGCTGTCTGTGTCATCCTGACTGGTGGCTCTTTTTTCAAACTAAATATGCTTATCTGCATTTCTGCTAAAAATCGTTTTATTTGATTTTATTCAACCTTGATTTACAATGGCAGCCTACTTGTAAAGCCCCCCCAGCCAAATCCGGATGACGCTGGTACATTTGTGCGTCGCCCTATGGGACTCCAGATCACGGACGGTTGTGATACAGCCTGGGATCGCACCTGGGTCTGTAGTGACAACTCTAGCACTGCACTGCCTAAGACAACTGAGCCAATCGGGAGTCTGGGTAAAGGATTAAAAGGAATGTGAGTCTTATTCAGTGAATTTAGTAATTGCTTGATATTTTAAAGTCTACGGCTATTCGGCTATTTCAGCCACACCCACTGCTGACCGGTGTATAAAATAGAGCACACAGCCAAGCAATCTCCATAGACAAACATTGGTAGATTGGCATTAGTGAAAAACTGTGACTTCCAACGTGTCACTGTCATAGGATGCCATCTTTCCAACAAGTCAGTTCATCAAATTTCTGCCCTGCTAGTTAATGTGAAGTGGAAACAACAACGGCTCAGCCGCAAAGTGATAGGCTACACAAGCTCATAGATTGGGACCGCCGAGGAATGAAGCGCGTAGACACTCCTTATCGAGTTCCAAACTGCCTCTGGAAGCAACATCAGCACAAGAACTGTTCGTCTGGGGCTTCATGCAATGGGTTTCCATGGCCGAGCAGCCGCGCACAACCTAAGATCCCCATGTGCAATGCCAAGAGTCGGTTGGAGGGATGTAAAGCTCGCCACCATTGAACTCTGGAGCAGAGTAAACATTCTCCGGAGTGATGAATCATGCTTCACCAACTGGCAGTCCGATGGACTAATCTTGGTTTGGTGGATGCCGGGAGAACACTACCTGCCCGAATGCATAGTGCCAACTGTAAAGTTTGTTGGAAGAGGAATTATGGTTTGGGCTAGGCCCCTTAGTTCCAGTGAAAATAAATCTTAACGCTACAGCATACAATGGCATTCTAGACGATTATGTGCTTCCAACTTTGTGGCAACAGTTTGGGGAAGGCCCTTTCCTGTTTCAGCATGACAATGCCCCCATGCACAAAGCAAAGTCCTTACAGAAATGGTTTGTTCGAGATTGGTGTGGAAGAACTTGACTGGCCTGCACAGAGCCCTGACCTCAACCGTATCAAACACCTTTGTGATGAATTGGACCGCCGACAGCGAGCCAGGCCTAATCAGCCAACATCAGTGCCCGACCTCACTAATGCTCTTGTGGCTGAATGAAAGCAAGTCCTCGCAGCAATGTTCCAACATGTAGTGGAAAGCCTTCCCAGAAGAGTGGAGACACTAGCAGCAAAGGGGGGACCAACTCCATATTAATGCCCATGATTTTGGAATGAGATATTCGACGAGCATGTGTCCACATACTTTTGGTAATGTAGTGTAGATAGACAAACTAGCTACTCTAACTTCATTGATAGCCTGAAATGGCTTATTAGTAGCTAGTTGTGAGGTTGAGAGACTGGGAACCTATCTGGGCTAAATAACACCAACTTCATAAAATTACTAGGTGGCTAGTAGCATTACAGAGAAACAACCCAAAAATAAAAATAAAACATCTAAAATTATAATACAATTTTTAAACAGGGGGTTACCTGCCCATGTGCCCCCTATTGGCATGATACCTCTGGCACAGAGACAATCAATTTGGCAATCAACAAAGGTGCAAGTTGTCCTTTTGATGTAACAATAATTAACTGTTTAGGCAACTGACCTTCAATACAGTCAACGATATTTAGCATAGGCTATATAGGCTACATTAGGAATGACTGAAGACTACAATGAAATGCAGTTTGGGGATACAGTGATTTATGCGCGTAGCCCTATGCCAATGTTATAGAACCCTTGACAAAATAGGCTACAGTGGAGAGAAACATTGGATATTGTAAACAATAGACCGTTAACGTTTTACCTAGCTTACCTGTCAAGGCGCTGGACGCTGTATTGACTGCCTTCTCCGCCATCGTCGTAGTCACTAGCGGATCACCCTCAAATGTATGGGTGCAATGTCAAACACCCCGCAGCAAAAGGCTCCAAATCAAGCCGAGGGAAACCGCATCGCCAGCTTCTACCTTCAGGCGCATGAGAACATATGCTGCGCTATCGAGGGATGTATCTGTTTTCCACTGCCTGCAATATGTGCGCTCCCCCGGAACGGTGTACAGGCGGTCAGGAGAGCAGTAGGATATTCGGGTGAATGCGGTTACTGAATGAGGCAATAGGCTGCTGTTTAGTGGACTAGTTTGAAGGTCAAAAGTGTTCGTGGCTAGGTATCCTTGGATAACTGTTGGGAAGGAGGGGAGAAAATTATGCGCTCCAGTTCAGGGAGTAGAGCTGGATAGAGATGATGTGCGAATATTCGACAGCGCGTCAGTGCCTCGCCAGCCGGCTCCGCATTACATCATTGATGGAGGGACAAACTGTAGCCTAAGCAAATGCATTAAGTAGGCTAAAATCGAATTATTGAATTGCATTTAATAGCATTATACGTTGCCATTAAATAATTGGATACATGATGGGAGTGGGACAGACAGTTGTTTCGTGCGTTTTATTTTCCATTGGGCAATATTTGGGGTGAAATAATACTTTTCTTAAAAAAGCCAAATATGAATTTGGAAATAGATAACTGATGTCTTAATTTTATTATTAATATGCTTTCTTCAAATAGGCTATTAGTGAAAAACATTACAATGACAGCGTCAAAACTTTTGAGTAGATGTGTCTCTGATCCCCTCTGCCCAGAGACGTGAGCGTGGATTAAGTGGTGTGCAGCATCTGAGCAAGACTGGGTACCCTGCGGCGGTCTCGCTCCAGACTCAAATTAACCTCGCCTGGTACTGTCAGTCTGACTTTGTAGCAAAGCCAGCCAAATTCTGTGCGTCATCAAGCCATAGCAAATAAAACAAATGCGAAGAGACCATCCTTGCCTGAGTTCACCCGTGATTGTGCTGTAGGCCAGCACAGATCTATTTGAGCACTCCTAATTTGGTTACAAAACTGGACGAAGTATTTGTTTCCTAGGATTAAATGCAGCATTGTTATTGATAGGTGGAGTACTGTATAAAAACAAGGCACTATTACATACTAGGTCCAGTGTTGTGCCAATACTGTAAATGCTAAATAAAAGGTTTTACCAATAGGACAGAGTTCTTCTACCTGCTTTCACCATTTTTACAAAGTGAAATTTCTGTTGCCAGCCAAGATGGTTTTTGATTGAAAAAGGCATATCAAATTAGCACAAATTTTAAAATACTTACTTTATTGATCATCAATATCAAGAAAACAAAAGTATGTTCTAAAAAAAAGGGGGGGATACTTTGTTCTAGACAAATCTTCAGACCAAACATTTATTTCAGTTTTTTTATTTTAAATTCTGGTGTTCTGTAATTTGAGCCTATATTCCGCATGAGATGGAATAAAATATAAATATATTACACCTATAACAAAAATATGAAGTGTGAACTGAAGTAGGTGTGATGATGATTTGACAGATTCCAGGTCTTAAGCAGTCTCAACTGACTTGAGGATTATAGAAATGTCCACTTTCCTCTGCGTAAATGATGTGGCACACAATAGTCCTGATTCAGATCTGAGAGGAAGGGGAGAGAGGCATGTTACCAAGTAGTATTACCTGAACCAATAGCAAAGACAAAATGTTCAAGCAAATTGCACAGAACAAAAAAGCATTTCACTCAATTGTATGTGATTTCAGTTGATTGACTACATCAGTTATCCATTTGGGTTGGGGGGTATTCAGATTCCATACCGTTTCTGTGCCATACCGGGGTATACAGTATTAACAGAAGTGCATACAAGGGGCGCACAAAACAATTTAGGCAACAAATCAAATCAATTTATATAGCCCTTCTTACATCAGCTGATATATAAAAGTGCTGTACAGAAACCCAGCCTAAAACCCCAAACAGCAATTAATGCAGGTGTAGAAGCACAGTGGCTAGGAAAAACTCCCTAGAAAGGCCAAAACCTAGGAAAGAAACCTAGAGAGGAACCAGGCTATAAGTGGTGGTCAGTCCTCTTCTGGCTGTGCCAGGTGGAGATTATAACAGAACATGGTGAAGATGGAACATTGTAACAGGGATCTTAATTCAGGCAGGGATTGAATGTCTCTGCTGTAACCAAGAAGCTTGATGTTGACATTTAGCCACTTAGTAGACTAAATGTATAGCTGGAGTCCTGTGCTGTATATAATTCATGGCATCTTAGATTTCTTAGTTATACTTAACTTAAAATCATACCGTATTTTGAAATACCCTGGTATGCGGTATATTGCCCAAGCATATTACTCATTGACAGCTTTCCTTGTGACTTGCAAGAGGAACCGTCTACTCACATCATCAATGTCCTCGTCATCATCTCCAATGTCATCAAACTGAATGTCCTCGTCGTCACCAGGTCCAAACGTGTCGGTCTCATTGATTTTAGCTAGGGAGTTAGAACATACACTCACCGTTAATTAAATAGTTTGCCTTAAAGAGTGCACATGTGCCCATAATCATAAGAGTACATGGCCATTAAAGCCAGATCGGTCTTCAAGATGATCAAATGTTCATAAATGACAAACAGGGTAAAATAATAATCACAGGTCAGCACCTCAGAAGTAAATGTCAGTTGGCTTTTCATAGCTGAGCATTCAGTGGTCGAAAAGCAGGTAGGTCCCAGATACTTACCATGTTCAGGAAGCTCCCCATAAGCCTTCAAACTCCTGGCCTCGTCTGCATTGTACTTCAGGATAACATCAGCTTTTTGGTCCTTCAAGGAAGAATGTATTATCATTATCATTAAAAAATACAAACCATTGCTGATTTTTGTCTCTCATAATTATTACCTGGTAATCTCGAAGTCCCACCAGGATGATGTCTGAACTGTTGATCCAAACCTGCCAAAGAGAGAATAACAAGATGTCAGCAAGGATAATTTGGAGTATAATAACTGTAATACTTCCATCATAGAACTGGACACATACAGACCAGGTAGAAGAGTCTGTCAACCCTCATGTCATTTCCAACCCAAAGCATTACGGAAGTAGCGCGTAAAGGATGATGTCATTGGATTGCATTTATACAGTTCACATATGATTAACAGTCTTCAGCCTCCAGCTATTTGCCAAATTTTGTGACTAGCAGCACTAACGCTATATAGGCTACTGTGTACAGAATTACCTTTTTCCGTAGTTTTCCTCGGATGTGGCAAAGTCGCTTGACTCCATCAAAACACATAGCTTCCAGTCGTCCATTACCCAACATCTTAATGACCTGTGCATATTCTAGATTAGAACAGACGAACAGAGATGAAGCAGTTAGGCAATTCATAGAGGTCACGAGGTGACTCAAATGTAAGTGCTGAACTGGTAACCAGGGAGCACACAAATGTTGAATACATCTAGATCATAACTGTATTCGATTAGTAGCTACACTGTTAGCATGGTCAGTGTTAAAGCAGTTGACAATTGGTTGAAATTAAGTCAGAACCTATTTGCTAAATTTACAGACTAAATACGGTTGAAGGGAGACCTTGCACTCACCTTGGCCATCCTCTTTGAAAACCAGCTCTCTCTTTTCTGATTCATTCTCATTTTTACCACGTCGTCGATTCTTTCCCCCCTTACCTGTAATAAGAGGATGAGAGATGTATTAGAATGCCAATTTTTCTATCTAATGGGTGACTGTCATTCCAATTCCACCAGTCAGTGGCAACATGAGTGAAATAAACACGGATAAATAGGCCAACCAAATGGTTGTAGCCTAGCTACAAATATACTTTAATTAATCCCTTTTACCTGTGCTAGTTAGTTAGTTAGTTAATGTGACAGCATCAGGGCTGAGGCTCAAGATGATAGGCACAGGGCAGGGATATTTTTGGCCTACCGCACTAGTTGGTACTAACGTCATTCAGTTGCGCAAAATAATGTGACAAAAGGCAGTTCATAGTTCGCCAGTCGAATTCCTAAATTATTAATAGTCAAATTGCGATAATATAAACAATATGAGATTGGTGGTAATGAAGGTTAAGCAACGTTTCCACACGTTTAAATATTTGTTAAATGCCATACCTTCCTCCAGTCACGTTGCTAAGCATGGGCCCGGGTGGCTAGCTAGCTAGCATAAACAACCATTCCATGGAATAACGTTAGCTAACAACCAAAGGCAACATGTTTGCTACTTACCTTTATTCTTCGGCATATTCCCAAACTAACAGGCTTTGTTAAATCACTCCTGTTTTGTCCGTATCGAATTGTGCGTTATAAAAATGGAATGAAATACCAATCCGTGACGATGTCACACACTTACAAAGTTAGCAAGCTTGTTAGCTTAGCTTTCTCGGGGAAACCACTTCCGCTTGCAACACCGTGAAGCAGCATTAGGGTTTAAAAAGTGGCTTCCCATGTTTCCTAACCGATCTGGTCTCCTACATCATATACTCATTAAAATTGATAGTTATGTGGCCTTTCGGTGGAGGAAAGAATTAACAATTGATGCATTACTTGATTTTGTATATTTATTTGATGTATTCATGATCATTTTTTAGGTTACAAATGAAGCTGCAGTCACTTGCCTGGCCCACATCTGAGAAACATGTATCTGTAAAACATGGAAACAACCAGAGGGGAAAGACGCTATGTATTCACCCCTCCATCTAGAATGTTACATTTCCCCAGCATCTTCTTGGAAAGCCCTTCCCTTTCCCTTAACCCCCCCAAACTAAAGCTGTCCTGTGACCATCATGCACACCAAGTAGAAAATATACAAAAATACATTCTTAATGGTCTCTTAAAGGTAGACTGGAAAAGTAATCTTAATTGCTATAAGTATATCCCAAGTTCACGTTTCCCTTTATGATTATGAGAAGGACAAAAAAAAATGAAAGACTAAGTAAAGCAAGAAAACTCCAACCCCTCTGGGCCCTGCCCCAACACAAAGGTCTGAGAGAAAGTGCAGCAGCAGATACTGGAGTGAGGAAGGAGGTTAAGCACTTTTTCTCCCCCATTGCTGACAGGGCCTTGGTAAACTGTTGCACTATTAAGGAGTTTGTCAGTGTCCAAACCCTAATTGCCCGATAAATAAGCAATATAGTAATAATTCCATGTTGCTTATTCCCAGAGCCTTGTATTTAGAAAGTTGAGCCAATGCGGTTTCCGCATCATGATGCACTTTATATTGACACTTCAACATTCTATGGCAGCCATGTTAGCTCACTATTAACAATAGCTACATGGGGAATATAAAAATAAAATAGAAAATTGTATAAAACTGAATGTCTGAATTGGGCAATGATGCAAAAACATGACACTAAAACATTCCATGGCAGCCATAATAGTTCAATAGAAATAGAATGAATATAACAGGCATCCCCATTAAAGTCAACGGTAGCATAATGGCTGGACTGGCAGCCATTGAGTGTACCTATGACTAGGTTGAATATGACAAAGGTTAAGAAAACAAGATTCTAATAGCCCATAACTCTTTGCAAAAATAGGACCAGCTGTGCTGGTTAGCAATGGCGCTGGTAGTTAACGAACACCAATGATCCCAGATTTGTGACGACGTTGTCTTAACCTGTATATTTTTTCCTTAGACCAATGGCAGGAAGTAAAAGCAAGAAGTATAAACTTCAATCTGTTAAGTCAACTCAACTGACATCACAAAAAAATACATTCATGAGCCACATCAGCTAGCACACAAATGTCAAAATCATTCCACGGAGGGCCGAGTGTCTGCGTGTTTTTGCTCCTCCCTTGTACCTGAGTGATGAATTAAGATCACAAATTAGTAAGGAACTCCCCCCCACACTTGGTTGTCTAGGGATTGATTGAAACAAAAAACCAACAGACAAGGCCCTCCATGCAAAAGGTTTGACACCCCTGAGCTAGCATAATTTGAATGAACATTCTACATTACCATGGCAATCCAGAATCTATTGATAGAATATTCCAAATAAAACCTAGGGGTCAAACAAGGAAATGGCTCCATTCATTTTTCCCATAGGGGATTTTAGAAACACTTAAAATAAGGGCTTTTGATAACGGTGTAAATCTCTCTAGGACAAGGTGACTTGTAAATATATTTGCCTGTATTTACCCCCCAAAAAAAATGTGCTAATTAACTGTGAACGTGGCTTTCATAACGACCTACAAATGCCATGATGACCTGGACGAACGAGACTGCCAAATCGAGGCAAAGGAGATAATGTCTGGATTAACCATTTTAGTTACATTTAGTAATGAATACATTGGCAAAATGTATTTAAATGGACAATTATGTATTTAAATTGACAATTATGTGAACTGTCTTGACACAATAACTGTTAGCAAAGGTGTCAGCACGTGCATGAGCTTGCAGGTATTTGTAATCTTGCGTGATGTCTACTTGGACACTAATTAGCATTTTTGAAGCAGAGTAAATGGAGACAAATATATTGGTTAGTCAACTTGTCAGAGATTTACATGGTCATCAAAATGACACGCCAGGGTAAACCTTCACCAAACAAAGCTCTTATTAAGTATCATATGGGAGAAATGAATGGTGGAAAAACAATTGGAACCATTTCCCTGTTTAACTGCTAGGTTTTAGGAGTGTTATGACACCTCCACTGTGGGGCTATACGGTGAGTTCGTTAACCAGTCAAATTGCCAGGGTTGGAGCACCAAGTCAGTTCCATTCATTCTATTTCTATGGTTAGTTCCCTCATTTAACATGACATGGGGAATATTTAAACAATGCTATGTACCCAAATGTCTGGAATTAGAATAACATTCTAAAAATTGGCCTAACTAAAAATATGACTGTTTACACGTATCGAATATTTTCAGATCTATACAAGTGCATAGGTAGGGGGTAGGGGCTTAGCGGTTGATTTGGAATAAGGGGGACTGACTGTGCTCCATGCAACTGGGGGAAACATCATTTTAACCCTTTCCAAACCCCTTCATCCCACAGTGCTTAACACAATCTCTGTTTAAAACACAGACCTGTAGGAACCCGTATACATTTCATTCTATTTTTGTAGTAAATATCTCATTTTCATCAAATATACAGTTCAGCCTTTCCAAGAGTTTGTAACTCTTGGTCTGAAGGCAGTGATGATTGTACAGGCAAATACATGATACATTTTCTCAGTGAATGGGTTACCGTTTCTTTTTGGTCTTACACACTGTTCTTCTAACACAGCGGGAGTCAAAACACACTAATGCACTGGTGCAGTAGCATTAAACAGGTGAGATTGATACTAGTGGATCACAGGGCTGTAGAGGTCAACTTCTTCACTCCTCTTCTTTGAGCTAACGAGGAGCGCCCTACAGGGTCCAGCACAGGGGGAACATGCATGTTCAGAGCAGAATAAGTGGCTGCCATCGCACCCTGTAAGAGGGAGAACAGTCTTGGTGTTAATTTATCAATACCCAGCAGAGAAGCTTTCAGAGTGTCAGAAAAGAGAGACTTGTGCATTGAATAAAGTTTTGTTACCTTGACCAAATGAGGAGCATCCTGTCTATTGAGCTGGTACTTGGGCAACTGGTCCTTGTGTAATATCCAAGGGTGTCGCAGCACCTGAGCAGCAGTTAGCCTCTGGTGGGGGTCCACATGCAGCATCTTGGACACTAGGTCCTAAAGACAGCAATGCCAATGTTCAGATTGTGCATACTATCACTTCCATCAAGTATACAGTGCATTCAGAAAGTATTCAGACCCATTCACTTTTTCCACTTTGTTACATTACAGACTTATTCTAAAATTGATTAAATCATTTGTATTCCCTCAATCTACACACAATGATAATTAAAAAACAGGTTTAGACATTTTTGAACACTTATTTAAAAAATCTAAAACATCACTTACTTACTCGTATTCAGGACCCTTTACTCTGTACTTTGTTGAAGCACCTTTGGCAGCAGGGTAGCCTAGTGGTTAGAGCGTTGGACTAGTAACCGGAAGGTTGCAAGATCAAACCCCTGAGCTAACTGCCTGTTCTGCCCCTGAACAGGCAGTTAACCACTGTTCCTAGGCAGTCATTGAAAATAAGAATTTGTTCTTAACTGACTTGCCTAGTTAAATAAAGGTAAAATAAAAATAAAATAAATAAAAATCACAGCGAGTCTTCTTGGGTATGACGCTACAAGCTTGGCACACCTGTATTTGGGGAGTTTCTCCCATTCTTTCTGCAGATCCTCTCAAGCTGTCAGGTTGAATGGGGAGCGTCGCTGCACAGCTATTTTCAGGTCTCTCCAGAGATGTTAGATTGGGATCAAGTCCGGGCTCTGGCTGGGCCACTCATGAGGTCCTGAGAGCTCTGGAGCAGGTTCATCAAGGATCACTGTACTTTGCTCCATTCATCTTTCCCTCGAGCCTGACTATTCTCCCAGTCCCTGCCGCTGAAAAACATCCCCACAGCATGATGCTGCCACCACGCTTCACCGTAGGGATGGTATTGGCCAGGTGATGAGCAGTGCCTGGTTTCCCCCAAATGTGACACTTGGCATTCAGGCCAAAGAGTTCAATCTTGGTTTCATCAGACCAGAGCATCTGTTTCTCATGGTCTGAGAGTCCATTGTGTGCCCTTTGGCAAATTCCAAGAGGGCTGTCATGTGCCGTTTACTGAAGAGTGGCTTCCGTCTGGCCACTCTCTACTATAAAGGCCTGATTGGTGGAGTGCTGCAGAGATGGTTGTCCTTCTGGAAGGATCTTCCATCTCCACAGAGGAACTCTGGAGCTCTAGGAAGAGTCTTGGTGGTTCCAAACCTATTCCGTTTAAGAATGATGTAGGCCACTGCGTTCTTAGGGACCTTCAATGCTTCAGAAATATGTTGGTATCCTTTCCCAGATCTGTGCCTCGATACAATCCTGTCTCGGAGCTCTACGGACAATTTATTTGACCCCATGGCTTGGTTTTTGATCTGACATGCACTGTCAACTGTGGGACCTTATATAGACTAGAGGTTGACCGATTAATCAGAATGGCCCATTAATTAGGACCGATTTCAAGTTTTCATAGCAATCGGAAATCTGTATTTTTGGGCGCCGATTTGCCTATTTTTTTTTATACCTTTATTTAACTAGGCAAGTCAGTTAAGAACACATTCTTATTTTCAATGACGGTCTTGGAACGGTGGGTTAACTGCCTGGTTCAGGGGCAGAACGACAGATTTTCACCTTGTCAGCTCGGGGGATCCAATCTTGCAACCTTACAGTTAACTAGTCCAACGCAATAACGACCTGCCTCTCTTGTTGCATTCCACAAGGAGACTGCCTGTTACGCGAATGCAGTAAGCCAAGGTAAGTTGCTAGCTAGCATTAAACTTATCTTATAAAAAACAATCAATCATAATCACTAGTTAACGACACATGGTTGCTGATATTACTAGATATTATCTAGCGTGTCCTTCGTTGCATATAATCATACAAGCAGGGCAGTGTCCCCAATTTACAATTGGCTCATTCATCCCCCCTCCTCTCCCCTGTAACTATTCCCCAGGTCATTGCTGCAAATGAGAACATGTAAAATAACGAATAAATAAAAGCATACAAGTATCTAAGTATCTGACTGAGCGGTGGTAGGCAGAAGCAGGCGCGTAAACATTCATTCAAACAGCACTTTCGTGCGTTTTTCCAGCAGCTCTTCGTTGTGCGTCAAGCATTGAAGGGTTTATGAGTTCAAGCCTATCAACTCCCGAGATGAGGCTGGTGTAACTGAAGTGAAATGGCTAGCTAGTTAGCGTGTGCTAATAGCGTTTCAAACATCACTCGCTCTGAGCCTTCTAGTAGTTGTTCCCCTTGCTCTGCATGGGTAACGTTGCTTCCATGGTGGCTGATGTCGTTGTGTTGCTGGTTCGTGCCCAGGGAGGAGTGAGGAGAGGGACGGAAGCTATACTGTTACACTGGCAATACTAAAGTGCCTATAAGAACATCCAATAGTCAAAAGTTAATGAAATACAAATGGTATAGAGGGAAATAGGAATTATAGGACTATAATAACTACAACCCAAAACTTCTTACCTGGGAATATTGAAGACATGTTAAAAGGAACCACCAGCTTTCATATGAAACATTAGCATTCTTACATTGCACTTTTACTTTCTTCTCCTGTTTTTGCATTATTTAAACCAAATTGGACATGTTTAATTATTTACTTGAGGCTAAATTGATTTTAGTGATGTATTATATTAAGTTAAAATAAGTATTCATTCAGTATTGTTGTAATTGTCATTATTACAAATATTTTTATTTATTTTTTATTTTATTTTAAAATCGGCCGATTTAAAATCGGTATCTGCGTTTTGGTCCTCCAATAATCGGTATCGGAGTTTACCTCTAATATAGACAGGTGTGTGCCTTTCTACATCATGTCCAATCAATTTAATTTACCAGAGGTGGACTCCAATCAAGTTGTAGAAACGTCTCAAGGATGATCATTGGGAAACAGGATGCACCGGAGCTCAACTTCGAGTCTCATAGCAAAGGATCTGAATACTAATTTTGTTTATTTTTAATACATTTGCAAAAAATGTCATTATGGGGTATCGTGTGTAGATTGATGAAAAAAAATTGAATTAATTTTAGAGTAAGTCTAACAAACATTTGGAAAAAGTGAAGGGGTCTGAATACTTTCCGAATGCACTGTATAGTGCTAGGAAAATGATTCCGTTTTGAAACCACTATCATAGAGTAATTGGATACTATGGAAAGCACAGTGCTGCAGTACAACCGACATCCCAGACATACCTTGGCCTCTACGGAGACTGAATTCCAGTAGCCACCCGTCAGAGAGAACTTTCCACTGCCGATCCGAGCCAAGATCTCTTCGGGAGTATCCTCTGGTCCATTGGCAAAAGGAGTGAACCTGAAATATCAAGATAAATACATACTAATAATAAGGACTAATAAAATATGAATGTACTTTATTGTTGCTATTGTATTAGTGGGGAGAAAAAGTATTTGATACACTGCCGATTTTGCACATTTTCCTACTTACAAAGCATGTAGAGGTCTGTAATTTTTATCATAGGTACACTTCAACTGAGAGACGGAATCCAAAACAAAAATCCAGAAAATCACATTGTATGATTAAGTAATTCATTTGCATTTTATTGCATGACATAAGTATTTGATCACCTACCAACCAGTAAGAATTCCGGCTCTCACAGACCTGTTAGTTTTTCTTTAAGAAGCCCTCCTGTTCTCCACTCATTACCTGTATTAACTGCACCTGTTTGAACTCGTTACCTGTATAAAAGACACCTGTCATCACACTCAAACAGACTCCAACCTCTCCACAATGGCCAAGACCAGAGAGGGTGTAAGGACATCAGGGATAAAATTGTAGACCTGCACAAGGCTGGGATGGGCTACAGGACAATAGGCAAGCAGGTTGGTGAGAAGGCAACAACTGTTGGCGCAATTATTAGAAAATGGAAGAAGTTCAAGATTACCGTCAATCACCCTCGGTCTGGGGCTCCATGCAAGATCTCACCTCGTGGGGCATCAATGATCATGAGGAAGGTGAGGGATCAGCCCAGAAATACACGGCAAGACCTGGTCAATGACCTGAAGAGAGCTGGGACGACAGTCTCAAAGAAAACCATTAGTATCACACTACGACGTCATGGATTAAAATCCTGCAGCGCACGCAAGGTCCCCCTGCTCAAGCCAGTGCATGTCCAGGCCCGTCTGAAGTTTGCCAATGACCATCTGGATGATCCAGAGGAGGAATGGGAGAAGGTCATGTGGTCTGATGAGACAAAAATAGAGCTTTTTGGTCTAAAATCCACTCGCCGTGTTTGGAGGAAGAAGAAGGATGAGTACAAACCCAAGAACACCATCCCAACCGTGAAGCATGGAGGTGGAAACATCATTCTTTGGGGATGCTTTTCTGCAAAGGGGACAGGACGACTGCACCGTATTGAGGGGAGGATGGATGGGGCCATGTATTGCGAGATCTTGGCCAAATCCCTCAGTAAGAGCATTGAAGATGGGTCGCGGCTGGGTCTTCCAGCATGACAACGACCCGAAACACACAGCCAGGGCAACTAAGGAGTGACTCCGTAAGAAGCATCAAGGTCCTGTAGTGGCCTAGCCAGTCTCCAGACCTGAACCCAATAGAAAATCTTTGGCGGGAGCAGAAAGTCCGTATTGCCCAGCGACAGCCCCGAAACCTGAAGAATCTGGAGAAGGTCTGTATGGAGGAGTGGGCCAAAATCCCTTCTGCAGTGTGTGCAAACCTGATCAAGAACTACAGGAAACGTATGATCTCTGTAATTACAAACAAAGGTTTCTGTACCAAATATTAAGTTCTGCTTTATGATGTATCAAATACTTATGTCATGCAATAAAATGCAAATTAATTACTTACAAATCATACAATGTGATTTTCTGGATTTTTGTTTTAGAGTCCCGTCTCTCACAGTTGAAGTGTACCTATGATAAAAAATTACAGACCTCTCCATGCTTTGTAAGTAGGAAAACCTGCAAAATTGGCAGTGTATCAAATACTTGTTCTCCCCACTGTATGTGTTCATATTTTCATGAACATCATTGGCTGCATTACTATTGGTAAAGCACGCATTACCCAGTAAGCATTGTATAGAGCAGCACTCCTAGACTCCAGATATCACAGGCTGCATCATAGCCCTGTTTCTTCAGGACCTAACAACAATAGGAAGTATAGCACACTGCATTAGAATACATAATGCAAAGAATGCCATGTCAGTTACTAGACAAATATATTGAAAACTGAAAATACGATGAACTTGTTATAGTTAGACGACCATTAGCTGAGCATGCAGGTACTAGTCACAGAAACATGTAGAAGAGGCACCTCGGGGGCGACAAAGTTGGCCGTGTAGCAGGGAGTCATCAGGAGTCCATTTTCAGCTCTCAGCTGTTTGGCGAAGCCAAAGTCACAGATTCGGATGGACTCTGGGTTTCCAGACTCATCCACGTACAGTATGTTACTGGGCTTCAGATCTCTATGGACAACCTGAGCAGGGGGACAGAAATTCCGACACTGAGTCAGGGAGGCAAATTGTAGATTGTCAACTCGTATTGCTTATACAGTAGAAAGGTCCTGTGTATTGAAAGTAGCAAAGTGCTCAAAATATAGTGTATATAGTTGGAACGCGTAATATATCAGTATTATGCATCATTGTGATGGTGAATGTTTTACCCCCTGTGCATGCAGGTACTCCACAGTTTTGGTGATGGTGTGGAGAACTGCACTGGCCTCCCTCTCAGAGAAGAACTTCTGTCTGAGGATCTTATCAAGCAGCTCTCCTCCTTTCATCAGCTCTGTCACCAGGTACACTGAGCGCCCATCGTCAAACACCTACAGTTAACAGGGCACACAATCTCACAATGTCACTCAGAGACTCACAAATAACTCATTATAGAAGAGTATTCAGCACACAAAAAAATATTCCCATAACTCTCAGAACATCGACATACTAGCCAAACAATGAAACAATTTAATTGCTAATCTACACTGAACTCAACGTGTAAAGTGTTGGTCCCATGTATCATGAGCTGAAACAAAATATCCCAGAAATGTCCGACACGCACTAGGCTTATATATTTTCCCGGTATTCTACAAATGTTCCATCCTGCGAATAAATCACTTTCCTCCTGGGTAAACCGGTATTTCCCGCCAAAACCGGAAGTGCCATTCAAAAGTATATAATGTCTGGATTTGATTGGAGCTTTGGTCAGCATGAGAATTCAAACCTGATGTGCCATATATTAAATATACTGAACAACAAAATAAAAGCAATATGGAACAATGAAAAATATTGTACTGAGTTACAGTTAGTTTAAATTAGTACATTTAAATTATTATTATACCTTTATTTCAACAAGGAACACAGACTGAGACCAAGGTCTCTTTTAAAGCTGGGCCCTGCGTATACATGTTTACACATACAGTTGAGCAAATTAGGCCCGTATCTATGGATTTTACATGGCTGGGCAGGGGTGCAGCCATGGGTGGGCATAGGTCCATCCACTTGTGAGTCAGGCCTACCCACTGGAGAGCCAGGAGCAGCCAATCAGAATGAGTTTTTCCCCACAACAGGGCTTTAATACAGACAGAAATGCCCCCCCCCCCTCCCCTCGGGCGAAGAAGCCGGATGTGAAGGTCCTGGTCTGGAGTGCTGACATCGTGGTCTGCGGTTGTGAGGCCAGTTGGAAATTCTGTTAAACGATGTTGGAGGCAGCTTATGGTAGGGAAATGAACATTTAACTATCTGGAAACAGTTCTGATGGAAATTCTTGAAGTCAACATGCCAATTGCACACTCCCTCAAAATATGAGACATCTGTGGTATTGTGTTGTGTGACAAAACTTCAAATTTTAGAGTGGCTTTTTAAATAGTCCCCAGTGCAAAAGGTGCACCTGTGTAATGACCATGCTGTTTAATCAGCTTCTTGATATGCCACACCTGTCAAGTGAATAGATTATCTTGGGAAAGGAGAAATTCTGACAAATAGGGATGTAAACAAAGTTGTGCTCAAAATTAAAGAAAAATAAGCTTTTTGTACGTATGGAACATTTCAGAGATTTTCTATTTCAGCTCATGACACGTGGGACTAACAATGTACATGTTGCATTTATATATTTTTGCTCTGTGTACACACGATATAAGCACAATACACACGCACATGATTATACAATACAAGAGTCAGATAACCATATAAACTCAAATACAGTTGAAGTCAGAAGTTTACATGCATCCTAGCCAAATACATTTAAACTCAGTTTTTCACAATTCCTGAAATGTAATCAAAGTAATGATTCTGTTTTAGGATCAACACTATTTTAAGAATGTGAAAAGTCAGAATAATAGTAGAGAGAATTATTTATTTCAGCTTTTATTTCTTTCATCACATTCCCAGTGGGTCAGAAGTCTACATACACTCAATTAGTATTTGGTAGCATTGCCTTTAAAAATGGTTGATCTTGGGTTAAACGTTTTGGGTAGCCTTCCACAAGCTCCCCACAATAAGTTGGGTGAATGTTGGCCCATACCTTCTGACAGAGCTGGTGTAACAAGAGTCAGGTTTATAGGCATCGTTGCTCGCACACGCCTTTTCAGTTCTGCCCATACATTTTCTACGGGATTGAGGTCAGGGCTTTGTGATGGCCACTCAAATACCTTGACTTTATTGTCCTTAAGCCATTTGACCACGACGTTGGAAGTAGGCTTGGGGTCATTGTCCATTTGGAAGACCCATTTGCAACCAAGCTTTAACTTTCTGACTGATGTCTTGAGATATTGCTTCAATATATCCACATCATTTTCCTTCCACATGATGCCATCTATTTTGTGAAGTGCACCAGTCCCTCCTGCAGCAAAGCACCTCCACAACATGATGCTGCCACCCCTGTGCTTCACAGTTGGGATGGTGTTCTTCGGCTTGCAAGCCTCCCCCTTTTCCTCCAAACATAACGATGGTCATTATGGCCAAACAGTTCTATTTTTATTTCATCAGACCAGAGGACATTTTTTCAAAAAGTATAATCTTCGTCCCCCTGTGCAGTTGCAAACCGTAGTCTAGCTTTTTATGGCAGTGTTGGAGCAGTGGCTTCTTCCTTGCTGAACGAGTCATAGGACTCGTTTTACTGTGGATACAGATACTTTTGTACCTGGTTCCTCCAGCATCTTCACAAGGTCCTTTGCTGTTGTTCTGGGATTGAGTTGCACTTTTTGCACCAAAGTACGTTCATCTCTAGGAGACAGAACGCGTCTCCTTCCTGAGCGGTATGACGGCTGCATGGTCCCATCGTGTATATACTTGCGTACTATTGTTTGTACAGATTAATGTAGTACCTTCAGGCGTTTGGAAATTGCTCCCAAGGATGAACCAGACTTGTGGAGGTCTACAATTGTTTTTCTGAGGTCTTGGCTGATTTCTTTTGATTTTCCCATGATGTCAAGCAAAGAGGCACTGAGTTTGAAGGTAGGCCTTGAAATACATCCATAGGTACACCTCCAATTGACTCAAATGATGTCAATTAGCCTATCAGAAGCTTCTAAAGCCATGACATCATTTTCTGGAATTTTCCAAGCTGTTTAAAGGCAGAGTCAACTTAGTGTATGTAAACTTTTGACCCACTGGAATTGTGATAGTGAATTATAAGTGAAATAATGTCTGTAAACAATTGTTGGAAAAATGAACTGTGTCATGCACAAAGTAGATGTCCAAACAGACTTGCCAAAACTATAGTTTGTTAACAAGACATTTGTGGAGTGGTTGAACAATTTGTTTTAATGTAAACTTCCGACTTCAGCTGTAATAGATAAAGGTTGAACTCTGAAGTTTACACACACACACACACACACACACACACACACACACACACACACACACACACACACACATATATATATATATAAAACTCTGCAAAAAAAGAAACGTCCCTCATTCAGGACCCTGTCTTTTAAACACTATTTCCCATGCTTGTTCAATGAACCATAAACAATTAAATTAACATGCACCTGTGGAACGGTCATTAAGACACTAACAGCTTACAGACGGTAGGCAATTAAGGTCACAGTTATGAATGGGTGGTCCTTCTGTAGCTCAGTTGGTAGAGCATGGCGCTTGTAACGCCAGGGTAGTGGGTTCGATTCCCAGGACCACCCATACGTAGAATGTATGCACACATGACTGTAAGTCGCTTTGGATAAAAGCGTCTGCTAAATGGCATATATATATATATATATATGAAAACTTAGGACACTAAAAGAGGCCTTTCTACTGACTGCAGATGTGGCCAGGGAAATAAATTGCAATGTCCGTACTGTGAGACGCCTAAGACAGCGCTATAGGGAGACAGGACGGACAGCTGAGCGTCCTCGCAGTGGCAGACCACGTGTAACAACACCTGCACAGGATCGGTACATCCGAACATCACACCTGCGAGACAAGTACAGGATGGCAACAACAACTGCCCGAGTTACACCAGGAATGCACAATCACTCCGTCAGTGCTCAGACTGTCCACAATAGCCTGGACTGAGGGCTTGTAGGCCTGTTGTAAGGCAGGTCCTCACCAGACATCACCGGCAACAACGTCGCCTATGTGGACAAACACGTCGCTGGAACAGACAGGACTGGCAAAAAGTGCTCTTCACTGACGAGTCGCAGTTTTGTCTCACCAGGGGTGATGGTCGGATTTGCGTTTATCGTCGAAGGAATGAGCGTTACACCGAGGCCTGTACTCTGGAGTGGGATCGATTTGGAGGGCCCATCATGGTCTGGGACAGTGTGTCACAGCATCATCGGACTGAGCTTAGTGTCATTGTAGGCAATCTCAACGCTGTGCGTTACAGGGAAGACATCCTCCTCCCTCATATGGTACCCTTCCTGCAGGCTCATCCTGACATGACCCTCCATGTCTGTGAAACTTGTTCAGTTTATGTCTCAGTTGTTGAATCTTATTATGTTCATATAAATATTTACACGTTAAGTTTGCGGAAAATAAACGTAGTTGACAGTGAGAGGACTTTTCTTTTATTGCTGAATTTAGGATAATAACACCATCTTGCTGTAACTTCAGTCAACGGTGACAACTGAGGCTTAAAAGCAAAACAGCGCAGGGCCTCCCGAGTGGCGAAGCGGTCTAAGGCACAGCATCGCAGTGCTAGAGGCGTCACTACAGACCCCGGTCCGATCCCAGGCTGTATCACAAACAGCCTTGATCGAGAATCCCATAAGGTGTCGCACAATTGGCCCAGCATCGTCTGGGTTAGTAGAGGTTTTACTTGGCTCATCGTGCTCTAGCGACTCCTTGTGGCAGGCTGTAGGCCTGCAGGCTGACCTCAGTTGTCAGTTGAACAGCGTTTCCTCCGACACATTGGTGCGGCTGGCTTCCAGGTTAAGTGAGCGGGTGTTAAGAAGTGCTGTTTGGCAGGATGCATGACTCGCCTCCCGAGCCCGTTGGGGAGTCGCAGTGATGCGAGAAGATCAAAATTAGGAAGAAAAAGTCAAATACATAAAAAAAATATTCAAAAAACATTGCTGCTTGCTTCATTCGCATACTGCTGATGTAATGACTCACATCTTTGAGAGTGATGATGTTGGGGTGCTGTCCATAGCGCAGAAGAATCTCCACCTCTTCTGTTGTGTCCCTCTTGGCCTTACTGATGATCTGGGATAACAACATCAGTAATAACAGTTAATCCTACCATTCTACCATGGGCATTCCCAGGGTGTGACATGGGCAGCCCCAGCGTTACAGCTCACCTTTACAGCATAATCCATAGTGTTGCTCTTCTGAACACAGCGTTTGCATATGGAGTAAGAGCCCACACCAATGTCCTCCTTTACATCGTAGGCATCACTAAACTTTGCTGTGTTTCTGTGGAGTTGCTGAAGAGAGAGATAGACACAGAGACCAATTCTGTTATTTCCACACACAACCATATTATAATAAATAAATACAGGGACCTATCCAGTGCGTGCGTGTGTTGGTACCTGTATAGAGGACATGTTGATGTTAATGTTCTGTGGAGGTTGACTCTCCTCATCTGAGATAGCCACGAAGCTGAAGCCTCTAAACAGCTGGTTGGTGTTGGCACTCGGGGGACAGCCGGGAGAGTCTGTGGGGAAAATCCTCATGTCAACCCTCACTACTTTTCATTCACTTTTCATACTTTTCATGTATTGTATAAAGCACCAAACAAGAATCTGTCATTTACCCCGTGGAGTTTTTGCAGTGAATTCAGAGTCAAAGTAGATGGTGTCATCAGGTCTGCCACTCGCAGGTTTAAAGGGGGGATGGAGTTCTCTCCTGAATAATTTCTACAGGCATACCAAAAAAAAGGGGGAAACATTGGAATAAACCTTAACATGTTCATTTTATTTAACTGGGCAAGTCAGTTAAATTCTTTGGGATAGGGGGCAGCATTTTCACTTTTGGATGAATAGTGTGCCCAGAGGGAACTGCCTCCTCAGTCCCAGATGCTAATATATTCATATTAGTATTGGATAGAAAACACTCTGAAGTTTCTAAAACTGTTTGAATGATGTCTGTGAGTATAACAGAACTCATATGGCAGGCAAAGACCTGAGAAAAAATCCAAACAGGAAGTGGGAAATTGAGGTAGTTTTTGAAGTCACCCCTATCGAATACACAGTGGGATATGGGTTATTTTGCACTTCCTAAGGCTTCCACTAGATGTCAACCGTCTTTAGAACGTTGTTTCAGGCTTCTCATGTGATGTAGGATCGGAAGGGAGCTCTGAGTCAGTGGTCTGCCTACTGCCTCGTTCTCGGTCACACGCTTTCACTTGAGAGGTAGCTGTCGTTCAATTGCTTTTCAACAGACAATGTAATTCTCCGGTTGGAACATTATTGAACTTTTATGATAAAAACATCCTAAAAATGGATTCTATACTTAGTTTGACAATTTTCTTTTTAAAACATTTTGTCCAAATAGACCAGATCGAGCATTTGGATTTGTTTACCAAACGCCCTAACAAAATAAGCTATTGGACATAAATGAAGGACATTATCAAACAAAACAAGCATTTGTTGTGGAACTGCAATTCCTGAGAGTGCATTCTGATGAAGATCAAAGGTAAGTGAATATTTATGATACTATTTATGAATAATGTTGACGACCCAAAATGGCGGATATTTCTCTGGCTGTTTTGGGCTCTGAGCGCCGTTCTCAGATTATGCTTTTTCCGTAAAGTTTTTTTGAAATCTGACACAGTGGTTGCATTAAGGAGAAGTGTATTTAAAGTTTAGTGTATAATAGCTGTATTTTCATCAACATTTATTATGAGTATTTCTGTGAATTCATGTGGCTCTCTGCAATATCACTGCATGTTTTGGAACTACTGAATCTAACACTCCAATGTAAAATAAGATTTTTGGATATAAATATGAACTGCACCAATTTGTAAGTCGCTCTGGATAAGAGCGTCTGCTAAATGACTTAAATGTAAATGTTTACCGAACAAAACATCATGTATTGTGTAACATGATGTCCTGTGAGTTCCATCTGATGAAGATCATCAAAGGTTAGTGATGAATTTTATCTCTATGTGTGCTTTTTGTGACTCCTCTCTTTGGCTGGAAAAATGGCTGGGTTTTTCTGTGATAAGTGGTGACCTAACATCATCGTTTGTGGAGCTTTCGCTGTAAAGCATTTTTGAAAGCAGACACTGTGGCAGGATTAACGAGAATTGTATCTTTAAAATGGTGCCTAATACTTGTATGTTTGAGAAATTTGATTTATGAGATTACTGTTGATCTGTATTTGGCGCCCTGCAATTTTATTGGCTGTTGGCGAGGGGTTGCGCGACCGGAATGGAACCCAAGTCCAAGACAGATTAAGAACAAATTCCTATTTACAATGATGGCCTAATCCGGCCAAACCCTAACCCGGACGACGCTGGGCCAATTGTGAGCCGCCCTATGAGACTCCCAGTCAAGGCTGGTTGTGATACAGACCAGAATCGAACCAGGGTCCGTAGTGACGCCTCTAGAACTAAAGACAGCTGCGCCACTCGAGAGTTTAAAAACATAAAGCATTTATAATACACACTGACAGAGGAGCAGGCAGATGGCAAACGCATATTAATATGCAAACTTACGTTCCAGTCAATTGTGGAAAATAAGGAATGTCTCTTGATCTCTTCCACTCCATCTGGACCAGCACCTGTGAACAACAAATCCACACACATTACAGGATACCTGTGGTATCTTTTGTAATATGATTGCAGTTCAGTGATGACAAATTTCATTTCATGGTATATAATTGGTAGTTACAGTCTTGTCCCATCGCTGCAACTCCCGTACAGACTCGGGAGAGGTGAAGGTCAAGAGTCATGCGTTCTCTGAAGCACGACCCTGCCACAAGCCACACTGCACGCTTAACCCGGAAGCTAGACTCACCAATGGGTCAGAGGAAACAGTCCAACTTGCGACCGTGTCAGTGTGCCCGGCCTGCCACGGGAGTCGTTAGAACACGATGGGACAAGGACATCCTTGCCGTCCAAACCCTCCCCTAACCCGGACAATGCTGGGCCAATTGTACACCGCCTCACGGGTCTCCCGGTCACAGCTGGCTGCAACACAGCCCAGCTAGAACCCAGATCTGTAGTGACGCCTCTAGCACTGCGACGCAGTGCCTTAGACCACTGCACCACTTGGGAGACAACCAAACACTATGTTCCGCCTAGAGTGGCAAGATATTTTTTTTCTTCTATCGAGTGAGATTCATTTAAAGGGGCAATCTGTGACTGCTACAAACATTTTTGGACTTGTGAATGAAATATGTGCAGTTGAAGTCATAAGTTTACATACACTTGGAGTCATTGGAGTCATTAAAACTTGTTTTTCAATCACCCCACAAATTTCTTGTTAACAAACTATAGTTTCGGCAAGTCGGTTAGGACATCTACTTTGTGCATGACACAAGTCATTTTTCCAACAATTGTTTACAGACAGATTATTTCACTTATAATTCACTGCGTCACAATTCCGCCATACTGCTCAGGAAGGAGACGCGTTCTGTTTCCTATAGATTAACCTACTTTGGTGCAAAAAGTGCAACTCAATCCCAGAACAGCAGCAAAGGACCTTGTGAAAATGCTGGAGGAAACATGTACAAAAGTATCTATATCCACAGTAAAACGAGTCCTATATCGACATAACCGGAAAGGCCACTCAGCAAGGATGAAGCCACTGCTCCAAAACCACCATAAAAAAACAGACTACGGTTTGCATCTGCACATGGGGACAAAGATCGTACTTTTTGGAGAAATGTCCTCTGGTCTGATGAAACAAAATTAGAACTGTTTGGCCATAATGACCATTGTTATGTTTGGAGGAAAAAGGGGGAGTCTTGCAAGCCGAAGAACACCATCCCAACCGTGAAGCACGGGGATGGCAGCATCATGTTGTGGGGGTGCTTTGCTGCACTTCACAAAATAGATGGCATCATGAGGTAGGAAAATTGGGTGGATATATTGAAGCAACATCTCAAGACAGCAGTCAGACAGTTAAAACGTGGTCACAAATGGGTCTTCCAAATGGACAATGACCCCAAGCATACTTCCAAAGTTGTGGCAAATAAGGACAACAAAGTCCAGGTATTGGTGTGGCCATCACAAAGCCCCGACCTCAATCCTATAGAAAATTTGTGGGCAGAACCGAAAAAGCATGTGCGAGCAAGGATGCCGACAAACCTGACTCAGTTACACCAGCTCTGTCAGGAGGAATGGGTCAAAATTCACCCAACTTATTGTGGGAAGCGTGTGGAAGGCTACCCGAAACGTTTGACCCAAGATCAACAATTTAAAGGCAATTCTACCAAATACTAACTGAGTGCATGTAAACTTCTGACCCACTGGGAATATGATGAAAGAAATAAAAGCTGAAATAAATCACTACTATTATTCTGACATTTTACATTCTTAAAATAAAGTGGTGATCCTAACTGACCTAAGACAGGGAATTTTTACTAGGATTATATGTCAGGAATTGTGAAAAACTGAGTTTAAATGTATTTGCCTAAGGTGTATGTAAACTTCCGACTTCAAATGTATTGGTTGAATAAGATAACTTATAAAATACCTCATGAACTTATAAAATACCTCATGAACTTATTAGTTCAACTGTTGTACGCCATAACAACTCAAAATAAGCTGTTTTTACTCCAATGTTTGTAAACAAAGTAAATGTAAAAACACTTCATAGCCTAAACTTTTAAAACTATAAATGTTGATATCATGAATGGTCAATCTTTGCATCCATAGCTATGTCTATGAATTTAAGAGTGGTTACATTTCTCCAGCCCCACCCCTCAGCTTTTTACCAAAACAAGGGCAGGGATGCGCTTTGTTATTGTTTCAACTGTTGATTGCCACTTTAAGCAATCATCAGTTACAAGCCATGGTGCACAATACCCTTTTAGTGATGGAGAATGATTACCTAGTCTGTTGCCTGGGTTGCGTTTGAAAAGGTTACGTAGGAGAGATTGGGCGTCTTGGCTCAGGAACTGTGGCATTCCCAACTTGGCCCTGCAGTGCAAACAAAACAATTACCATGGTAGATTGAGATTAAACTGTTATGTGCTAACAGCCTGGTTAAACTTGTACTCAAGACAGGTTGAGTAAGACGCACTTCAGTATCATGGTCATGGTTTCCTTCCGGTCCTTCCCTTGGAAAGGCAGTGTCCCAGTCAACATCTCAAACTGGGGAAGATGAAAACAACATTGTATTAACATGTCTAATCAGTGGCAATGTCAGCCATTGGACACATTGGCCCATCCAGGCAGATATGAATGTGGACACACTTGATACTGGATATCAGATATTTGAACACATCCCAGGGTAATGAATTGCAGAGAGACAGAACCATTTGGAACTCCAACACTCACCATGAGCACACCGTAGGACCACCAGTCAGCGCTAAGGGTGTGTCCTCGGCGGTTCACAACCTCTGGTGCCATGTACTCCACTGTTCCACAGAAAGAGTAGGCCTTGTTCTCATGATCAATGGACTCTTTACTAAGGCCGAAGTCTGGAACAAACAAAGGGCAGCAAAATGAGTCGAGTGAAAATGGTACATAGGAAGACTAAGGGCTCCTACAATTAAAAGGCATTAAAAACACTTTCTTATTCTGCTCGGTGGCTGAGTCAGGCCGAGTGTGAATATGAAACATTAATATGTAATAGGAGCAGAAAATCACCCACCAGTGAGTTTGATATGGCCCTCCTCATCTAACAGAATGCTGAAAGGACAGAGTGATCTCAGTCAGAGAGGAAATTCAACATCCGCCAGCAGAAACACATACAGTAAACAGACAGTATATAACATAAATTCGAAGCTCAAAATAACATTAGATTTAAATAAAAAAATATGCAATCATTTCCCTGGTTGCTGATTGGAAGAGAAACAAGTACCTAATGGGAAGAAGCAATGTCATAGCATTAGTGTAATATGTACTTCTCAGGTTTAAGGTCTCTGTAGATGATTCCCAGGCCATGCAGATGGTCCAGGGCCAGAGCCAGCTCTGCCAGGTAGAACTTCACATCCTCCTCTGTGAACATCACCTGGTAGACAGACTTGTTAAAAACAACACACCTAATATAATATGGACATGAATTACCAGGAAAAAATATACATTTTTTTAATGTAAAAAAAATAAATAATTATTGTTTTAATTCTGCTCACCTCTTTAGACAGCCGTGTGAATAGATCTCCACCTCGGAGGAAGTCCAGAATCAGGTACAGCTTCCCTTCTGTCTGGAATGCTGTGAAGAATCATGGGTACATATTGAAGTCAAAACTCATCTGTAAGGTTTAATGACCTGTGCTTATATCAGACGTAGACATATGACAGGGCAGGCAGATAATGTCTGATAACTCACCGTAGTGTAGTCTGACTATGAAAGGATGGTTCACCTCTACCAGAATGTCTCGCTCCATCTTGGTACGGACCCTATCTCGCACTGTTAATTCGTGAAAGAAATGACAATTAAAAACATGACTGTAATATAATTCAAAAAATATATATATACTGTATTTGTAAAGTAGTTTTAAAACCATTGCAAGCATAATATATTCACAGAAAAAATATTCACAGAAAAAAAATCATTATCACAGCAGACTAGTGTACCTTTCAAAGTGGCCTTTTTCAGCACCTTCATAGCATACAGCTGTCCAGCATCAGGCCCTGTTATTTTCTTCACAAGGAACACCTGAACAGGGGAACATAGATAAGACACATAACAATTCAGCTATTAAACCCAACAGCATCCATCAATCAGTCAGTCTAATATACAGAAATGTTCAGAGATATGAAAACCATAATTCATAATTTAAAAAAATATATATTTCAACCACTACACAGTTTCATCTCACACACTGTCATTTACCTTCCCAAAGGATCCCTGTCCCAGTACCTTGCGGAGCTCAAACTGCCTAGGATCAGCCCTTTCAGAGCCCTCTTTAACATGGTTTGTGATACTGATCTCATTCACTGAGCCCTCATCCTGTGAAAGATTAGAGACACAGTCAAAACAAAACCAGGTACGCGCCAAATGCACCGCAGTGTGGAGAGAGAATAGGAATACACAGTAATTCTATAAAACAAACACACAAATGTACAGACACACATCACAAAGAATAATAAAGAGAAGCAATGGAATTAATAAAATAAAATACATTCACAAGTTTTGAAGTAAAACCCTACCAAGAAAGAGACTGTTTCAGCGCTGCATACTCAGAACCTTTTCTTTGCACTAGAGCAGAGAGTCATACTGTGGAAGGATGGAGAAATCAAATCCCATGCTTTCCCACCCAAACACAACACCAAGCCACATCAGACCCACGTACAGCACACCAGCTCTCAGCAAATTCCTTCTTTGGCCCGTGTTCTGCCCCAGCGGTGTCCAAATCCCCCATCCCGGTGCTGGGCCAGCAGAGCCCCTGTCCCTGTGTCACAGTGTGGCTGCACTGGGATAGACTGCGCTACGCTCTGATCTGCCGGGGGAGGGAGCTGCCGACGGACAGCTTGCAACCGGCTCCACGCATTCAACACCCCCTCCCACTGCATCAAAAGGTGTGGAGGAGGATGACTAAAAGACATAGCATGCACTCTCCCTCTTTCACAGTCGCTTTCACTCTTTCGCTACCCTTATCTTCTCTTTAATCATTTTGCTCTCACCGACCCCACCACTAGTCCATATTAATAGTACTCAGTATTATTGTGGAGTGCCTGGATGTAGGTGTGTGAGTAGGTGCGAGAGGACAAAGAGAGAAAACTGAATTGAGAGAGAACATGAAACATAAACACATATGCACACACCAGTGGAGGCTAGTGAGGGGAGGACGGCTCATAATAATGTCTGGAAAGGAGGAAATGGCATGGCATCAAACACATGGAAACCATGTGTTTGATACCATTCCAATGATTCCTCTCCAGACATTACCACGAGCACGTTCTCCCCAATTAAGGTGCCACCAACCTCCTGTGAAAATGAGACAGTCTGGGAGAAGACAGGTGAGATTATTAAAAATGTTTACTCACACTACATACGGTTTCATCCTCCCCCATTGAGTCATCCATGACCTGTAACACAGAGAAAGCGATTTAACTTTGTCTCTCACACAAAATTGGGGTGGGCTCGTGTTATTGAAACTGTGTAATATGCTTCAGGGCCAATTGTTAGTTGATTAGAACATATAGAAATAAAACTGCATTTTAATAGACCCAGTTTACACTTTAGAAATAGCAACTTGAACGATAAATATCACATGTTCGCTGTAGTGAGTAGTTAGCGATTTGTCCCCCCCCCCACGATGTCCTGCAACAAATGGCTGTTAGTTATCAGCCTGCACTTCTTGAGAAATAAGACAGCTTTAATCACAAATATGTAGTCCTTTTTTTAATCGCTTAAGTTTAATAATCAGTTTATGCGAAACTAAATCGGAGTTGGTGTCCCACAAACTGTGTGAGGAAGTGGATTCACAACAGCCCGCGTCAAACGTTGACAAATACAGCTAAGGTGGCCATCGTTCATTGGCATGTTCATTACCTCGTTTTCCGAATTCTCCAAGGCCATTTTCTGCCATGGGTCTGCTCCAAACTGTGCCAAGGGCATCTTCGACAAGAGTTCAGTCGCTGCCGCGCGCTTCCAGTGACTTAACACTGTCAAGGGTGGGATTCGAAAAAGTATTTCTTGAGGGGGGTTCTCTTAAGCGATAAAAAAAACAAAATAGTAAAATGGTTCCAGTTCAACCCTAATTGTGCGTTTAAACGGCTTTCATCACTCTTGCCAATGTTTTCTAGGAACTTCATAAACACTTTTTCCACATCAAAAATCACTCACTTCCGTTCTCTCTCAATATGGCGCCGTGGTTCGGTCTACCTGTATGTCAGAACGAGGCTCTGGAATGCGTCATACGTCATTGGTTGGGAGGGACATGATATGGCATCAAAACAGGTGATGATAAGCAATTACTAGGTTAAAGTTGATCAAATATGCAATAAGCCTCGATGTGACATGGAAAATGTAACCTAGAACTTACATCACAATAGGGTCATATAAGTTGAATAGCCATGTAATTGTTTAACATTAAGCCCCCCATCCATGCCTTTTGTTTAGAACAAGGATCACACATTCACACTTCAGACACATTTGTATACAAAGCTTTCTTTCTAAGTTTATTTGTTTGATAGACTGTACAAAGACAATCAAGGCATACATACACTTCCTGATACATTAGCATCTCTGGGGGAAAACTAGGACAGATCTGTGTGTAGTGCCCCACTGTTCTCTGACCATTATCCACTGTAACAGTTGACGACCCAAAAAAAATCAGCATTTTCTATTCCTGCTTAAAGTAGTTGTAGTTTGAACAAACCACATTGGGATGTCAGTTACAAAACACATTCAGCAATAAATACATGAGGCTGATAGAATAAAAAATAAAAACAATTCAGGAAACAAGAGAGCAGGGCAAATAATGATTTAGAAGGACAATCATTGTCTACAAAGTTGGGGTATGACTGACAAGAAAGTGAAGGCATGAGGTCAACATGATTTCATAATATCTCTCTGAAGCATCACACCACAATATCCAGACTTCATCCATGCGGCTCTGCAGTGTTTGTGTTCTGCTATGAGTGATCCGCAGCCTAGAGACGCGCATGGTCGAAACACAGACCAGATCCCACAGGCACAGATTTGATTTGGCATGACAAAAAATAATCCCAATGTAAATCACTTTATTTAAAATACCTTTCAATCTTATATTTGGAGAGAAAACCAACCACAATCATTGAATAGGAGTAACTACACCTGTAATGTTGATAAGGACAATTGGTCCATGTGACCAGTCTCAGTACATTTGGAGAGGGACAATGCAAGGTTCTTAACTTCTCTGTTAAAGAGCCTTTCTTTGGGGCGAGAGATTAGAGTCCACGAAGGCCATTGGCTGAGATGGAGAAGGTGATGTGTGCAAAGACAAATGTGCATTGATGGAGGATAGGGGAAGGGCCTGGGAGACAAATGGGTGGGGCACAAGAGCTTTTAGCTCAGCGGTTCCCCAAACTCGGGCCTGGGGACCCAAAGGGGTGCACATTTTGGTTATTGCCCTAGCACTACACAACCCATTCAAATAATTAACTAATCATCATGCTTTGATTATTTTAAATCAGCTGTGTAGAGAGAGGGAAAAAACAAATGTGCACCCCTTGGGGTCCCGAGGGCAGAGTTTGGGAAACGCTACTTTAGCTGGTCGACGTCAGCTTGGTCCATGGGGTGGCACCACGCACTTCAAAGGGCTGATCGTTGGCAAAGATGTGGCTACACAGGTCATCCAGAGGGGGCTCGGGGTCTGTGGTGGCGAACTGTGCAGCATCTTCAATCTCCTTCCTCACCGCAATGTCAATCTCCTGCACACATACAGGACAAGGGAAGTTTGGTCTTTACATCCTCAAAGACATGCTTCAGTCAGCTGTAACTATTTTCAATGTGTCAATAATCATGCGTTTTTCAAACAAATTCAGCTATTTGACTTTGTGTAGGAAACTGTCAAAATAAAGGAAACACTTGGATAAATGAGGGATACAAAGTATAAAAGCAGGTGCTTCCACACATATGTGGATCTTTAGTTAATTAAGCAATTAACATTCTATCATGCTTAGGGTCATGTACAAAAATGCTGAGTTTCCCATTATTTTGCCTAACATGGCTAGAAGAAGAGATCAGTAACTTTGAAAGAGGGGCCTCAAGGGAGCATAGGGGGTTTAAATGGTGTGTGGGTGTGTGTCAGTCACCAGATCTCAATCCAATTGAACACTTATGGGAGATTCTGGAGCGGCACTTGAGATAGCGTTTTCCACCACCATCAACAAAACATGAAATGATGGAATTGATCATGGAAGAATGGTGTTGAATCCCACCAATAGACTTCCAGACACTTGTATAATTTATGCCAAGGCACATTGAAGCGGCTCATGGTGGCCCAACGCCTAAGGCTGGGCGATATGGCCTAAAATCATACATCCATTTTTTCTCTAAAGAAGCTTTGCTAAAATACACTGCATTTCAAACATACTCTAATGAAGTCAGCGCTTGTTAAATTATACCTCGGCTAAATATAAGTCGCTGCTGAAAAATACTGTATTTGTATAGGGCTGAAGGATTGTTATACCCAGTACACAGATTACTAGCATAAACAGATTACTAGCAGTCAAAAAAGTCTGCGTTCAGAAAGAAATATCTGGGAAGAAAGAAAATGTTATTTGAAAACTGCTTGTTTGTTTTCCCAATTTAAATAACATTTAGTTGGTGTTCTTGCTTCATGTCATAGTCAGTTGAAATACTATGTTTCTGACTTCGTGGTCATCAGTGAGAGATAACAGGCATGTTGGTCTCAACTGGGCATGCTCACTGCCTCAAGACCAGAGTGGGGTGTGGCTTCACTAGAGACGGAGAGGACAGGAAGGGTGAGAACAGCAGCAGGTAGCCTGGAGGTTAAAAACTTTGGACCGGTTTACAGAAAGGTCGCTGGCTGGGTAAGAGTGTGACTCAAATATAAATGATTAGGCATGTTGATGTCAGTTAAAAGCCTGAGAGTGGATAAAAAACATTATCTCTGGCTTGGTATGTTCTCTACCGAGGTCTAATAATTATTATAATGGACTTGGAATTCATTGTAAAATGGAGCTCTTCTCGGCACACGTCTTTGTGACACACCGGGATGTTTGTTGTGTGTTTTCATCTGTTATTCATATTTTCATGAATAGCTAGTTGGCTGAGAGGAAACCATTAACTGTGATGCTGGTACTGTTATTATTAGTAAAATAGGTACTGGTTTCTCAACTTGGATGGGCCAAAAAAATTAAATATGATGTTCAGTTTATTTTCTAGTCAAGGACAGGAGGGGAACACTCTTTGTTTTGCTAATTCCCAGCAGCCTACCCTTTTAGGAATCCCTCACTCCTCATAGGAAGAAAGAAGACGCACAATTTCTGAGGACAATTTTTATTTTGGATAGTAACAAGAATACATGAATGTTGTGCGTGCATCGAAATGTAAGTTGCGGGGGTGTATTTGGTTTCTTTTTACATGTTGTGTAGTAATGGGTAATAACCACAGATGACTCAGTAACTATGATCAATGTGGAACTATATGTTCTATAGTACAGCTATTACACTTCTGTTTGGCATATCATTTATAGTATGTAGCATTATGCCCCGTTACCATAAGTGTCACTGTTGTATTGGTAAACAGTTTTTCATATACACATGCTAGTAGTTTGGGGATGGCGTTCAGCTAAACCTAGGGCAAAGATTTTTATAACTAAACGAAGATAGACCACAGCCTGTCGTTTCCAATGGGAACAGATGAGTCATAGTGGGCAGAACAAGTAAGGAAGTGGGCAGAGCCAAGCACGAGCTAGCGAGATCCTATAAGTAATCCTTCTCACCCCCCCCCCCCCTTAAAAGATTTAGATGCACTATTGTAAAGTGGCTGTTCCACTGGATGTCATAAGGTGAATGCACCAATTTGTAAGTCGCTCTGGATAAGAGCGTCTGCTAAATGACTTAAATGTAAATGTAATATAAGCCTTCCACAACCATAAGACCCACTAATAAACACAGGTTTAACCTGCTTTTAATTTTTATGATCAATGATCTTGCTTTCAAGTCTATCAGAATGGCCCTTTTTATTGAAAATTACATTTACATTTAAGTCATTTAGCAGACGCTCTTATCCAGAGCGACTTACAAATTGGTGCATTCACCTTATGACATCCAGTGGAACGGCCACTTTACAATAGAAAATGTAATGAGAACCACACAAGGCATTCACTAATGACCAACTTCTTGTAGCAGGCATTATAGAAAATTAACACAGATCTCAAACAATCTCTCAAGCACAAGCACACTTGCTAGTGAGTAGCCAGCTAATCTTTACAGTTAAAGTAAACTTGGATCTATTTGCTAGCTAACGAGGTAAAACAGTTGAATTGTTATGAAGACACCCTTCTGTCTCCAACTGTTTGAACAGCATGCTAGCCTGTCCACTTTGTTCAGATGTTGAAATCAAGTGGCCTACCTTATTTCTCAGAATAAGTTGCTAATTCCTTATATAATAACTTTTTTTATGGCTATTGCACATTTATAAAACACACACATAAATGCTGCTAGCAGTACATGGTACCGCAATGTCACGCGCAACAAACTGCGTATATATTTTCCAGAATCAATGTTCATTGATACTCCCATTTTAGTAGAGTCTGCTCTGCACAATTTGATTTGAAACATAAAAAGGGTATTCTTAGAAAGATAAATTTCTCATCTATTACAGTCAAATAATGTCTCAATATGACCGATTCTGTTATACCAAACATCAAATGCAAATAGCGAGTTGAAACCGCTTATTGAAGAAGTGATGTTTCATCTTCGTTGTCGTGAGTGTGAAGTTCATGTTTTAAGTATATATTTCTATTATTACGGGGCTATCACTCTGTCAAGAGTGCGCCTGCGCGGGAAGTTTAGTTGTTGATGGACCTAGCCTTGAGTGGCATGGCTACCTTGCAGTGTGTTCACACGGTATAGTAAAGTATGTTAAACTGGAACCTTGTCGTTGTGTCATTTCAAGTTAACAGTGAGTGCCAGGTAGGGGAGTGGCTGTGTGTAAATGGGAAGGTGTACAGTCACAGCAGAAGGAACGAAAGAGACCAATAGAAAACAAGCGGACGGACATAAGCTCTCATAAAAAAGAAAGCTCTCTAAAAAACTAGATTCTTGTGATACAGGTATTTGCCAAAACAAACAAATTAATTTGAGATGTCACCCAGCCCTACCAACACCGTGTGAAGACACTGTTGGCATTTCCTTTATTATGGCAGATACCTGTATATGCTGCCTATTCATACTGTGTTGAATGTGCAGTATATTAGTGAATGTTTGAGAATCACCTTGAGCTCCTCTATGCTGGCCATGTTGTTGCTGAGCATGCGGTCCTTCAGCATGGAGATGGGATCGCTCTTACTACGGACCTCCTGGATCTCCTCACGTGTGCGGTAGCTGAGGAAGGGGGAAGAGCGGGTAGGGATCAGGGCTATGCAGTGTCACTACAGGGGGGTAGGAGGGCAGGGAGGAGGCTACTGGGGGACATAGCAGAGTGCAGGGACAGCAATATATTAGAGCACTGAAAGCTTAGCTGAATCCCTGGTACGTTGGCACTGATGGAGTAAAAAAAACATAGGTATGTAACAATAATAATGTCAATAACAACAACAGTAATCCAATAATAACAATATAGATGTAGACTTTTACCTGACCCCAGGATCGCTCATGCTGTGTCCATGGTAACGGTAGGTCTGTAGCTCCATGAGGATAGGGCCCTTAACACAGGTGGTGCACAGAGAAAGTTTAAGTTGTGCTACTTCAACTAAAAACACACAAACCTATACACAGTACACACAGAAACAAATCAACCATCCTACCTACTAAGGTTGATGCTCACCTTTCCAGATCGGCAGTGAGCAGCTGCAAACTTGGTGGCCTCTCTAACACACAGGACATCCATCCCATCCACCTGGATACAGATGCATTGTGTGAGACTACAGAATATATTTTGTAAGAGGTATAGGAGTTTGAATATATTAGTTAGCGGTCTACCCTAATGCCAGGAATGTAGTCTCCTCTCTTGTAGTATTCGGTGCTCGCAGCAGAGCGCTCTACTGATGTGCCCATGGCATATTGGTTGTTCTCACAGATGAAAATGATGGGTAACTTCCACAGAGATGACATGTTATATGTCTCAAAGATCTGACCCTGTGGATTAATAAAAATTCTGTCAACAGCTGGGGTCAAATAAAAACTTGAAGTTGAGTGTCCTTCATATGTTTAATGCATGCAGGGTTCAAGAAGCATGCCTTATGTCAAACCTGATTGGCTGCGCCATCACCATAGAGACTGACACACAGCTGATCATTGCCCAGGTACTTGCAGGCCAGGGCTACACCGGCTCCCAGCGGTACCTGAGCGGAAATTAGGCAGATGTTATATTTGTGGATCTTTGAATCGGATATAAACCAGATGCAAATGAGGTAAAAAATTTAAAAAAAAATCTAAATGGGATTCTTTCAAATCTAAGATAAAGGAATAACGCTAGGCCTTTGTGAATTACCTGAGCTCCCACAATGCCATTGCCTCCATAGAAGTTTTTAGTATACATGTGCATAGAGCCTCCCTTGCCCTTAGCAATGCCTCCTCTACGACCTAAGAGACAGCAAAGGTAGAAAATACAAAAATTAGGGAAGAAAACAAAAAGAGCGAAAGAGGTTAGTTTTAATGTTTAGGGAGATAAAATCAGAGGTTCAAAGTACAGTGATTAGATCTTATTAGGGTTCTCTATTGGACTGAGTCAAGTCCACTCACCAGTGAGCTCTGCCATGATCTCCCTGACAGTCCCACCCCTGGTGAGGGTGTAGCCATGGGCACGGTATGCAGTGATCAGGTGATCTGACAGGGTGATACCCCCCTCAATGCCAACCGCACAGGCTTCCTATCAAAGAATAACAATCTGAGCATTCATATTAAAATCAAATTTTATTGGTCACAAATATTTAGCAATGTTATTGCAGGTGCAGCGAAATGCTAGTTGCTATTTGAATGCAGTGTGTGCGTGAGTCAGTGGAGGCTGGTGGGATGAGCTATAGGAGGACAGGTTCATTATAATGGCTGGAATGGAATAAATGGAACAGAATCAAAAACGTGTTTCACATGTTTTATGTATATGATACAGTTCCATTTGTTCCATTCCAGCCATTACAATGAGCCTGTCCTCCTATAGCTCCTCCCACCAGCCTGCAATAGTGTGTGTTAATGTGAAACTGTATGTTTGCTTATACAATAGGTGAGTGAGATTGTGTCTTCTAACCTGGCCATCATACAGGTGACAAAAGCCTCTGATGATCTTCTGCTTATAGAGCTGGTCAGCCTTCAGCTCCATGCGTCTTATGGTCTGCATGGTACGATAATACTTCAGCCCCTCCTCCCGGGTCAGAGTGGCTGTCAGGGGTGGGCCCTCCTCCAGACGATGAAGGTCAACTTTCTGTAGGAGAACACACAATGAGAACTCAACACGGCAGACTGAGCATCAAAATCAGCTACACATTGTGTATATTTTTTGTTTTACCTTAATGTCAAAGGTGGCCTCAGGAGTGAAATCAGCATACGAGCGTGATGCCACCACCAGACTGGTAGCCTAAAATAAAACAGAGGACACTTGAGAGATTCATTTAACCGGACATCACGTCTTTTCACAACACAAATCTACTTCGCAAGACCTGCGGTTGGGCAAGCCGGGAGAGGTAGCACAAAAGCATCTGCAGTAGGACAGACCCAAAGTGAGAAGTAGAGTGAAAAACTATGGTATGGAACATAGCTATACTTCCAGAGGTTGATCCACACACCACAATGAGACTGAAGAAACACTCCATTGTCACTGACAAGCACCGGTGAAAAGTCAGACTGTCTTGAAAAACACTGAACCAATCAACTAACAAGAATGCCTCATTGGCTGAAAAAGACATATCCAGAATATTTCCGTCACTCTGAAAATCAAATGTGTGTTCAAATGTGAATGGTTAATGAAGGAGAAATATATTATTGTGTTGTAGACCAAATTTCAGAGTGGGCAGGTTCACACAGCGAGTCAATTCAAGCACTAAGGAATATGAGTGATCACACCATGGCCTTACATGCTGACCACACCGGTCGTGTCGCGTGCACGAGCGTTGCAAAATAAATGTACACATACATGTTATTCAATCATTGCACCCACACTGCTCACGAGCATCTACGTTGCCAGGCGCTAAAATAGAAGTTGATTCGATTTGTCGCAGAACGCACTGCAAGTCCTGCCTCTCCCAACTTCTCATTGGGTTTTAGAAGCCTATACCCACGTGCCATTTTCTCATTGGTTTTTAAGAACACATACCCACATGGGTGATTGAAAGATGAACTGAAGTCAGTTGTGGTAAAGCATCTTATTATGAAAGTTAGTTGTTAATCGCTATATAAAGTCCAAAGAAAAAAAAGCCTGGAAGGAGGAAATGATTCGGTTGACCGTTTTGTGTGGATTAATTGTCAGAGTAGAGGACCTTGTGCAGTTCAGGTAAAATAACAGCTCAATGTTTATATCCCAGGACAAATTAGCTAGCAACAGCAAGCTAGCTAGCCAAATTTCCATAAATATTTTATGCTTTTCAATCTGTCTCCAAATTAATATAATTGGTTCAGAGTTTGTTTTGATACTTGAACCTCCCGTGTCGTGATCACGTTTGGGGTGGGGGGACAAAAAACATTTGTGCACGATGGCAGACACACGTGCGCGTCTGGTTTGGGCATGGTGTTAGTGAGAGAAAGCAGGCGGCTCACAGCATCAGGCAAAGTACTGTAAAAGTTAGAATGGTTCAGTCAAGCTCAGTGCAATCTCAGGGTGTTGAAGCAACGCTATGTCAGTATTCTGGCTCCTCTCTGCCAGCTGAAGCTCAAATATGGATGAGTCAGAAGCACCCCTGTTAGTACTGATGTCAGGTTCTGAAACGTTTCATTCCCGGGTTGGTTGGTCCACTTTAAGAGGTATTTCTGGTGATGGTAGTTCTAGAGTTAGTCGGTCAGATACCATTTCTGCTTCTGTTAAAGTGTGGTCTATGATGCATAGCATAATTGCTGAACGAGAACATTTCCAAATGAAAATTATTCTTATGGGGTTGGGTAAATGCAATGTTAAATTATTCTGTAATTGGACCCCAAATAAATAACTAAATGAATGAGTTAAAGTATAGAATATAATGTTAACATGTGAAAGGGAAAGAAATCATTAGGAATAAAGATGGAGCACAAAATAGGCAGAATCGGGTGTGCCACAGGGATTGTATCACCGACTACACCACAGTAAAACCACATCTTACCTCTGACACAACCTGGGCTCCCTATCAGGCAGCCAATGGGAGAGAAGCAGAAAAGGGAAGCATTGAGGGAGTACAACAGGAGACATTAATATATAAAGAGATTATTACATTAGAGAATCACAGGAAAGATTTTATTGTCAGACATTAAAGGGAAAATTCAGACAATTCTGTGCCACAAATATTTGAGTTGTGTTATTCATGGTGACCAGCCAATCATTGCAAATATTAATTCCCCCTTCCTCTAATTTAAAAAAAAATATCACTAGCTACAACAGAATACCATCGTGGAATGCATTTTTATGTCTACGAGTCCAGTATGAAGGAAGCTTATTTAACTAGGCAAGTCAGTTAAGAACAAATTCTTATTTACAATGACGGCCTACCCCAGGCCAATTGTGCGCCGCCCTATGGGACTCCCAAACACAGCCAGATGTGATACAGCCACTGAGATGCAGTGCCTTAGATCGCTGCGCCACTTGGGAGCCCTAGTTAAAGGTATTTCACAAGCCAATGATGAACACGCATTAGCGCAATTAGTGGAAGTCTACAGCAACAGTTAGATGAACAGCTAGCATGCTAACTCTGGGGAAGTAGATAAATGGCTTCATAGCCTAAATATATCCATTTAATATGAAGAAAATTAGTCATTGGAGCTAAATACAGGGGTTTTTCCTTTATAGAAAATTGTTACGTGGTTCTAAGTGATAATTTTCAAAAGCACGCAGAAAATATTGAACTATATTTATTTTTAAATACCATCTCTGAGAACTAACAATCAAAATTAATTGGTAGAACTACAGAAAATGAGCTTCACAATAGCACAATTCTTTACGCCGCCAAGATACTTTTCTAGGTAATAGACTGTTAAGAGTTTACACTTCCAATGAACTGTGGAGAGGTGAAAATAAAGAAATGTCTACCAAATATATTAATAAAAGGTTTTTCATTACCGGTACTTCTACTTACCATTATTCACCTATGAGCCTTCGTCAAAGCTTTTTCTCATAATTGAGACGGTTGCTACTTACCACTGGATATCTTGATTAAAAGCTGACATGGTGGCAAAGAGAGTTTGAATGAGAAAAGTTATCTTTACGGGTTGCCCGTGTGGTTGATCCTTTTGGCGGTAAGTATATAACCACAGGAAAGTATTGTAACTACCCTGGGTTTATACGCGTGGAAATCGACCCTGCCGGACGTTGGGCTAGAAGGTCGAGGGTTCGAGACCTGCTCCCTGCCTGTTTCATTACAGTTTAATTACTTTTCAAAGCGCTGGCATTGCATTTCTATCACCTGAAACATGCGAACAATATAAAAATAGATGCACAAGACACATGCACGTGTTTACATGGTTCTGCACGTGCTTTGGGTAATAGAAAACGGAATGCAGTACCAGCGCCTTGAAAAGTAGATGTAATTATACTTCCTGTGGACATTGTCTCACATTACAACAGCAAAAACACCAACCGCACAGAACACCGGTAAAGTACGTTGAAATAAATGTGTATTCAACATGCTGGCTTGTTGAGGTCGTGATCGATCACTTTCCTGATTCAAACTCTGATTTCTGTCCGACATAGAATTCTATGGAATTGAACATCGAGTTTCCCAATCCAGGCAATCTTGAACGCACCGCAATGATAACTATTTTGACAAGTTGGCAGCTAACTAAGTAGGCATATGATTCTTTGGATTATAGCTAGTTCGCAGATTTACCTAAAACTTGCCAAGTCATATTTAGCTAAAGCCAAGGGCGGCTAGCAAGTTACTGTGGTACGGGTACGAATCGGGGCCTATCGGGATGGCAAGGTCAGGACCGCAGCTCGTCTCGTTTTTTAAGAAAAGGACAAGCGGTCATGTGTATCCTATATTAAAATACTATACATAAACAGTACTTACATTTCTTCTTGCGCTACCCCTCAGCACGTTGGAGATTATTGTCAACATCTTTTGCATACTATTTGGCCGCCAGCGATCTGCAGAAGGTTTTCCCCTCCGTCCTTCCTGCCTGTCAAAACAAACGCTACCAAAATGACGTTACCGACAAAATCCACGTCGACTGCAGATGACGACATGCGCTACGCCGAAAAATAAATAAATGCAAGAGCTTCGAGATTTTGCAGAAGCACAGGCTTCTTTCTGTACGAGCGAGTTCCTCTTCAAGTATTTGATTGCACAATGAATTACCAGGTACTTATTCGATTATGTTTAACGGCGGATTGCATCCAATACATGTTGCATTACCGCAACCAACTGAAAAGAGGAGGGACCTTTAACATTCTGTTAAAGGTTCCCCAAAGCACACACATCCCTGGGTCGCTCCTCTTTTCAGTTCGCTGCAGATAGCGACTGGAACACTCAAATTGGACCATTTTATCTCCATCTCTTCAAAGACTCAATCATGGACACTTACTGACAGTTGTGGCTGCTTCGCGTGAGGTATTGTCGCTACCTTCTTGCCCAATAATGTTTCTACAATGCTATGTTGTCTTAGGTCTCTTTATGTAGTGGTGTGTTTTGTCCTACATGTATTTTTGAATTTGTTATCCCTGTCCTCAAATGAGCCTTTTGGTAGGCCGTCATTGTAAATAAGAATTTGTTCTTATCTGACTTGCCTAGTTAAATGAAACTAGACTGGGATATTTTGTGTGTGTGTGTGTGTGTGTGTGTATATATATATATATATATATATATAAGCAACCCAACCCTCGTCCTGGAGATCTACAGTTCTGTGGGGTTTCAGTCCAACCCTAATTTAACACACCTGATTCTACTAATTAGCTGCTCAAGACCTTAACTAGCTGAATCAGATATGCTAAGTTAGGGTTGGACTGAACCTAGCTCTCCAGGAAGAGGGTTGGACAGTCCTGCCTTGTACTTTGAGGGAAGATATCGTTTTTAAATATCCTACCATAACCCTACACTCATTAAACACACCACGCTAGTTGACTATTTAAACATATATAATCCTACCTCAGGCCAACCGCCTGGAAAGACAGGACACCACTCAACACACCCTGTAACTCTTCTGACGTCAAATCTCGTACACTAACATTTTTATGCAGCTGCCACCACAACCTCTATTTTCTGCGACTTATGTTCCATCCCTGTGGTACAGTTGATAACCATAGCTATGAATGCTAAAAAGCCAAAGCCAATTCTCACACTAATCCTCCCAGGATCCCTCCCCCTTGACCCATCTTCCTCTACTTTCTTCACTGCCTCAACATCTGACAGACACCCTCTGCACTACTCTAACCTCAACCTGTCTCTCGCACCAGACATTTCTGATCCCCAGCCCCATGGGCACCTGTACAATTAACACATGCTGCTTTTTTTCCCTTCAATACTACACATTCCTTTGTCTCATGCCCTTCTGCACACCTGGTAACCTCCCTCCTACACACTGCTGGGCCATGCCTATAAGCTTGACACCTGTAACAACATAATGGATTCGTCACAAAAGCTTGTAGTGGATAACTGAAATATCCTAACATCACTTTGTCGGTCAAAGACTCAACATCAACTCAAAAGAACAAACAATGACTTCTGTTTCACCTGTCACTACACCCTGTCTGTGTCGCACCAAACGATGAGCGTCACAAACACCGGGAATCTTCCCCTTCAGTTGATCCATTTTCGCATTTACCGTTACCCCAGTAATCACTCTTTTCAACAGCGCTCTTTTCTTTAGCGCAAAACAAGTCCCATCTCTGGTCCCCATTCGCGTGGCGCGGAACCCCTGCTCCCTCTGACCAGCGGGAAACACAATTATCACAAGGTCACGTAGGGTTACCTTAACCGATACCACAGCACCCAACGTTTTAACCCACTCTGAAACCATATATGGATCATCCAAAAGGCACCGGTAAACTTTCTGCAAAAATGTTACTCCTACCATCAGACTTAAAACAAATCTTTATCATGACCATCAGTGCAAGCCTCGGGAATTACCAGGCACATACAAAAGAAAATGGTAAAGTCATAAATAGAAACGATGTATAGACTGGTATATGATTTTTTTTATACAGGGACCTAGTTTCTCTTTTTTCTTCAGATTTTTATTACTACTTGTTCTTTTTTTAATTTTGTATTTGACTTTTGATTGATATTGTTATTCTACTGCATTGCTGAGGAGTTAACAAACAAGCGGTTCACTCTACCATGTGCACGTGACCAATAAACTTCGATTTGAATCTGCACATCCCTGTTTAAGATGAAGTAACACAATATGAACTATATTGTGAGGACCCTTGAATGCAAAAATAATAATGATCAAATAAATAAAATAGGAAATATATGCGTTCATCACATTGTTTTCATATAGTTCGATATACCCAAATCGATCATTATCAGACACTAATAACCATTTCCGTTTACTTGAACAAGGACGACCTCCTTTCAGGAGAAAGGGAAAGTACATTGCGAAAAGGTTCTATCGATCGAGGCCAATTTCGCGTTCACGTGAAATAGCGCCCCTGCACTTTCCTAGAAACTAGCTAGCTACGTGCTTTTAGCAAGACAGTGTAATGGACGTCATGCTTCATATGAAGATGTTAAAGGGCATTTTAAGTGTGTTTTGCACAATTTGTTTGGTCACCAATTTTTCCACTGCAGCCCAAGACGGCTCTAATGGGAAAAAGGACCAAGAGTGTCACAACTACGCTGGAGGACACGTTTACCCTGGAGAGGCTTTCCGTGTCCCCGTCTCTGACCATTCCCTGCACCTCAGCAAGGCGAAAAGTGGGTATTGTCCCTGTACAGTTGTACTTAACAATCACATTGTCTCAAATTATTTTAATCATTTTTTTACTCAACATTATATGCATATGGTACTTTTGTTTTTAGCTACGGCGCTATTTAGCTTGACTGCAGGCAACTTAATTAGCTAACGTTAGCTGACTTAATTTGCACCGTGTCTAGCTAATAATCTGCAAATTGTCCAGTTTTCCCTTGCAAAGTTCACCACTGACGTTAGCATAACATTTGTATGCGCGTTATTGTAATAATGCCAGCTTTTACTTGTAGATCAACATTAATAAGTAGTAGTTAGTACATTTGGACACGTTAAGCCAAAACGTTGCTCCAATTACTTTGTCGAGTACAGGAGTACCCGCGTATTAACAATTACTGCGTACCACACAATCCCAATGGATGCATCTCAGTCAGTTATGTGGGTTCCTTTTCGAGCTCACGCCTTCATCAGCATTCGTTAAGAGGCAGGTGAAATGTATATTCTCAGTAGGTGGCCTCCATTCGCTTTCACATTTCCTGCGTTTTCCAAACAAGATGGCTAGGTGACAAGGAAGCCAATACCAGACTTCTGAGATGCAACCATCCAGAATACACTATATATATTTAAGTGTTCCCTTTATTTTTTTGAGCAGTAATATATATATATATATATATATGAACACTTAAACAACGCAATGTAACTCCAAGTCAATTACACTTCTGTGAAATCAAACTGTCCACTTAGGAAGCAACACTGATTGACGAATTTCACATGCTGTTGTGCAAATGGAATATACAACAGGTGGAAATGATAGGCAATTAGCAAGACACCCCCAATTAAGGAGTGGTTCTGCAGGTGGTAACCACAGACCACTTCTCAGTTCCTATGCTTCCTGGCTGATGTTTTGGTCACTTTTGAATGCTGGTGGTGCTTTCACTCTAGTGGTAGCATGAGATGGAGTCTACGACCCACACAAGTGACTCAGGTAGTGCAGCTCATCCAGGTAGTGCAGCTCATCCAGGATGGAACATCAATGCGAGCTGTGGCAAGAAGGTTTGCTGTGTCTGTCAGCGTAGTGTCCAGAGCATGGAGGCGCTACCAGGAGACAGGCCAGTACATCAGGAGACGTGGAGGAGGCTGTAGGAGGGCAACAATCCAGCAGCAGGACCACTACCTCCGCCTTTGTGCAAGGAGGAGCACTGCCAGAGCCCTGCAAAATGACCTCCAGCAGGTCACAAATGTGCATACGGTCAGAAACAGACTCCATGAGGGTGGTATGAGGGCCCGACGTCCACAGGTGGGGGTTGTGCTTACAGCCAACACTGTGCAGGACGTTTGGCATTTGCCAGAGAACATCAAGATTGGCAAGTTCGCCATTGGCGTCCTGTGCTCTTCACAGATGAAAGCAGGTTCACACTGAGCACATGTGACAGAGTCTGGAGACGTCGTGGAGAACGTTCTGCTGCCTGCAACATCCTCCAGCATGACCGGTTTGGCGGTGGGTCAGTCATGGTGTGGGGTGGCATTTCTTTGGGGGGCCGCACAGCCCTCCATGTGCTCACCAGAGGTAGCCTGACTACCATTAGGTACCGAGATGAGATCCTCAGACCCCTTGTGAGACCATATGCTAGTGCGGTTGGCCCTGGGTTCCTCCTAATGCAAGACAATGCTAGACCTCATGTGGCTGGAGTGTGTCAGCAGTTCCTGCAAGAGGAAGACATTGATGCTATATGGACTGGCCTGCCCGTTCTCCAGACCTGAATCCAATTGAGCACATCTGGGACATCATGTCTCGCTCCATCCACCATCGCCATGTTGCACCACAGACTGTCCAGGAGTTGGCGGATGCTTTAGTCCAGGTCTGGGAGGAGATCCCTCAGGAGACCATCCGCCACCTCATCAGGCGCATGCCCAGGCGTTGTAGGGAGTTTATACAGGCACGTGGAGGCCACACACACTACTGAGCCTTATTTTGACTTGTTTTAAGGACATTACATCAAAGTTGGACCAGCCTATAGTGTGGTTTTCCACTTTAATTTTGCGTGTGACTCCAAATCAGAAGAAATAAGAAATGTGTTATACTCTGAATAGGACCATTATCCCAACTGTTACATGAAATAACTGCCCTTTTCGAGCTCATGCTAGGTAGCATAAGCCACACCAGCCATTTTGTAATGGCAGTGTCAGCCTTCTTTGAAGTTAAACAGCGGTTGGTATCCAATAAATGTTGCATTACCACCACCAACTAGACTAGTGTATAACCCTTATACTTTGCTTGAAAAAAGGAAAATAAATCAACTATTGCCCAATCATCTAACCCTACACTCATTAAAAACCCACCACCCTACTCCACTCTAAACCTACCTCAGGCCAACACTGACACCACCACTCGACACAGCCTGTAACTCTTGTAACGTCAAATCTCGTACACCAAAATACTTCTCGTTTGGTGCGACGCGCCTGCTCCCTCAGACCAGTAGTGTCAGCCAATCGGCTCCTTTGTTATTCAACATATGCCTTTCCATAATGGCAGCTGTGACTACTGCTACCTAGCATCAGGACGGAAAAAAAACTAGCAGTTTTTTAATCTTCGAGGTGTAACAGTTGGGATAACGGAGTACAACGCAGTTCTTAACCCTGTATTGAGGTTTGTTTTCCAAGTCATATCTTGTGCTGGCTCTGCGTGTTCTTAATCTAAACAGGAATCCTGTCTGACCCCAGTGCAGCTATAATCAAGAGTGGGGTCGACATCTATTCTGGCTGATATGCACCCAATGATGTGATGCTCCCCAAGGGATAGCCAAGTGTGCCACAAACCTGGCCTGAGATATAGGCCTACCTGCACACTGCTCACCAACAATGAACAAATACTATTAGTTGTCCCCCATGCATAATATACTGAACAAAAATAGAAATACAACATGTAAAGTGTTGGTCCCATGTTTCATGAGCTGAAAGAAGATTCCAGAAATTTCTATATGCACAAAAAGCTTATTTTGTGCACAAATGTGTTTACATCCCTGTGAGTATTTCTCCTTTGCCAAGATAATGCATCCACCTGACAGGTGTGGCATATCAAAAAGCTGATTAAACTGCATTATCATTACGCAGGTGCACCTTGTGCTTTGGACAATAAAAGGCAGCTCTAAAATGTGCAGTTTTCGCACAACACAATACCACAGATGTTTTGAGGGAGTGTGCAATGTGCATCCTGACTGCAGGAATTCCCACCAGAGCTGTTGCCAGAGAATTTTAATGTAAATTTCTCTCCATGAGCCACCTCCAACATTTTGTTTAAGAGAAATTGGCAGTTTGTCTAACTGGCCTCACAACTGCAGTCCACATGTAACCACAATAGCCCAGGACCTCCACGTCCGGCTTCTTCACCTGCAGGATCATCTGAGACCAGCCACTTGGACAGCTGATGAAACAAAGGACTAGTGGTCCTTCTGTGGCTCAGTTGGTAGAGCATGGCGCTTGTAACGCCAGGGTATTGGGTTCGATTCCCGGGACCACCCATACGTAGAATGTATGCACACATGACTGTAAGTCGCTTTGGATAAAAGCGTCAGCTAAATGGCATTTATTATTATTATATTATTATTTCTGTCTGAGGAAAAACTCATTCTGATTCTCATTCTGCACCCCTGCCCAGTCATGTGGAATTCGTAGAATAGGACCTAAAGAATTGATTTCAATTGACTGATTTCCTTATATGAACTGTAACTCAGTAAAATTGTTAATTGTTGCATGTTGAGTTTTATATTTTGTTCAGTATAAATGCAGTAATCATGTGCACAGCAGGATTTGTACCCTTCCTGTTACTTTTTCATTTTGAATCTGAAGACTTTTGATTTGTTTGTCCCTAAAAGGTGATCAGCAAATATCTTGCTTGCTCGTGCTTGGAACCATTATGAAATTATATATTTCTTTCTTATTTTTGCAGTTTCAAAGCCGGCACCTTATTTTGAGGGGTCAGCTGTGATCGATGGAGAGTTTAAGGAGCTCAAGCTTTCTGACTACAAAGGGAAATACCTAGTCTTCTTCTTCTACCCCCTGGACTTGTGAGTACTATCTTTTATTGACCTTCATCCTAAAACAAATCTCTGTACTGTTGGTTGCAACTGTCAGAAAATGTGTTCATAGGCTATTAACTTTCTGTTAGTAACTTTGTTACTCTATAACAGTGGTCGACATTCCAGGCATCCCTAGTCGATCACCAAACCTTTCTGTAGAAAAGTCAACGATAAAGGCTGGCACTTTTTTAAAAATGATTGTTTGTTGAGCTGTTGGTGGTAGGTGCACTTGATTCAGAAGCCCTGCGTACTGGATAAGCAAAGTGTTCCCATTTTTTAACTATTTTTTTTTTTCTGTCTGAAATGACTAACTCTGCCTACCCGGCGGACCGGGAGATCTTTGGCCACTCAATGTAGCCAATTGGATAGTTCAAATCACTGTGCCTACAGATCTTCCATGCCCCCGGCCATGGCAAAGTTTGAGACTAGCGTATGATGTAATCTTTTTTAAAACCATGACCTCAGAGACTGTCAAACAATAAAGCAAAGAGCTGCTGTTTTTGCATAATTTCATGTTTAAATTTTTTTTAAATGACTTTTTACCCCCTTTTCTCCCCAATTTTGTGATATTCAATTGGTAGTTAGTTGGTAGTTAGTCCATACAGACTTGTCCAAGTCTGTATGGACTCGGGAGAGGCAAAGGTCAAGAGCCATGCGTCCTCCGAAACACGACCCCGCCGAGCCGCGCGGCACCAATGTGCCGGAGGAAATACCGTACAGCTGGCTACCGCAGTCAGCGTGGATGGGCCGGTACTGCCACAAGGAGTCGCTAGAGCGCGATGGGACAAGGACATCCCAGCAGGCCAAACTCTCCCCTAACCCTGACGACGCTGGGCCAATTGTGCGCCGCCTCACAGGTCTCCCGGTCGTCGCTGGCTGTGCCACAGCCCGGAATCTAACCCAGATCTGTAGTGACACCTCTAGCACTGTGATGCAGTGCCTTAGACCACTGTGCCACTTTGGGAGGCCATGTTTACGTATTTGTTCAGCAGTGTCGACACTTTTGTAATTGTGTTGAATAAAAATATAAAACGTGTTTCTCTACTTCTACTCTTGTTGCAACTGCAATGAATGAGTAGCCAAGTGTATCGATAGCTCTGCGTTTTTAAAATTATTCTTAGCAGCTTGTCTATTTTACAATTGCGGAATATTTCAATTTGTCTAGTCATAGGAACAAAAGCGAGATCCGACTACAAAAAATAGTTTGGAAAGGTTATCCAACTCGTCATGATTTGACTTATTTTTTAAATTTTCTCCCGAGTTCCCTGTTGTCTTGAAAGCACAATCGGATGCATTTACCATCTGCCCAGTAAAATGAAAAAGCAAATTATTTAAATTTATGTTCCGCAGTACACCGCAAGTGCTAACTTATTACACTAACTTATCCCATTTTGTTATCAAAGCTCGTATTTTGAAATCTAATACTGTCTGAGAATAACAATATTGCCAGGCATAAAGGTAATATGCTGTGTTAATGTTTAGGCCTACTGCCCAAACCTCGTTCCTACATTTTTTTTAAATTTTTTTTTTACATGAACCTAATAAAAACAGTTAAGTCATGATTTAAAAAATAAGCAAAAATCTGAGCGGTAGGTCTCTGCTTTGTTTTTGACTGCAAAAGTTATCCTGACTGAGAAAAGGTTGGTGACCGACCACTGCTCTAAAATATCAAATAGAAATCTAAATAATCTGTGGTGTATTAATTACCTCTTGCAATGGAAACCGTTTACTAGTTTAAGAACCAAACGAAACAGGGAGGAACCTTCCTGTAGTTGTCCAATAGAAAGTTTTGCAACAGAATTGGGTAATGAATACACCCCAGCTTTTAATCGTGAGTCTGGCCTATTTGTTTTAGTATTTTATTATAAAATATACACTGTAGTAACTGTTTATACACTTTTCTGAGTTCTTACATGACATTTTCTATATTATAGAATCATTGACTGAATGAAAATGCAGTATGCTATGTCTAAAGTAATAATGCTGTTGGCTATGTATTATTCTGATGACCCTCACACTGTGTACCTGCAGCACATTTGTCTGCCCGACTGAGATTATTGCATTCAGTGATCGTGTGCACGAGTTCCATGCCATCAATGCTGAGGTTGTTGCCTGCTCTGTTGACTCACAATTCACCCATCTGGCATGGTAAGATTATAAGCATCACACCCCTCTTCAGAGGTGCTTGGACTTTTTCAGAGAACTTCAGCTTTTTTCCCTTGACCCTCTGGTTTTATGTTAACAGGATCAACACACCTAGGAAGCAGGGTGGACTTGGGCCAATGAAAGTCCCTCTGCTGTCTGACCTCACACACCAGATTTCCAAGGACTATGGAGTCTTCCTAGAGGATGCAGGACACACACTCCGGTGCAGTTACACTCACACATGAAGTAGAAACTACTACAAAAGATGATGCCTAGTATTGGTTTGATACAACTGCTATAGCCAGAACATTTTTCCTCATTAACCTCCTTTTATAAATCGGTTCAGTGAAAAGCGGTACAACAAAATACCTGTTAACTGTTTTAAGTTCATGAAGTCTAAATTCATGCAGTTTGAAACTGAAGCAATCATTGTTGTCATTCTCCCCCTCAGGGGCCTGTTCATCATCGATGACAAGGGAGTCCTGAGGCAGATTACCATGAATGACCTCCCGGTAGGGCGCTCTGTAGATGAGACCCTGCGGCTGGTTCAGGCATTCCAGTACACTGACAAACATGGTGAAGGTATGGTTCAGTCTCATCACATAACACATTCTCAGATATTACAGCTAGATACTTAACTACCTGTGGTTGCTATGGATGGTCTTTGTTTACAGTTTGTGTGAAATAAATACTTTTTCTTTTTGCAGTGTGCCCAGCAGGATGGAAGCCAGGCAGTGATACGGTGAGTTTCATACTGTGTGTGTGTTTCCAAATAAGTGCATGCATGAGAGAAATATTATTTTCATAGACATTGCTTGAGACAACTGTACTAATTCAGTGTATTACTCTCCATAGATAATCCCAGACCCATCGGGAAAACTCAAGTACTTTGACAAGCTGAACTGACCCTCCCTTGCTCTCTAAACACTTTGGTTGAAGCTCAGAATAAAAACAGGGTTTTTATAATCTGGTGTCTGTTTTGTTTTAGCAATGTACAGGCATATTTGACATTATTAAATCTCATCTAGTGATCTCTGAGTAAACTGGTTACTTTTGAGATGAGAAACAGGCCACGAACTACAACAACCAAATAATGCCTTTTGGAACTGAGTCACCCTCTCCTAATGGGAGACATTAGATGGCGCTGTTGATGAAATTAGTGAAATGCATGTATTCAATGTTTCTCCTATGATTTTTTTTATTTTTTATTTATTTTTTTCGCCCAGCAAGGTTGGCAAAGTTAGTGTAGTGGGCGTGGCCTTTTTTTTTTTTTTTTTTTTTTTTTTTAAGGCACTCTTGGCTGCAGACACAATGTTGCTGTTTTAAAACTAATTTCTTGCAATTCTACACATTTTGCCATTGTTTATGGTGTGTTCCTATGCTATAATGGTGCCCCAAGTCATGACATTTTGGGTATTTTAGATTCTCCCTGACTTAGTTTTTTTTATTTTGGTGATTGTTAGTTCTCAAAGATGAGAATTATTACATGACATACTTTACATACATACTTGATCTAGTTTTAGTCATATTTTTGGAGTCTAAATGAATATAGGGGAAACGCTGTTATTATATAATATGTTGAGTGTGCCAAATATGTCCCACTCCAATGGACTGGACACCAGATAACAGTTGGCTATAAACTAGTCGCTTGAGTATTGGGCATTCCTGGGGAGGGGTCCTATAATAAATAAATACTCTGGAATATGATGGACATGCACTCTGGAAATAATTTTAAATGTAAATTAAACTACAGTACATCCATAATGTGTACCTCAAAGTAAAAACACAATTCATTTACACAACATGTACAGTAGGTCTGCATGGTCACATGTCTCAATTAATGAAATGCCATCAGAATATCACATGCAGGACCAGTCAAAGAGAAACCAAACGTAAAGAGTTTCGTGGCAGTTCAAGGTCACAAGTTTATAGATCATGCCAGCATCTGCTTTCCTGGAGATTGTAGTACATCTGAGTCACTACTATGAAGCTTTGCAGAGCAATGCCATGGACTGAGTCATAAACATTTTTTAAATATGGTCTCTTATCTAGTTTAAATTACTCAAGACTTTTATAACTAACTGACACTTCCAATAAATCCTGGGATTTCACATAACTCAGACTGGCAGTACAATATTGCTGCCAAGACTGCAGGCCTATTTGACAAGAATAGGTGTTTTTTTTCTTAAGAATATTGGATATTTTGTTGACATAAAGAAGAGATGAAGGGCCCTTAACCTCAGTGATTCATGTTTAAGCCTATGTATTTACAATTAAGTTACAAAGGTGGGTACTGTGTAATTACAGTGTAGGCACACAGGGTTATGGCACTTACAACTGTGACCTGTAATTAGTCTACATGTGCCTACCAATGTGTACAATAAATACTCTGTAGATGTGCCTACCACGTAACTACATTTGTTTTTATGTCCCTTGATTGACCATCCCTTCTCAAACTTGTGATACATCATAAACATATGGACTATGTGTTTCTGATGGTACTGTGAAACAGATGTGTGCATGTGGGACAGCTTCAAGGCATTGTGAGACGCTGTTTTTACAATGTGGGTGTCACACAAATACTGTACACCATGTGACAAGATAAATAACTTTGGTCATTTCATGCATTTATCACATTACCTTTTTATATAAAACATGACCCATTTACAATACTAGTAAAAGTGTGTGTCATTGTGCACTGATTTTAATAACTTTATATATTTTTAAATAGACCCATTCCACAAAGTCAAGTAGGTCGTCTAGGCAAATATGACTGAATTAGAGTTAACCCTAAACCTATTGTAGAGAGTCTTTACAATGCATGGACAGATGTAGGCCTACTGTACATGCACTGTCATCAAGAGATGAGCATTAAGCAGCCTGCAGAAGTCCTAAAATGGGCGCGTTTGAGCTGGTCAATTTTGTCTAGTCCGATGGTCACCGCCTTTGAAAGTGTGTTGCATTATGGGAATAAAAATGAACTTTACAAAAAACCATGTGATCAAAGATCATGCAGATTTGATGAAATTGCCTTCAAGTCACTGCGAATGCTTCTCATCAACAGCAACATACAGACAACAGTCAAATGCAGGGTTTCCCGAACTCGGTCCTGCCCCCAATACATAGCTGAATCAAATAACCCAAAAGGAAGAGGTGAAGCGAGAGGATTTACCCCAAAATCTGTCCGTGTAAAATGAGCAAAATCGAATTACACTAGGCCTATTTGATCCAATAGAGGTTTGCAATGTTTAGGCTATTAACAAACGTACTGATATGAGTGGATGTACGTGGCATTCCTGCAAATTTTAGAAAAAAGACTTTAGTTGTGCCTGTTGTTCACAGTATGTCTGCCCTCTCATTTGATAGAATGGCCCCATCTGATCTCGCCTGCCTTCCATCTTTTGAGGACTTGTATTTCCAATGTTGGAGCGGTCACTCAACTATCTTGTCAATATAATAGATACTCTTTGACGTGATTGAAACAGGAACCAACTTTGCTGTGATTCTAAAAGCTACAGGGATACCTCTCTGAAACAATTGCACGCGCGTCATGTTTTCAATTTGAGTGTGTATGATGTGGAGGTATAGAAAAGTATATTTCGAAATGTTGTAAAGTAAACGGATTGTTTATAAATGTTTGTTGACACTGCCATGTTGATCTGAGCCTTGCTGTTAGAAAACCACTAACGTTGGTGTTTGTCTGTCGCAGGTGCACTTTCCTGAGTTTAACGCGGCATTGCTGAACGCACCACACCCAATGCACGGCAGAAACCCTATGACGTTGTTAGGCTATTTCCCCGTTTAGTCTGATTGACATTAGATAGCACAGCCACAAATTCTAAACGCAATTTCTCATAAAAATGTATGAAAACAACATTTGAGCTTTTTTGTCTTCATTTAAGGTTAGAGTTAGGCACTAAGTTCGCAGTGGGGTCAAGGTTAGGTTTAAAATCACATTTTAAGAATATTAATTTGAGAAAATACTTTGTTGTTTGGGGAACTAGTGACGACCGTTTTAGTCATCCGGATGTGATTGTGACATGCTTACGAAGTGCGTATAAAAAGGGGTAAAGCACTCTAGAAAGGTATTGCGCTGCCTGCGACCTAGGCGAATGTAATTCCGCACGAGCTGGAATCCTAACCTTACTGCGGGGGGTGAACTCCTGAGAAGCGGATGAAGAAACAGGTTTTGCTTCTTTTTACATTCCGAGGACTTGTAAGAAAAGGAAAAAAGAGTAAAAGAAGAAAATGTCGAACTTTATATTACGGAAAGCTGAGCCCAAGGACGTGTCAGACATATTGCGACTCATAAAGGTAGGAGGTTCCATTCCCTATGTTTAAGGATTTGTGTAGAAATGCATGAAGTCTTTCTCAAATCCCTGTTAGAAAAGTTTGATTTTCTTGTTCATTAAAAAAAGCCTAGGCATATTTCTCAATGTTATTGTGACATTTGACTAACAATTATTTTATTAACTATATAAGGATTTTTTTTTTTTCATGCCCTATATTTCCAGGAACTTGCTAAATTTGAAGAAATGGAGGAGCAGGTCATCTTGACAGAGAAAGGTAGTCTACTCTTAGGCCCGTGTTTGTTTGGCCTATTGTGACCATATGAAATGTTTCCCCAAACAAATCCGAAGTCTCTTCATAAATGTCCTCATAATTTACTTTAGAACTACTCGAGGACGGCTTTGGGGATCATCCGTTCTACCATTGCGTCGTCGCGGAAGTCCCTGATGATCATCAGAGCTCAGATGGTAAAATATGTTGTAATTTGGTTTCCACGTTCTCTCGCTCACACCACACACATTTCAATGACCGTTTGTAAGGAAATAGTGCAACGATTAAATCATTCCAGGGAAAATCCACTCCAACTCAATTTTTGTATTTTATTTTTTACATTAGTCCAATGTTTATAGTCCCAACAAGTTTTGCATATGTCAACAGGCAAGTTTTCAAGATATTGGACGTTCAAGAAGCAAAGTAACTCCTGCCATCATTGGGATGAGACGATATGCGTTTGAGTGGCGTTTCCCTTTTAAATTCAAAACTTGAAATGTGCAGTGTTGGTGTGCATAACTCGAAGTCCAGTTTCAACTCGGACAACCTCGCAGAGCATGATTTATCTCAAGGACCAACCTGACCAAGCATGGACTCTGATATTAATCATGATGTGGTTTGGAATGTCAACTTATAAATTCTCCAACACCTAGTTATATCATAATTAGGCCCCATAGATTTTCCTGACTGACCAAGACCAATGTCCATTATCATACACAATAAGCCCAGTGGGGTTTAGCATCAAGTCCTAGTAGTATAATAGTTTTACACTTACTTCCTTGCCGGTTTTGATGTGGATGTTTTCACTGTTCTAGGATACACTGTCATTGGGTTTGCCATGTACTACTTCACCTATGACCCCTGGATTGGAAAGCTGCTCTACCTAGAGGACTTCTATGTGATGAAAGAGTTCAGGGGTAAGTATTGTCTACCCTGAGTCTTGTCATAAAATATTTTTATTTTATTTCACCAGGTAAGCTAGTTGAGAACAACTTCTCATTTGCAACTGCGACCTGGCCAAGATAAAGCATAGCAGTTCGACACATACAACACAGAGTTACACATGTAATGAACAAAACATAATCAATAATACTGTAGATATGATGTGTTATTTACTTTGAAGGCAAGTGAATCAGGGTCCATGGATCCAGAGCTTAAAAATCAATGTAACCTTTGATCCTGTTTATTCTCAGGTTATGGTATTGGGTCAGATATCCTGAAGCTTCTGAGTGGGGTAGGTCTACTTTTTTGCAATCAATTCACCGGAAGGACATTTTCTTTTCCAAAACATGAAAAAGTTGAGCCTATGGAACAATCTCAAGCTATTTGATGACCCTGTCCAGTCTAACTTTATTGTCCTCCCTTCAACAGACTGCAGTTAAGACTCGCTGCAGTAGCATGCACTTCATTGTAGCAGAGTGGAACAAGCCGTCCATAGAGTTCTACAAGCGCCGTGGAGCCTCAGACCTGTCGGATGAGGAGGGCTGGCGACTCTATGCGATTGAGAAGGATGACCTGGTTAAGATTTCTACCAAGACGCGCTAAATTTGTCAAATGATTACTGATGGCAGCCTTCCCCCTTTGACTCCATTGGCAATGTTTTTAATTATTTTTTAAAAATGTGTATCATTAAATACAGAACCTTATTTGTTAAAGTTCTTCATGCAGGACTGGTTATATATATTTTTTAAAACATAACTAAAGTCAGCAAGTTCAATTTACTTGCATCTGACTGGTTGTGAGTGACCTACCTTCATCAAGGAAATGGGGATACCTAAGTCAACTGATGTCTTAAACATTTAACATCACCCCAGAACTATACTGACATCAGCTAGTCATGTGATTGTGTACTAGCACATAGAGGAATCGGCATGTTGCTTTCGAAACTCCTTATGTTTTTCTACCAATGATAACGTCTGGCTCAGAAGTAGGGGCTTGTTTATGGAAGGACAGGACTCTTAAATGTCTTGTCAAACAAGTATTTTTTTTCCCACTCATTTGTCCTCACATGCCTAGAGTGCCATTATAGTATTTTTTTGTGGCCTTTAGTTTACTGTAAAAAAAGCAATGTTGTCAATAGATACAAAACATTTTCAGGTCAACATAGATACAGTACATTTAAATCACAAAATTGAACATACATTTTATAACCTAAGTGACTGGTCCTGGGTAAATGCCAGAGAAACACTGGGATATTGCAGATTTGGGAGTTAGCCTAACAATATGTACAGTAGCATACAGGGAGCTGGACCTGTTATACCTGGGAATACTGCTAATCTTTGTCGATCCTATCACACCTTATCTGAAATAAGTCACTAAGCCTTTAGCTGCAATAATTTGTTAGCATAAGCACCTGCTATGTAAAGTACACTGTGTTTTATCATGAATTGACAAGTGATTGGGGTGTTCTATACATCTGCAGGCTGATCAAGAGGCTAATTGACCACCAGGTCAATGAAGGTGCTGGAAGACTGGTATTGTGCAGAAATGTTCAGGTTTCGGACTCTGCAGCTGAGCTGTTTTCCTCTTGTTTTTCATTGGCTGTGAAAGTAATCATGGCAGCATGTGAAAATTCAGACTTGACAACCCTTTACACATTTTTGTAACCTTTTATTTAACTAGGCAAGTCCACTTGAAACATTCTTATTTACAATGACTGCCTACCCCGGCCAAATCCTCTAACCCGGATGACGCTGGGCCAATTATTGGACCCCCGATCGCGGCCGGTTGTGATACAGCCCGGTATTGAACCAGGGTCTGTAGTGATGCCTCTAGCACAGCGATGCTGTGACTGATACACCATTTGGGAGCCCACAAATAATCTGTATTAGTTTTGGACCTGACAGGATGAGCTCACCTTCCCCTCTACAGGTGTGGTGGTGGTGGACTTGAAAAATGTCTCTATGTTAGCGTAGCCCTGCAGGGCGAAATCGTACAACGAGTGTTCTGTGGGAAGGAAAAATAGCTTCAACACAACAGTATACTGTACATGGAGAACTGAATATCACAAGATTACCCTACAGCATGTCTTGGCATGGAACAATATTCATTTTCTCCCACAAGTACAAATAAAAACAACATACGATATATTGACACGCTCACTCACCTTGGCGATTGATGCGGCCGCTTGGGGGTAGTACATAGTGTCCCGCAGCCATCAGCCCTGTAGGGTAGATGAGCTTCTTCACCCTGGAGCCCAGGAGACACAAGAGTGGGGACCACAGACTATTTTTATTCAAGAAGATAGATTAGAAGCAAGAAAGGAAAAACTGGATAGGGCAACAGGAAGCAGTAGTAGGCCTGATATTTGATATGGTCTGGAGGCAACAGCTCTACCGCTAGACCAGACTCTAGCTCAGAGACTCACTGATACAGAGTGTTTGCTTAAACACAGAGACAAAGTGGATAAACCCAAACACACAATGGAGATAAAAAAAACAGGGTACTCGTCATCCAAACTCAAAACTAATACCTCTTGCAAGAAAGAGTCCAACGATACCAGCAAATCCATAGACCGCAACCCAATCCAAAGTAACTACTAAACAGTCAGGTGTCCCACTGAGTGGCCCCAGTGGGAATTGAACCCACGCATTACAAGCACCATGCTTTAACAACTGAGCCACACAGGATCACAGTAATGAGTAATGTGTGCACTTTGTGTGTATCACGGGGTGTGTGTTTTCTTACCACTTCCTAATTGGATGGCACTTTCAACCTTGGGCTTCACTTTTACAATGGTACCCTGAACCCTACAGGAGAGGACAGTACAGTGAACATGTAACATACATCCGGTAATATCACCCAATGTCTGCACCTTGACAGCTATTCAAGAATGGATAAATGCTTATTTTTAATTGTTAAAGAATAAGTTCACATTTAATAATATGATAACATGATAATACTATATTTCATAGTAAATATGCTCTTGCCAAATAGTCTTAAATTTAAGGTTACTGAGCACACTGTGCACCTGTGATGCTTTACGTTGTTTGTACTGGTAGTATAACTAGTGGTAGGACTGCCATGCCCCCAGAAACCTCATCCAGTTCTGTGGGCCTTAAGCACTGGCCATTCTGTTATCCAGTAGAGTGCTTGAGTTGAACATCAAACCACAGCACTTTGTGTACCATTGACTCATTGTAAAGACATTCTGCACTGTACAAGAACAACTACCAATAAAGTTCCAGCCAAGTCGCTGTACTGACAAACATGTGCTGTATGTTAATGAGCTGCTTATCTCTGGACTGAAAGAGTCAATGGGGAGAGGTAAGGAGGGCAACTAAGAAACAGTGAACACAGTGACAAACACAGATGTCGAGATCCCCTACTCAGACGTTGCATGCATCAACCAATGGTTGAGTGTGTCATCGACTCACAGATTGCTAAAACATATGATGTGGTTAGCTGATACAAAAAAAGGACCTATCCAGGCATTGTAAGGTCTGGCATGTGTCAGCAGTACCTGTGAATTTTTACATTCTTTATAGAGTACTTTACCAGTCTCTTAAAATTAACTAATCAGCTTAATCTTTATCCCCCTCTTTGAGTTTATGATGATTCTGTGTGTGTGTGTGTACACAAGTGTATGTGTTCGTGGCTATGGGGAGTACCTGAACCTTTTCCACTGTCGAATGGCTTGTTTGCTAAAAGGGTAGCAGATCGTTGGTGTGATCACATGGGCAGAAGCAGAGCAGCACAATCACAACTAACACTTCACAGCAGACAGACAAAATCATTCCAACACGTGCAATGATTATCGATTGCAGCATGAATTCACAGTAAAGGTCTACTGATCCATGTGAAATGTACAGATTTACTGCCGCCGTGATATGCAACTTTTCAGGGAAGTTAGGAACAATTATACACAGGCAGTTAGGAAAGCTAAGGCTAGCAGAAATTTGCATCCTGTAGCACAAACTCCATGGAGAATAAGAGCACCTCCTCCCAGCTGCCCACTGCACTAAGGCTAGGAAACACTTTCAGAGCTGGTCATGGGTGCACCTCAGCCACGCTCAAGGTACTAAACGATATCATAACCGCAACTGATAAGAGACATTACTGTGCAGCCGTATTCATCGACCTGGCTAAGGCTTTCGACTCTGTCAATCACAACATTCTTATTGGCAGACTCAACAGCCATGGTTTCTCAAATGATTGCCTCGACTGGTTCACCAACTACTTCTCTGATAGAGTTCACTGTGGCAAATCGGAGGGCCTGTTGTCCGGACCTCTGGCAGTCTCTATGGGGGTGCCACAGGGTTCAATTCTCGGGCCGACTCTCTTCTCTGTATACATCAATGATGTCGCTCTCGCTGCTGGTGATTATTTGATCCACCTCTACGCAGACGACACCATTCTGTATACAGTGGGGCAAAAAAGTATTTAGTCAGCCACCAATTGTGCAAGTTCTCACACTTAAAAAGATGAGAGAGGCCTGTAATTTTCATCATAGGTACACTTCAACTATGACAGACAAAATTAGAAAAAAAATCCAGAAAATAACATTGTAGGATTTTTCATGAATTTAGAAGGAGATAATAGAATATAGAAGGAGATAATGACTGTCACCCAGTAGCTCACTGGTGAGTAGGGTTATCAATGTACCTGACACCGAGTAACATATGGCTCTGCCAGTTTCCTTAGAGTGGTAACACCTGGCTCCAAGTGCCCTATATCTGGCTCCACATAGCGGAACTTCTGCTGCGGTGTAGTGTAGAGGGAGAGCTGTAACAAACAACATTTTACATGGGTCAGTTACCTCATACCAATGTTGGCTTGCCTCAGACAGGAAGTATGCTGACAGATTTCAGAAAGTGTGATTCTGTGCACAATGCAGTACCTCATTTGTATTTAAGGTGACATTGGGCTTGTCCTCGGCGGCAGCTAACACAGTACCTGACATCAGGCTGAGAGTTACAGGCACAGCAGCCACCCCTGCTACCTGAGGTGACACAGAACAACTGGGACATCAACAGTTTGGTCTACACTCTCTCAGTCACACAGAGAAATGATAGGTCTCAAGGCTATTATTCACGTTTTGCAGTTGAGAGCATATCCACTCTCAGCATAGCAGCATAAGCAAACACACGTCACATTTTGGAACAAAGAAACATTTACACAACACACAAAATTTCACCCCAAAATATATATATATATATATATGTATTGGAAGCTCTTCAGGTTTTTTTTCTCCATTTTTTGATTGTCAATCATTTACATGAATTTAGCTTGACATACTGTTCAGTGGATTATAGACTTGACTCGTGCTTGTTTGCAAAGGTCAAACACATGAACACACAGACACACATTTTTGAGAATGTGAATATTGCCTTCATTAATATTAAGTATTAAAAACAATTGAATACTGAATAAATACTTTCCAAATATTTGGCTAAAATGTTACATTTAGTAGCTGAGACATACTATTGGAGGGCTCAATGGAGCCATCCCAATGTTGAACGTTTCACAGGCCCAACAGTCCATTCAGACCTGCAAACACCCTAGGAGTAGACGCTAGAAGTTGTAATAAAATTGAGAATTGAGGCCCTTAAGATTTACAAAAAAAACTGTGTTGCCATCTAGTGTCAAATAAGTGTATTGTTAATCCCATTAAGTGGGGACTTGATAGCTACACACATTTACCGGTTATCAAGTGTCTGTCCAGTTCATGAATTTCTTGCAGTCACATCATAGCCTAAAGCATTTCCACACTGTAGCAACAAGATGACAAAATGGTAAACTCACTGGTTAAATAACACGTGTGAAAAAGTAACTAGGCGAGTTTACTCACTTTTTAAATTAGCTGGCTATGGATTACTAGTGACATATTGGCTACCTTACAGCGCCATAAGGAGTTAACGTTGTTCAGTTGGTTATTAATGTCCCCGACATACTGCATTTTTATTTTTTATTTTTTTATTATAGGTTTTATACTACATTATGCACTTCTTGCAAAGCAATGCCCTTGACAGTCTGGTGTCTGGCTCGCTGTCCTTAAAAGCCTCTGGTGCGTCACCGGGAGTTCGAGTCCCCTAAATATTTTTTTATGAAACAGATCGCTATTCAATTCAAATAATAAAATGTAAAAACACGACAATAAATCTATGTGGACTGAAGACGACATACATTAATGCAAGTGATTTAGTTGTTACGTAGTAAATAAAGTTTATATTCTCACCTTGTACATGATCCTTTTTGCGGTGCCAAACTTCAAGTACCTACGGTGTATGAGAGGGGACATGCTGCTTCTCTGGCTGCATTCCAATCCGTTCTTGTTACCTTCTTTCAATTCTGGTTCATCTACTATAGGCCGGTGCTCTCATAATAAAACCAATGAATAACCTGATAATTACTTGATAGTAACTTGTTATTTAACAAATAGCAGAATGCAAATGTCGACAATCAGTTTACTGTAAAGTTTTTGTGGTCTTTTTTCAGTGCTCATTAGCTCAGGAAAGGTGGATTTGACATTGGCTCATGAAGTCAGTATTCTAATCATCCTTTAGCAACTCTTCTCAAACAAGTCAGTAGCCAAACAACATTGCAGGAGTGGATAATGAAATATGGGTAAGGGGCCATATATTCATTATACAAGACGAGGCGCACATAATCAAGTCTGCCTTTGTTGTTAAATGTCTCACTGAGATACACTACATGACCAAAAATATGTGTTAACCTGCTCGTCCAAAATCATGGGAATTAATATGGAGTTGGTCCCCCCTTTGATGCTACAACAGCCTCCAATCTTCTGGGAAGGCTTTCCACTAGATATTGATGCCGGGACTTGCATCCATTCAGCCACAAAAGCATTAGTGAGGTCGGGCACTGACATTGGGTAGTGAGGCCTGGCTCGCAGTCTGCGTTCCAATTTATTCCAAAGGTGTTCGATGGGGTAGAGGTCAGGGCTCTGTGCAGGCCAGTACAGGAAAGGGACTTCCCCGAACTGTTGCCACAAAGTTGGAAGCACAGAAACGTCTAGAATGTCATTGTATACTGTTGCCTTAAGATTTACCTTCACTGAAACTAAGGGGCCTAGCCCAAACCATGAAATACAGCCCTAGACCATTATTCCTCCTTCACCAAACTTTACAGTTGGCACTGTGCATTCGAGCAGGTAGCGCCAATAGTGTCCAAAGCTGTCACCAAGGCAAAGGCAACTTTGCAGAATCTCAAATATAAAATATATTTTGACTTGTTTAACACTTTTTTGATTAATTCCTTATATATATTTTTTTCAAATCAAATCAAATTGTATTCGTCACATACACATGGTTAGCAGATGTTAATGCAAGTGTAGCAAAATGCTTGTGCTTCTAGTTCCGACAATGCAGTAATAACCAACCTAACAATTCCAAAACTACTACCTTATACACACAAGTGTAAAGGGATAAAGAATATGTACATAAAGATATATGAATGAGTGATGGTACAGAACGGCATAGGCAAGATGCAGTAGATGGTATAGAGTACAGTATATACATATGAGATGAGTAATGTAGGGTATGTAAACAAAGTGGCATAGTTTAAAGTGGCTAGTGATACATGTATTACATAAAGATGCAGTAGATGATATAGAGTACAGTATATACATATACATATGAGATGAGTAATGTAGGGTATGTAAACATTATATTAAGTAGCATTGTTTAAAGTGGCTAGTGATATATTTTCCATCAATTTCCATCAATTCCCATTATTAAAGTGGCTGGAGTTGAGTCAGTGTGTTGGCAGCAGCCCCTCAATGTTAGTGGTGGCTGTTTAAGAGTATGATGGCCTTGAGATAGAAGCTGTTTTTCAGTCACAGGATTGTGTCTAGGCACAGATCTGGGGAAGGGTACCAACAAATGTCTGCAGCACTGAAAGTCCCCAAGTACACAGTGGCCTCCATCATTATTAAATGGAAGAAGTTTGGAACCACCAAGACTCTGCCTAGAACTGGCTGCCCGGCCAAACTGAGCAATCAGGGGAGAAGAGGCTTGGGAGCTGACCAAGGGAGCTGATCAAGAAACCAATGGTCACTCTGGCAGAGCTCTAGAGTTACTCTGTGGAGATGGAAGAACCTTCCAGAAGGACAACCATCTCTGCAGCACTCTACCAATCAAGCCTTTATGGTAGAGTGGCCATATGGAAGCCACTCCTCAGTAAAAGGCACATGACAGCCTGCTTGGAGTTTGCCAAAAGGCACCTCTCAGACCATGAGAAACAAGATTGTCTGGTCTGATGAAACCAAGATTGAACTCTTTGGCCTGAATGTCAAGCATCATATCGGAAGGAAACCTTGCACCATTCCTACAGTGAAGCCTGGTGGAGGGAGCATCATACTGTGTGGATGTTTTTCAGGGGCAGGGACTTCGAGACTAGTCAGGATCGAGGCAAAGATGAACGGAGCAAAGTACAAAGAGATCCTTGATAAAAACCTGCTCCAGAGCGCTCAGGACCTCAGCCTGGGGGCAAATGTTCACCTTCCAACAGGACAATGACCCTAAGCACACAACCAAGACAACGCAGGAGTGGCTTCAGGACAAGTCTCTGAATGTCCATGAGTGGCCCAGCCCGAGCCCGGACTTGAACCGAATGAAATATCTCTGGAGAGACCTGAAAATAGCTGTGCAGCAACGCTCCCCATCCAACCTGACATTGCTTGAGAGGATCTGCAGAAAGAATGGGAGAAACTCCCCAAATACATGTGTGCCAAGCTTGTAGCGTCATTCCAAAGAACACTCGATGCTGTAAACGCTGCCAAAGGTGCTTTAACAATGTACTGAGTAAAGGGTCTGAACTTATGTAAATGTAATGTTTTATTTTTATTTTATTTATAAATTAGCAAACATTTCAATGAACAAGTTTTTGCTTTCTCATCATGGGGTATTGTGTGTGGATTGATGAAGGTAAAAACAATTTAGTCCTTCTGTAGCTCAGTTGGTAGAGCATGGCGCTTGTAACGCCAGGGTAGTGGGTTCGATTCCCGGGACCACCCATACGTAGAATGTATGCACACATGACTGTAAGTCGCTTTGGATAAAAGCGTCTGCTAAATGGCATATTAAGTTTAGAACAAGGCTGTAAGGTAACAAAATGGGGGAAAAGTCGAGGGGTTTGAATACTTTCCGAAGGCACAGTAGGTTCAAGTTGTGTGTCATGCATGGGTACATTGAAATGTTTAACTTGCAAGCCCTTATAATTCCCAACAATGCAGTATTCAAAATCAAAATAGTATATAAGTAAAATTCACGAGAACACGAGAAAAACTGGAGAATGTCAGCTACAGTCTCCTCAGAAATATTCACAGCCCTTAATATTTTCCATTTTCTTTTGTTTTAGAGTGGAACTCCAATAGATTTAATTGTCATTTTTGGTCAACGATCTACACAAAATATTTTGTAATGTAATTCTAACATTTATTACAAATTAATAAAAACAAATCTTGATTAGATAAGTATTCATCCCCCTGAGTCAACGTTAGAAACACCTTTGGCAGCGATTACAGCTGTGAGTTTTTGAGTCTCTAATAGCTTTGCACACATGAATTGTACAATATTTGCCCGATTTTCTTTTTTAAATTCTTCAAGCTCTGTCAAGTTAGTTATTGATCTTTGCTAGACAGCCAGTTTCAAGTCTTGCCATACATTTCTAAGCCGATTTAAGTCAAAACTGTAACTAAGCCACTCAGGAACATTCAATGTTGTCTTGGTAAGCAACTCCATCATAGATTTGGCCTTGTGTTTTAGGTTATTGTCCTGCTGAAAGATGAATTCCTCTCCCAGTGTTTGTTTGAAAGCAAACTGAACCATTTTTTTCCTCTAGGATCTTGCTTGTGCTTAGCTCTATTCCGTTTATTTTTATCCCCCCCGAAAACCTAGCCCTTGCTGATGACAAGCATACCCATAACATGATGTAGCTACCACAATGCTTGAAAATATGAAGAGTGGTACTCAGTGATGTGTTGTGTTGAATTTCCCCCAAAAACAACACTGTGTTCAGGACAAAAAGTACATTTCTTTGCCACGGTTTTTGCAGTATTACTTTAGTGCCCTGTTGCAAACAGGATGCATGTTTTGGAATATTTCTATTCTGTACAGTCTCCCTTTTTTCACTCTGTCATTTAGGTTAATATTGTGGAGTAAATACAATGTTGTTGATCCATCCTCAGTTCTCTCATATCACAACCATTAAACTCTGTAACTGTTTTAAAATCACCATTGGCCTCATGGTGAAATTCCTGAGCAGTTTGCTTCCTCTCTGGCAAGTGAGTTTGGAAGCACTGTTTTTTTATTATATATATATATATATATATATATATTTTTTTACATATCTACCGATCAGTGCCCTTCTTTGCGAAGCACTTAAAAACCTCCCTGGTTTTTGTGGTTGAGTCTGTGCTTGAAATGTACTACTCGATTGAGGGACCTTACTGATAATTGTATATGTTGGGTATAGAGATGGGGTAGTCATTCAAAAATCACATTAACCACTTTTATTGAACACAGAATGAGTCCATGCAACTTATTGTGATTTTGTTAAGCACATTTTTACTCTTGAACTTATTTCAGCTAGCCATAACAAAGAGGTTGCATACTTATTAACTCAAGACATTTCAGCTTTTCATTTTTTATAAATTTTTAGAAAATTCAACAACAAAAAATCCACTTTGATATGTGGTATTGTGTGTAGATCAGTGACACAAAATCTCAATTTAATATATTTTAAATTCAGGCTGTAAAACAACATTTGGAAAAAGTAAAGGGTGTGAAAACCTTCTGAAGGCACTGTATATACTGTATACTGAACAAAAATATAAACGCAACATGTAAAGTGTTGGTCCCATGTTTCATGAGCTGAAATATAAGATCCCAGAAATGTTCAATAAGCACAATTTATCTCAAACCTGTTAGTAAGAATTTATCCTTTGCCAAGATAATCCGTTCACCTGACAGGTGTGGCATATAAAGAAGCTGATTGAATAGCATGATCATTACACAGGTGCACCTTGTGCATGGACTATGAAAAGCCACTCTAAAATGTGCAGTTTTTCACACAACACAATACCACAGATGTCTCAAGTTGAGGGAGCATGCAATGGGCTTCCTGACTGCAGGAATGTCCACCAGAGCTGTTGCCAGATAATTTAATGTAAATTTCTCTACCATATGCCGCATCCATTTTAGAGAATTTGGCAGTATGTCCAACTGGCCTCACAACCACAGACCATGTGTAACCACGCCCACCCAGGACCTCCAAATCCGGCTTCTTCAACTGCGGGATCATCTGATGGGGTGCTGAGGAGTATTTATGTCAGTAATAAAGCCCCTTTGTGGTTAAAAACTCATTCAGATTGGCTGGGCCTGGCTCCCCAGTCATGTGAAATCCATCGATTAGCTTCTAATGAATATATTTCAATTAATTGATTTCCTTACATGAACTGGAACTCAGTAAAAGCTTTGAAATTGTTTCATGTTGCATTTATATGTTTGTTCACTATAGTATATACAGGGTCAGTGCCAGTACCAAATGTACAATGTCCAGGGATACTGGAGTAGTTGAGGTACATGTAGACAGGAATTAGGTGACTGGTAGCAGGATAAATAATAATAAGCAATATGGCAGCATAAGTGGAGTGTGGGTGTTATTGTGAGTGTGTGAGAGACTGGTAGCAGGAATATATAAATATTTATGGTAATATACTGATGGTAAAATAATGTACACTGCTCAAAAAAATAAACAATTCTGTGAAATCAAACTGTCCACTTAGGAAGCAACACTGATTGACAATAAATTTCACATGCTGTTGTGCAAATGGAATAGACAACAGGTGGAAATGATAGGCAATTAGCAAGACACCCCCAATAAAGGAGTGGTTCTGCAGGTGGTGACCACAGACCACTTCTCAGTTCCTATGCTTCCTGGCTGATGTTTTGGTCACTTTTGAATGCTGGCGGTGCTTTCACTCTAGTGGTAGCATGAGACGGAGTCTACAACACACACAAGCTCAAGTAGTGCAGCTCATCCAGGATGGTACATTAATGCGAGCTGTGGCAAGAAGATTTGCTGTGTCTGTCAGCGTAGTGTCCAGAGCATGGAGGCGCTACCAGGAGACAGGCCAGTACATCAGGAGACGTGTAGGAGGCCGTAGGAGGGCAACAACCCAGCAGCAGGACCACTACCTCCGCCTTTGTGCAAGGAGGAGCAGGAGGAGCACTGCCAGAGCTCTGAAAAATGACCTCCAGCAGGCCACAAATGGGCATGTGTCTGCTGAAACGGTCAGAAACAGACTCCATGAGGGTGGTATGAGGGCCCGACGTCCACAGGTGGGGGTTGTGCTTACAGCCCAATAACGTGCTGGATGTTTGGCATTTGCCAGAGAACACCAAGATTGGCAAATTCGCCACTGGCGCCCTGTGGTCTTCACAGATTAAAGCAGGTTCACACTGAGCACATGTGACAGACGTGACAGAGTCTGGAGACGCCGTGGAGAACGTTCTGCTGCCTGCAACATCCTCCAGCATGACCGGTTTGGCGGTGGGTCAGTCATGGTGTGGGGTGGCATTTCTTTGGGGGGCCGCACAGCCCTCCATGTGCTCACCAGAGGTAGCCTGACTGCCATTAGGTACCGAGATGAGATCCTCAGACCCCTTGTGAGACCATATTCTGGTGCGGTTGGCCCTGGGTTCCTCCTAATGCAAGACAATGCTGGACCTCATGTGGCTGGAGTGTGTCAGCAGTTCCTGCAAGAGGAAGGCATTGATGCTATGGACTGGCCCGCCCGTTCCCCAGACCTGAATCCAATTGAGCACATCTGGGACATCATGTCTCGCTACATCCACCAATCGCTACAACAGGAAGTGGGCGAGCTACGGAATGACTTTGCCCACAGCAAGAATGTTGTGGCCCGCTACGTGGCCAAATTCGGAGAGCTTGCATTGCTGGAAGACCAGTAGACTATTATTGATTTTTACTTGTACCAGACTGTCTCTTCTCCTCCCATAGGATCCCCGATGGGTAACAATAATACACTGCTCAAAATAATAAAGGGAACACTAAAATAACACATCCTAGATCTGAATGAATGAAATATTCTTATGAAATACTTTTTTCTTTACATTGTTGAATGTGCTGACAACAAAATCACACAAAAATGATCAATGGAAATCAAATTTATCAACATGGGCAATTCAACAGTAACCAAGTGATGCTGAGACTTTGATTTTGTACCAGACTGTCTGGATTACTGACCTTTGCCTGACCCTGAGCCTGCCTGCCGTCCTGTACCTTTGCCCCATCTATCTGGATTACTGATCTCTGCCTGACCCTGAGCCTGCCTGCCGTTCTGTATCTTTGCCCCATCTATCTGGATTACTGACTTCAGTCAGATTATTATGTCACTTTATTCATAATCCAACATATTATCCACATGTACAATCCAACATGTACTATATCCACATGATATATAGAACCAGTCAAAAGTTTGGACACACCTACTTGCACCACAGACTGTCCAGGAGTTGACGGATGCTTTAGTCCAGGTCTGGGAGGAGATCCCTCGGGAGACCATCCGCCACCTCATCAGGAGCATGCCCAGGCGTTGTAGGGAGGTCATACAGGCACGTGGAAGCCACACACACTACTGAGCCTCATTTTGACTTGTTTTAAGGACATTACATCAAAGTTGGATCAGCCTGTAGTGTGGTTTTCCACTTTAATTTTGAGTGACTCCAAATCCAGACCTCCATGGGTTGATAAATTAGATTTCCATTGATCATTTTTTGCGTGATTCTGTTGTCAGCACATTCAACTATGTAAAGAAAAAAGTATTTAATAAGAATATTTCATTCATTCAGATCTAGGATGTGTTATTTTAGTTCCCTTTATTTTTTTGAGCAGTGTATATACATGTAAACGGGAGTAATAGTGACCAGTAGCAGGACAAATGGCTAGATACTAATGGTAATGGCAATCAATAATCAATGAACAGCAGCAGAATGGTAGTAATGAATCTAATCAATAATAATTTTGCAGCAGCGTAGGTGTGAGGGGTGTGTGCATGTGGGTGTAAGTGTGTGGCGTCAGTGATGTGTGTGTGTAACATTATTTGAGTAACTGTGGTTTATGACTCGTGACAGACTGCAATATAGTCTTCACTTGATCATAGGTCTCCTGCTGCACCACCCTCTTCTGTGGTTTCTACAACACCCCATCCCTCACAACCTGCCACTAACTCCATACCCCTCCCCTCAACTCGCCCCTCTGTCCGTGCATGCACCACAGCTGCCCGCAAGACACATCTGTATATCCTTGGGGGTACACTGAAGGTGAGTCTACATCCAACATATTCATGCACACCATAAATTCTACTTGCTTGGTTATTTGTCCATGAATCAATACACTGTGCATTAGAAAACAGGACATAGAAGAAGCCACTTTCATGTACTGGTAGCCATTCTTGATTCCCGATCAGTTTCTTTCTATATCTTTCTACAGGATGAGAATAATGAAGTAACAGAGGAATAAAACCAACCATTAGAGAATGGAACCTGCCCAAAATTAGACAAGAGAAAAAGACATGGAAGGAAGTATTGTGAAGCACCCCAGATAGTTGTGCCATTGGGACTGAAGGAAGACTCCAGTGAGGATTCCCTCTCAGATTTTGAGTGGGAAGAGGAAGCAGTGAAACTCTGCTCTGGACAATGTGATGCCCATCTGAACTACTGTAGAACTTCACCTGGAAAAGACTAAATGATACAGAATTAAAATGACTATGGGTAGCATTACCCTGCTCCACTCATATGGGTGGGTTAGTTTTCTGTTCTTTCTTTGCACACAAATCGTATAAAGTATTTTGTGTAATACAGTGTGTGACTGTGAGTGGTCTCTTGCCTTTAACTGAGGCCTGTTTTTTCGTATTACAGGTGGTAGAGCAGTAGCCTCTGCACCGTAAAATCGATGCTGTTCTCTCTCCCGCTACACTATTATTATAGTGTCACGGGTGTTGTAGAAGTACGTGTCCCCTGCTAACAGGTGGGGCTTTGTGCACGGAGACACTTCTTGGGGAATAGGCTACTGTTTGTGTAAGTGTTTTACTGCTTCTACACGAGACCTGGGCTTTTACCGTACATGTGGTAGAGCGTGTCCCTCAGCACAGGAAGAAATCGAGCCCCCTGTCAGCTGGTCTCTCTTGCTACATTCAAAATATGTTCTTATCTCAAAAGACATCAAATTGCAGGCAAGAGAGAAGATCAAGGAATATCAACTGTAATAATAAATAGTGTCAAATGACCAAAAAGAAGTGGTCAATCAATGGCAAATATGTAGCCGTGAAGTTAACCTGTAGTGTAAGTTGGTAGTAACAAACCAAGGGTTTTATACAGGGCTAAATATAGATGTAAAATAACAGTATCTTGCTAATTAATGGCGGCAGCAGTTAAAGTTCTCGCAGATTGTTCTTGATTTTTAGAGACATTCAATGAACCAATACATGAACAAACTAAACCAGTCTTTCAAAAGGTATGCAAAGCAAACAGACGCGGTGTTGAGTCCCTGATCGTGGCCTGCCTGCAATTACCAGTTAGGTTTCCAGACTTCTTCCGCATTTTCCTACGACTTTCGGGCTGTGACGTGAATGCTGACGGCGGCCTTGGTGCTGGCGGAGCTGGGGGCTGTAGCGATTCTGAGTATCAGTGGAGCTTCGAAAGTCTCGGCCCCTCCCTCCCTGCGCCTCAGCGGCCCGCCCAGCTAGCGCAAAACTCCCGATTGAATCCTGCCCGAGTCTGGGGAAACCGGACGGCCTGGAAATCGAGCGACGGAGAGAGGCCAACCCGTACTACAAAATCTGGTAAGCAGGTTATCTTACGCTTTTTTATGTGCACGGAGCATATGAAATGCCTTGCATATGTGATTGCGTTTACATTATTCTATTTTTCTATCTGACAAGCGGAGAAGCGCACGAGGAGTTGGGCCTTTCTTGCTTATTTGGGCCCAGGCCTTAAGCAGGCCACAATTACGGCCTAGAAAATCCGGGAGGGGATTTTTCTAAACATCGGTAACGTTCGTCTGCTAGTCAGATACCCCCACAAAATACAATAGTAGCCACCATGTTCAAATATGATACTGTGCATGCATTATTATGCAATATTGGGCAAAATGTTTGTCCAGTGATTTCCAACACAAAATGGCGTACTTCTGTTTTTGAAAACACTGAAGGAAATGGGCGTTAGCTAGCCAGGGTAGCCGCCATAGTTACCTAGCTATAAACCTTTCAGGTGGCTCGCGAAATAGCTACTACATGCATTGATATTGACTATCGGGTGGATGTGTGGGCTATTGTCATGAAACTCATGTTTCCATTTATGTTAGCAAGTTCAAAGCTGCCCCACAAACAACATTAACCACATTTAGCTAGACGAGCTACTGTTTGATTTATATTAGGTATGACGTAAACATTTTATTACGACCGCCAGATAATTTGGTGAAATGTCCTTATTTTGTTTGCTTGCAGACCTTTAGTCTTAAATGTTTTCTTGCGTAAATATACATTATACCAGTCGTTTTTGTACTGAGTTCGTTCCTATTTTCATGGTAGGCCAGCTAGAGGTTTTGAGTCAGATCAGCTCATTATGCAGCTGCACTGCCTGTCTCGCGCTCCCACACCACTGCTGTCAGATTTGACCATGGGGGTGGGTGAATTGGACGAGAAATTAAACGGCACGTTGCCCAAACCCTTTTTGTCTCGAATCATTTCGGCAAGTAACCACATGGATTCCTTCACATTGCAAGACTATGAGGATTAAGATAGTAATGTTTTTGCATGGCTGAAAACGTCGCTCGTTATGGCAAAGCACATTACAACAAAAGTATGATATTTTCATTCTTATCACAGATGTAATAAACCTAATCGCTGCCTATACCCTTCCTCATTTTGGTTTAGGCAGTAGGCCAAGTAAAATAGCTAGCGAGTTTAGATTGCCCCCAAAGTGCAGACCAATATAATTGATGTCTCGACCGATTGGGACATGGCTACATTTCACAGGATGTGAAATACATGTGCTTAATGATATATGTATATGTTACATTGTATCATGATTGCTTCTTGTTAGAGATACAAATATGTTTGAGATTTAGGATTTGAATATGGTAGACTATGGGACAAACTGTCAGGGGGGACCTCGCTCAGGATTTTTCTAAAGCTCATTTCCTGTATTTCTATCAAATCCAAAATCAAATCAAATTGTATTTGTCACATACACATGGTTAGCAGATGTTAATGCGAGTGTAGCGAAATGCTTGTGCTTCTAGTTCCGACAATGCAGTAATAACCAACAAGTAATCTAACTAACAATTCCAAAACTACTGTCTTATACACAGTGTAAGGGGATAAAGAATATGTACATAAAGATATATGAATGAGTGATGGTACAGAGCAGCATAGGCAAGATACAGTAGATGGTATCGAGTACAGTATATACATATGAGATGAGTATGTAAACAAAGTGGCATAGTTAAAGTGGCTAGTGATACATGTATTACATAAGGATGCAGTAGATGATATAGAGTACAGTATATACGTATGCATATGAGATGAGTAATGTAGGGTATGTAACATTATATAAGGTAGCATTGTTTAAAGTGGCTTAGTGATATATTTTACATAATTTCCCATCAATTCCCATTATTAAAGTGGCTGGAGTTGAGTCTGTCAGTGTGTTGGCAGCAGCCATTCAATGTTGGTGGTGGCTGTTTAACAGTCTGATGGCCTTGAGATAGAAGCTGTTTTTCAGTCTCTCGGTCCCAGCGTTGATGCACCTGTACTGACCTCTCCTTCTGGATGATAGCGGGGTGAACAGGCAGTGGCTCGGGTGGTTGTTGTCCTTGATGATCTTTATGGCCTTCCTGTAACATCGGGTGGTGTAGGTGTCCTGGAGGGCAGGTAGTTTGCCCCCGGTGATGCGTTGTGCAGACCTCACTACCCTCTGGAGAGCCTTACAGTTGTGGGCGGAGCAGTTGCTGTACCAGGTGGTGATACAGCCCGCCAGGATGCTCCCGATTGTGCATCTGTAGAAGTTTGTGAGTGCTTTTGGTGACAAGCCAAATTTCTTCAGCCTCCTGAGGTTGAAGAGGCGCTGCTGCGCCATCTTCACGATGCTGTCTGTGTGAGTGGACCAATTCAGTTTGTCTGTGATGTGTACGCCGAGGAACTTAAAACTTACTACCCTCTCCACTACTGTTCCATTACATTACATTTAAGTCATTTAGCAGACGCTCTTATCCAGAGCGACTTACATCGATGTTGATAGGGGGGTGTTCCCTCTGCTGTTTCCTGAAGTCCACAATCATCTCCTTAGTTTTGTTGACGATGAGTGTGAGGTTATTTTCCTGACACCACACTCCGAGGGCCCTCACCTCCTCCCTGTAGGCCGTCTCGTCGTTGTTGGTAATCAAGCCTACCACTGTTGTGTTGTCCGCAAACTTGATGATTGAGTTGGAGGCGTGCGTGGCCACGCAGTCGTGGGTGAACAGGGAGTACAGGAGAGGGCTCAGAACGCACCCTTGTGGGGCCCCAGTGTTGAGGATCAGCGGGGTGGAGATGTTGTTGCCTACCCTCACCACCTGGGGGCGGCCCGTCAGGAAGTCCAGTACCCAGTTGCACAGGGCGGGGTCGAGACCCAGGGTCTCGAGCTTGATGACGAGCTTGGAGGGTACTATGGTGTTGAATGCCGAGCTGTAGTCGATGAACAGCATTCTCACATAGGTATTCCTCTTGTCCAGATGGGTTAGGGCAGTGTGCAGTGTGGTTGAGATTGCATCGTCTGTGGACCTATTTGGGCGGTAAGCAAATTGGAGTGGGTCTAGGGTGTCAGGTAGGGTGGAGGTGATATGGTCCTTGACTAGTCTCTCAAAGCACTTCATGATGACGGAAGTGAGTGCTACGGGGCGGTAGTCGTTTAGCTCAGTTACCTTAGCTTTCTTGGGAACAGGAACAATGGTGGCCCTCTTGAAGCATGTGGGAACAGCAGACTGGTATAGGGCTGTCCCTGACAAAAAAATAATATCTGTCTCTAGTTAAATAAAAGGTATACTTTTTTTTTTTAACAATCGAAAATCGTTATTTTTGGGCGCCGATTGTTGTGAAAACTTGAAATCGCCCCTAATTTATCGGCCGTTCCAATTAATTGTCCGACCTCTACTAGTGATGCATATCTTGACATTTCTGCCATCCATTGTGACATTGTGGGAAGATAACCAACCTTCCAATTAATAGCAATGCATTTCTTAGCCGCTATACATGAACATTACTGGACATTCAAACATATCAGTATCCATTCATCATCATCAATAGTGAGTGTCTCCAGGTCTTCCTCACATTTTTGCTTGGAGTGTTTTGTGTCATTGGGAAAAGCCTCTCAAGCCTTGATACTTTTTGGAAATCAACTTTAGAGATTTGTCAGACTGCCTTAAAATAGTTTCAATCTATGAAGCGCCTGGCTTGTCCAGTGTTTTCTACACAGAGTGTTGTAAAGTGTTGTATCTGCAAAAGTTCACCTCAGTGCTGTGAGACTGGTCTTCCCTGGTTGCCTGACCATGCTGAGTCCCCTGTCACCATCTGATCCTGCTCAGACGAGGCTTGAAAAATAATGACCTTGGTGTACATTTATACATTATATTATCCTAGAACAGCATCCATGGTTCAATAATTGAAATGGCCATTATTCCTAGATCCAAGACTGTAGCCAACCCATCAACGCAACATGGAACTTTGTATCCAGTCACTGATTTTTATATACTGCAATATTCACCTGAGCTCTGTAAACTGGTCTTCCCTGGCTGTCTGATCCTGCTGGGACACCTGTCACCATCTGATCTGCTAAGATATGATGAACATAGTGTTGTGTACTGACTGTGCACCATGACAGTGTAGCCTGTAGAACTGTTTATACTATGTCAGAGTGAAAAGTAGGGAATTAGCTAGAGAAACTGACAGATCAATAACGTTACATTGCTATAGTGACTAATGTAAAATCACATTGCGTTGTCAAAAAAATGTCTGAATATTGTCCCTCAAATTTTTTGGTCACTGGTTTCCTCGTTTGATTCAGGTCTAGTGTGATTGAGGCAAAAATAATAGCTGAAATTAGTGAGCTGGCTAGCTAACGTTAGCCAACTTTTGACTAGCTCTCTAATTCTATATCAACGAGCATAAACTAGGCAAGTTAATTTGCTTCTGTTGAAACAGGACAAAAAAGGCTACAAAACATTTCCATACACAGAACAGCTGTTAGATGCTGCTATCTGACAGATTGCTAGAGGCTAGAACTGTGGCAGCTATTAGCTAGCTAGTTAGTTCTCTTCAGACAGAACTTCTTGAGAGGGATGAAACATGTCATGTTACATGTCAGTTACGCTACTATCTCAGCACTGGGAATACATACTTTTTTCTGTTAAGTCAAACGACAGTTACCTTGCCAGCTGCATCAATCAAATAAAAAGTAGCCAGTTTCTGCTCTGCTTGCTTTTACAACCTGGAGAGAATGCACAGAAGATGCAGGCAGCAGCACCGTGCTGGTCCGATAATAATAGCTTTGCCTTCATACAGCCTGTCCGCACGCTCTGTGGTTTCCGTGCGGTCCTAAATCCTACCTGCTGAAACCGGCAAACAACTTACCCAACCGCTCTGAGGCCTCCGCATGGTTCTTAAGCACACCTATGGCGCTTTTAGTATCACACAGCAATGATAAAACAGGGGGAACAAAAATGTAATTTTAGAATATGTTGGGGTCATGTCTCCCCTGTCCCCAGTGAAAGTTGCACCCCTGTGGTAGACTCATTTTGGTTGCCATTAGGCCTATGTGACTGATTTGACTGGTCAATTATTGCCTCCAGTGCTGCAGTGACCAATGAGGTGTAAGGACAATGGATGAGGACGAGACCAGGCTGGCACTACATTCCCAAGAGCCTAAAATCATTCTCCATGGATCAGGTAATAGCAAAATTGTGTTTTCGCATTCGAGTAATTCCCTGTACTGTTCGTTGTTCTGCACAAAAATCTAACATTTCTTCCCAAGTTTTTTGTTGTTATTGTCTGTAAGAGTGCATGAATGTGTTTTCTGCGGCATGTTTATGTAGGCCTATGCTGAATATATCCAACTGTTCCTGTGTTGATGTGTTCCAGACGAGGGTGGTGCTGCAGGGGAGGAGTTTGTGGTGGAGCTGCAGGAGACTGTGCTGGTGTCGGAGGGGGAGGGGGAGGGAATGGCGGTGCATGGATTTGCTTCAGACGAGCTGGTGATCCAGGATGCTGTTGAGGACGTAGTGTCTGAGTATGTGCACTGTGATGAGGATGAGGATGTTGCCGTGGAGACGTGTGTGATGTCACTGGAGGGGGAGGACGAAGGTGTTGCCATGGGGGACATTCCTGAGGATGTGATGGTCGCAGATGGGCATACCCAGGATGAACTGGACCCAGAGCAAGACACAGACGGCTGTGGGGACTACCTGATGATCTCCTGTGAGTACCAGGCTGCTTCTCTCCTCTCCAGTTCTACATCAATACCACTGTCATCTGGCCTCTTTATAAAGGAAACATTACAGTTAAACTAATGACCAGTAGTGAATGGATCTCTCACCCTGTCTCTCTCTTTTCGTCTTCCTCCAGTGGATGAGGCAGGCAAGATGGTGTCAGACGATGGCACAGAGGTGACTGTGGAGGGAGCCGAGGAGGACCAGGAGGTGGAGAAGGATGAGGACGGCCAGGAGGTGATCAAGGTGTACATCTTCAAGGCAGACTCTGGGGAGGATGACCTGGGTAAGGAGACATATGAATAATGTTTAGTACCTCAGGAAAGAGGGATTCTATAACCTATAATAGTTGATCACCAAGGAGTATTATATCAGTGTGTGGTTGTCTGTGTAGGAGAAACAGTGGACATCAGTGATGGAGACACAGAGGATGTGGCACTGACGGACTCTCCAGGCCGAACGCTCCGAGAGAAGATGGTGTACATGTCTCAGGGGGACCATGGTAAGTGATCAATTCTGTGTGTGTGTGTGTGTGTGTGTGTGTGTTTTTTACGGTTGTGTTGTAACTAGTATGTTACCCTGCAGGTTCATCAAAGATATCTGATGAGGTTTATATGGAGGTGGTGGTGGGGGGTGAGGAACCAGTGACCCACGAGCGGTCGTACGACGGCACGGCTCTCAGCAAGGACTTCATGCCTGTGGCCTGGGCAGCCACGTATGGTCAGTAACACACTTTACATACAAACATACAGTTTAACAAGGCAGATAATGTCTTCTTTCTCACCTGCCTTCTGTAGTGATACGTATCTCTGCTCTAGCAGGGGTGAGAGAAGGTGTGCATTTGCATCGAACGTTTGCTGTGTTATTGCAGGTTCTGAGGACAGTGAGAGCTGTGAGAACAGAAACGGTGCTGCCAGTGCTCTGCTGCACATTGATGAATCAGACGGAGTGGACAAGCTCAACAGGCAACGAAACAAGAACAAGAGAACAAGGGCTGAGCCTCGCCAGGTCCAGACAGGTACACAGCTGTCAGATGGGACAAAATAACTATCTGGTACTGATTCTATGGCTTGGGTTTTCACGTTTCATTTTTTGAATACAGACCATCTTGTTTTTACACCGTCAAGTGATGTCTGTGAGTCATGTATCTGCCCTAATTTTCTTCTCTCTCGCTGTTTCCCATCCTAGCCATCATCATTGGTCCGTATGGCCAGCCTCTGACAGTATATCCCTGCATGCTCTGTGGCAAGAAGTTCAAGTCGCGAGGCTTCCTGAAGCGCCACACCAAAAACCACCACCAGGATGTCCTGACCAGGAAAAAGTACCAGTGCACGGACTGTGACTTCACCACCAACAAGAAGGCCAGCCTTCATAACCACATGGAGGTGCACACGCTGAGCAACAAGGCTCTGTTTGAGTGTGAGGTGTGTGGCAAGGAGTTCCACCAGCAGGCGGCGCTGTTCTCCCATCGACTGCAGCACCACCACCGTGAGCCCAAGAGCCCTGTGCCTTCACAGGCCAACAAGATGCACAAGTGCAAATTCTGTGACTATGAGACGGCTGAACAAGGACTGCTCAATCGCCACTTGCTGGCCGTCCATAGTAAGAGCTTTCCCCACATTTGTGTGGAATGTGGCAAGGGTTTCCGGCACCCCTCCGAGCTGAAGAAACACATGCGCACGCACACCGGCGAGAAGCCTTACTCTTGCCTCTACTGCGACTACAAGTCGGCTGATTCCTCCAACCTGAAGACGCATGTCAAGACCAAGCACAGCAAAGAGATGCCCTTCAAGTGTGAGCGCTGCTTCCAGACCTTTGCTGAGGAGGAGGAGTTGCTGCAGCACGGGCTGACGCACGAGGAGGCCAAAACCCACCAGTGTGCCCACTGTGAACACAAGAGCTCCAACTCCAGTGACCTGAAGCGCCACATCATATCGGTGCACACCAAGGACTACCCCCACAAATGTGCAGTCTGCGATAAAGGTTTCCACCGGCCGTCTGAACTGAAGAAGCACTCTGCGTCGCACCGTGCCAAGAAACTGCACCAGTGCCGACACTGCAACTTCAAGATCGCGGACCCCTTTGTGCTCAGTCGCCATATCCTGTCAGTCCACACCAAGGAGCAACAGGCCTCTCCTGAAAAGAACGGAGCCAAAAGGACCTTATTGGGACCTTCCCCTGCTTCTGCCTCTGCCAGTGCACCGGTGGCAAAGAAGCAGGTTTTGGTGCCTGGTGCTAGTTCTAGTGCTGCGGGCTTGGCCACAGGGCCCAGGGAGAGGAGGGTGTACCAGTGTCAGTACTGTGATTACAGCAGTGGGGATGCCTCAGGCTTCAAGCGCCATGTGATCTCCATCCACACAAAAGACTACCCCCACCGCTGTGAGATCTGCTCTAAAGGCTTCCGCAGGCCCTCGGAGAAGAACCAGCATATCGCACGCCACCACAAGGACTTGGTGCAGGCAGAGTGATCCTGGCACTGCCCACCCTTCATACCACCAGAACAACACTAATGCAACCACCACCACACCGTAATCAATTGAATGTGTGTGTGTGAGTGTGTGTGCGTGTGTGTCTGCTGCATTAACAGGGAACATCTATTATTTTTACCGCAATGACTCTCAAGCCAACTTTCCTGCAACTGAAAATGAATTTGCGTGTACATATACCGGTGTAAGGCCTATGGAATACGGTGACAAAGCCCTGTACAGACTTGCACTTTATCTGCATGTCCCCCTGCTGGTGACAGTATTGCATGGCAGAATGTGCAAGAGTCGCAGGTCTCTCTGAGGTCTTTGTAGATTCATTGTTTTTACTCCACAGCCACAATCAGTTCTTTATTAAAGTGCCGATTTTTAAGCCTACTTTAACTTGGCACACGACTAAGATAAAATATGATCTACAAGCTGTTTGTATTCACACAATAAAATGGACACTCACCTGCTGAGAGAAAAGGCAGATCCACTGAGCAGAGTGGTCGAGATTAACTCAATTCTAATAGCACTTGCCACCAATTTATTTTAAGAATTATGAATGCAGTAGTCATGAACTCATTAATTATACCTGATGCTTTGAACGTTGAGACACGAAGAGTATGTGTGTTGTATGTAGTTGAGTGCTTGCTTGTGTGTATGCCTGTTGTGAGGGATGTCAGTTAATGTATCTATTGTGCTTCCTGGTAGTCTGACCCCACATCTCCCTGTTGTCTTATCTTTGGTATTCTGAGAACTGTCGTTGTTGTTCTGAGGAGAACTGTCTGTCCGGTGAAGGAGTTGACTGCATCATAGCAAATAGCCACGGCATTTGTAAAAGCTGCGGCTTCAGAGAAGGTTTATTAGTTGATTCGCTTCTTAACACAGTGAGATACTAGATGTGGCCAACCATGCCATCGGGGTAGAGGGATCTAATATACAGGTAAGCAGTATCAACTCCAACCCATAAACCCCTCTTTATACATATAATTTTACCCCTAATAAGCTTGATTATCAGACACCTGACTGAAGCGTGATGCAGCGCCAGCAAGGCCTTCGGAGTGAGGATGCACACTATCTGGTACCACTAATTCATGATCACAACATTACACGCTCCTCAAAACCTATTGGATGAGAGAGCCATAGGTCCATCCCATCTGACCTTCTCAATTGGATTTTGAGAAGGAGAGGATGCGAGGAGTATGCGATTGAGATTCTCCCATCTACTTATACCAGTGACCAGTGAGCGGTATTAGTTCCCTGAAGAGAGATGTAACTCGTGGTATGTTTGTACTCTGGCTTCGTCAGTTCCTTCCCCTGTGATCATTTTTAGTTTTTATATTTATTTCATCATCATGAAATTTGTTGTATAGTTCAGTGTAACTAGAATTCTATGGGACGTAAATTATTGTTTTGTACACAAATCTGTAAAAAGTGTGTAGATGTAAACACTTACATAAAAGGAGGAATCAGAACTGTGTTGTTATGGATGTACTTGACGTATTTGTTAAAAAAAGATATGAAAAAAGATAATAAAAGCAAAGTATTTTACATGCTTGTTTGTCTTTTTAATAATTGACCAATACAGTGCCTTCAGAAAGTCCTCATACCCCTTGACTTATTCCATATTGTTGTTACAGCCTGAATAAAACATGGAACAGTTTTTTAATTTAATAAAAGTGAAAACATGTTTTTAGACATTTTTGAAAATGTATTGGAAATGAAATACTGAAATATCCAATTGATGTAAGTATTCACACCCCTGAGTTAGTACATGTTAGAATCACCTTTAGAAGTGATTTCATCTGAGTCTTTGGGTAAGTTTCCAAAAGCTTTGCAAACCTGGATTGTACAATATTTGCACATTATTATATATTTTTTTATTTGAGGTCTGTCAAGTTGATTGTTGATCATTGCTAGACAGCCATTATCAAGTGTTGCCATAGATTTTCAAGGCGAAACTGTAACTAGGCCCCTAAGGAACATTGAATGTCGTCGTGATAAGCATCTCTAGTGTATATCTAGCCTTGTGTTTTAGGTTATTGACCTGCTGAAAGGTGAATTTGTCTCCCAGTGTCTGTTGGAAAGCAGACAACAAGGTTATCCACTAGGATTTTGTCTGTGCTTAGCTCTATTCCTTTTATTTTTTATCCTAAACAACTCCCTAGTCCTTGCCAATGACAAGCATAACCATAACATTATGCAGCCACCACCATGCTTGGAAAATATGAAGACTGGTACTCAGTGATGTGTTGGATTTGCCCTAAACCTAATATTTTGTATTCAGGACAAAGTTAATTTCTTTGCCGCATTTGCAGTTTTACTTTAGCGACTTATTGCAAACAGGATGCATGTTTTGGAATATTTGTATTCCTTAGATGCTTCCTTCTTTTCACTCTGTCATAACTACAATGTTGTTGATCCATTCTTCATTTTCTATCACAGCCATTTTACTGTTTTAAAGTCACCATGGGCCTCATGGTGAAATACCTGAGCAGTTTCCTTCCTCTCCGGCAACTGAATTAGGAAGGACGCCTGTATCTTTGTAGTGACTGGGTATATTGATACACCACCCAAAGTGCCATTAATCATTACACTATGCTCAAAAGAATATTCAATGTCTGCTTTTTTAATTGTTTTGCCATTTACTAATGAGGTGCGCTTCTTTGCACGGCATTGGAAACTTCTGTCTTTTTGGTTGAATCTGTATTTTAAATTCACTGCTTGACTGAGGGACCTTACAGATAATGTGTGGGGTACAGAGATGAGGTAGTCATTCAAAAATCATGTTAAACACTATTATTGCACACAGAGTGAGTCCATGCAACTTATGTGACTTGTTAAGCACATTTTTACTCCTGAACTTATTTAGGCTTCCCATAACAAAGGGCTTGAATACTTATTGACTCAAGACATTTCTAAAAACATATTTCCACTTTGACATTATGGGGTATTGTGTGTAGGACAGTCAGTGTTGTAAAAATACTTATAATGTACCTTTTACTCCATACATTTTCCCAGACAGCCAAAAGTACTAGTAACATTTTGAATGCTTAGCAGGACAAGAAAATGGTCCAATTCACACACTTATCAAGAGAACATCCCAGGTCATCCCTATTGCCTCTGATCTGTATGACAATTGGGTAACTTTATCCACCACAGGCCATTGACACAAAATCTCAATTGAATCCATTTTAAATTCAGGCTGTAACACAACACAATGTGGAAAGAGTAAACGGTTGTGAATACTTTCTGAAGGCCCTGTGTAATTGTCAACTAATAACTGCAAGGAGTAGGATAACATTTTCTTTTACAGCTGGGTTTACAATAGGGCATACATGTGATCAGACTTCTAAAGCAGCTTATATTACTTAGGATCAGAGGTATTAAATACCGTCATATATAAGAGTAGGATGCCTGACAAACAGATAAAGCACCAGACAGTATTTTATTGGAACAAATCGGGGAAGTGGAAAACTAGGCTTCAGTGGGTAATGTAGCGTAGCTGCAGGTTAAGGCGGAACCAGATGGGTCACTGCAGCTTAAGGTGATTCTTGGTTGTCACAGTTGCCATGTGTCTGCCTACCCATCAAGTAGCAAAGCCATGCAGAAGGATCAAGGGAGGATGCTTTGGAAGTGATGAGCATCGATGAAATTACGCAGCGGGGCACTCATCTGTAGAAAGAGAGAAAGAAGGCCTGAGACATTCCACACTTCTATCCAGAAATATTGTTCAACTTAGGGCTCTATTCAACCGGTACCGCTGAAGCATTACAGATTGCAGGCTGGAAATGTTAAGGTAAATCTGATTGAGCAGAAATATGCAGTGGTTACATATGCACCATGAAATGCAGTCTCCGCTAACGCAGGAACATTGCCTTTAAATTTCAACCACGCTGTAACGCTGAACTTCTGCAATATGGATTTAATAGAACCCTTAAATACATGTCACAAACAGAAATGGGACTAACCGTTTTTGGGGAGGATAGCAATGTTCTCAGGCAGAATGCCAGTGTCCATGGAGAACTGCTTAAACTTCTGCAGCAGGTCAGGGCTCAGGTCTGTCCCGCGGGCTGTAGACACCACACAGGCAGAACATGGCAGACTAAATATACTATGAAGGATACAATACAATTTATAATGCAAGATTGCAAACAAATTATGGGGGAAAAATAGTGACAAAATGAGACTGAGTTATAGGAATTAACAGAGGAGTGGAAAAGAACTTACCATACAGTTTGTTGAGCACAGTTGAAACACCTCCCTTGGTCTTGATGGTGTGAATGAGGGCGTACTCATCATACTTAACATCAACGACACGCATGTCATTTTCATTATTCCAGCCTAAAGAGGGGTGAATAGACACACACATTTTTTGTGTGATATATATATATATATATATATATATATATATATATATATATGAGCAGGGTTCCAGGCATAAGCAACATATATATATTTTTTAGGAACTCAGTCGGGTCTCAACAAACAGTTTATACATATACTAGATAACTGACAGGGGGCGATGTCTTGAAGCAACCGCGACTCCATCTTGGCACTCCCCCACCGTTGTAAAATATATTTTGGAAGCTATAGAAAGGCTTTTATAAAAGTCTACATTTGCTTTTGAAACACTTGTTCTATTACAGACACCTTAGTGCATACTTTTAAACTATATTGTGTGAGCTAAACATAAAAAATGAAACATTTGAAAAGATATAAAACAAGTTTATATAATATTTTATATAATACTTAGAAAGTACTAATGTTACTGTCCCCACTACAACAACAAAAACACTTAAATACATGTAATGTTGTTACATTTATTCCTATGGAGGACTGCTTTTCTGAGGAGTGCCAATGTGGCCATCCAGTGGCTTCAAAGTCTCTCATTGCCTAATACATAGCATCAGCAATCCAGGGTTTACATATATCATTGGTAAGAATAGTAGAATACACCAGGTGCAATTTGGTTGTGCATCATCAGTTGGGGAGCCCCCATCGAGTTTGTTAGTCATTCTCACTCAGACCATATTAATGTGGCATAAGTCATAACAAAGTTAGTTATAAAACTGCACAGTTTCTCTTCGCCCCATGGCAAAATGTGTAGAATTGCAGGGAATGTTTCTCTACACTGTCTAGAGGGGGCCACTAAAATGTTTTTCTGCGAGGTGTGGGCCCTGTAACCAAATCTCGCTTAGGGCCCACAAAAGGTTATAACCGGCCCTGTGTGTGTGTATGTGTGTAGGTTATAGACTTACGCTGGCTCTTGAAGATGAATTTCCCAGGAAGGTTTGTCTTCTCAGCCAGGTGGTTCATTCTCCAGCAGGAGCCATCAGTGCTACAGAGACAATACAGTTCATTCGGGTTCAGTAGAAAGTCTCGCTCGCTCGCTCACTCGCTCACTCACTCACTCGCTCACTCACTCACTCGCTCACTCACTCACTCACTCACTCACTCACTCACTCACTCACTCACTCACTCACTTCAGGCTAGCATATGCCATGTCCAGGTCTCCTTCAACAGTTGGTGTCAGCATGGCGGTGCCCATCTTCATGCCGGCCCTGTGGCTGACAAACCACTGGGCATTAGTAGCAAATCCAATCAGGTACCACTTTCCTGCAACCTGAAAAAAACCCAGCCCTGATTAGATTACAACACCTTCTCATTCCTGTTTGTGGGGTCACAGAATTTTTCGATCCTAAATCTGTGAGAGCTGATACTGGAATATCCCTGAATCATTTATAAATGAAATTCTCAATCTGAAAATGTGTCACTAGAATTCCCACATTTCTCTTAATCATTTCCATTTGTATCACAGTTTCTTTTTTTTTCTTTTTTTCAGTACATTTTTTCTCTATAATAATCTCTAGTTTGGTCCTCATCATTTGATTTTCAATATATCCCTGATTTGATAATCCCTCTCTTCATTCTCTCTCTTACCCCCTGTAGATTGAAGTCTCCTTGGGGAAGAACCTCAGCGGTGACAACCAAGGAGCAGAGCAGTGCTCCTAGCGCTCTCAGCAGCATGGTCGTCATGACTACAGCTGAGCAGGGTCAGTATCAAGAATTGTAAAGTCAGTGGTTGTACGAGGAAGAGGACAGAACAGGAGATCTGTTTTTCTTCGCTGCCTCTCACTCCTATATATACTGTAGAGCATGAGCTTACATAACCCCCCTCCCCTCCCTCTTCCCATACACAACCTGCTACCTGTCACCATCTCTATACCACACCCCCTAGACAGACATACACACACACACACACACACCACACCCACACACACACACACACACACAATACCAACGGGTGGAGATGGGGCTTGTGGGGGGTGTGGCCGGGACCTCCCAGTCACTCCTCCCTCTATAGAACCCTGGAGGTGGGATGGGTTCAAACAGGAGCAGCGCCCTACCCCCCCATCCCCCACAAAGACAGTGATGAACAATGCAGTGTCTGCCTCTCCAGTGCTTTCTGTGGGCAGGAAACAGATAATCAAAACCAACTGTCAGCACTTTGGATGGTAAACAGAGCTCCCCCTAACACACAAGCCCTGAATCTCTTTGTGTTTGTGTGTGTGTGTGTGTGTGTGCGAGCGTGTGTGTGGTTTAATATTACATCTTAACTATCAGTGTAAAACCTTGCTGGAAGAGGTAGAGCAAGCCTTCATGTAATCTCAGTTTGATTTATCTCAGGTCAACATTTTTAAATTTATAGTCCCCTCAAAACACAACCTAATATGTTTCTCCACTTATCTTTTTAGGGGATCTATCCCTTTAAATCGGATACTGCTTCAGGCAAGTCATTCTTATAAAAGTTCTAAAACACGAGATGAGGTAAGAAACTATTTTCCAGTGGTAAATGTTTCACTCTTTTGACTGTTGGACTTAAGGTAAGGTGATAGACATACTGGGATGGAACTCCTGAAACAGGTGTGGGCAAGTCTAAAAGACATAGACACACCTGCAACCCACATACCTTGCCAGTTGAAACAGTGGTCTGGAAACCATGAATCAGTCCAATGTTGAGAAATCAAATCACGAAATGTTCTCAGTATCTAATGACAATATTTGTGTGCTTAATTCAAGTGTGCAAATAAAATCAAACCACTTGATTGAGTGGACAAAATAGTTTACTGGAACATTCTCTTATTAACAAAAAATGTCATTGTAAATGTAAATGTTAAGTTTGACCTAAGGTTGCCACTTATGTATGGCTTGTCGTCTACTGACTGAAGCTGCACGTTTGGGTATTACTATGTTGTGTTCTAGATGAACTAGTATGTACTATGAGCACGAAAATGGACAGTCATCAATTGTATTGAATCCCTGTAAGATAGTGTGCCACTATGTTCATACTGACAGGTGGCAGACTCAGTTTGTGGTTTGACTGCAGAAGCTTCAAAATGTTACTGCAAGTCTTTTCACTCCAACTTTGCACGGTAGCATATTCCATGAGGAAGAGGACCTCTGCTGTCTTTTCACTCCAACTTCGCACCGTAGCATATTCCGTGAGGAAGAGGACCTCTGCTGTCCATCTACAGTATTGACATGGTGTTCTTCAAGTTGAGGACAGAGGAGAGTACAAGTCTTTGAATCACTAGATGATATAAAGCAGAACATCTCTTACAGGGGTATTCAACTCTAACCCTACGAGGTTCGGATCCTGGTGGTTCTTCTGTTCTGCTTGATAATTAAATAAAATATGCGTATTAATACACGTGTACATGTGTGAAATAGGACAAACATAAGCACTGACCTAATTATATATATATTTTAATAAAATCCCTGATAAATAGCTGACTGTAGGGATAAAGGACAGGAGGAAACCAAATGAGGGAAACTAATTAGACAACAGTCCACTAAAACATTCACAGTATGTGTATGTTGTCTTCATTAGGTTTCTCTCAATTTTACTATACTCACCTGTCTTACAGACACCCTTAACAATAACTTTTTCTAAATTGTAAGATCAGAAATGATTGTTTTAATCACTGATGAATGCCAGACAGGCAGACAGAAAAACAGACAGAAAGGACAGAGAAAAATGTGGATATGAAACGTAACAGTTTTAACATCAAGGCTCTCAATTCTTAATAAAGTTTTAATCACCACACAGTGTCACATGCAAGGAATCACCCAGAAAACACAGTGGTGGTGTGGGGGAGAGAAAGAGAGGAAGAGTACACAGGCAAACAAGTCAAGTTATAACGTATGACTCCCCCAGGGCTTCTTGAATCTTCTTCACTCCTCTGGGTAATGACATCCTCTTTTTCTTGGTTTTGCGTTTCTTTGAGTTTCTTCATATAAAAAATATATAAAACAAGGAAGTCCGTGAGTCACTCAAGGTTGTTTCTGTAGCCTATCCTGTAACACTTATCATAATCACATGATTATGTCCTGAGTGTCACGCTGCATACTATGTTATGTCATACTCGCCAGCTTCAGTAAGCAAGGCAACGCCACCACGAGCATCATGGTCAGCATTGACCTTATTCAAGGGTGCATGCTTTTTCCCTTCCTGTACTCCCTGTTCACCAACGACTGCCTGGCCAAACACGACTCCAACACTATCATTAAGTTTGCTGACGACACAACGGTGATAGGCCTGATCACCGACAACCACGAGTCAGGCTATAGGGAGGAGGTCAGAGACCTGGCAGGGTGGTGCCAGTATAACAACATCTCCCTCAATGTGAGCAAGACAAAGGAGCTGATCGTGGACTACAGTAAAAGGAGGGCCAAACACACCCCCATTCACATTGACAGGCTGTAGTGGAGCAGGTTGAGAGCTTCAAGTTCTTTGGTGGCCCATCATCAACAAACTATCATGGTCCAAACACACCAAGACAGTCGTGAAGAGGGCACGACAACACTTATTCCCCCACAGGAGACTGAAAAGATTTGGCATGGGCCCCTAGATCTTCAAAAAGTCTAGGTCCAAAAGGCTCCTTAACAGCTTCTACCCTGAAGCCATAAGGCTGCTGAACAATTGGCTACCTGGACTGCTGCTACTCGCTACTGCTGCTACTCGCTGTTTATTATCTATGCATAGTCGCTTTTGTCCCGAAGCCACACTTTACCCCTACCGACATGTTCCGAACCAGCCAAAAGTTTGGACAATCCTATTCATTCAAGGGTTTTTATATATTTGGACCATTTTCTACATTGTAGAATAATAGTGAAAACGTCAAAACTATGAAATAACACACATGTAACCAAGAAAGTGTTAAATCAAAATGTATTTAAATTTTAGATTCTTCAAAGTAGCCACCCTTTGCCTTGATGACAGCTTTATAAACTCTTGGCATTCTCTCAACCAGCTTCAACTGGAATGCTTTTTCAATAGCCTTGCAGGAGTTATGCTGAGCACTTGTTGGCTGCTTTTCCTTCACTAAGCGCAAACCAGATTGGATGGCGTATCGTCGCAGAATGCTGTGATAGCCATGCTGGTTAAGTGTGCCTTGAATTCTAAATAAATCACTGACAGTGTCACCAGCAAAGCACTCTCACATCTCCTCTTCCATGCTTCACGGTGGGAAATCATCCGCTCAACAGCATCGCACAAAGACACAGCGGTTGGAACCAAAAATCTCCAATTTGGACTCATCAGACCAAAGGACAGGTTTCCACTGGTCTAATGTCCATTACTCGTGTTTCTTGGCCAAAACAACTATCTTCTTCTTATTGATGTAATTTAGTAGTGTATTGTCTTTGCAGAAATTTGACAATGAAGGCCTGATCCAGTCTCCTCTGAACAGTTGATGCTGAGATGTGTCTGTTACTTGAACTGTATGGAGCATTTAGTTGGGCTGCAATTTCTGAGGTTGGTAACTCTAATGTGGCGGTTCTCATGAGAGTCAGTTTAATCATAGCGCTTGATGGTTTTTGCGACTGCACTTTTTCCGTATTGACTGACCATGTGTTAAAGTAATGGACTGTTGTTTCTCTTTGCTTATTTGAGCCGTTACTGCCATAATATGGACTCGGTCTTTTACCAAATAGGACTATATTCTGTATACCACCCCATACCTCGTCACAACACAACTGACTGGCTCAAACGCATTAAAATGGAAAGAAATTCCACAAGTTAACTTAAGGCACACCTGTTAATTGAAATGCATTCCAGGTGACTACCTCATGAACCTGGTAGAGAGAATGCCAAGAGTGTGCAAAGGGTGGCTACTTTGAAGAATCTAAAATATATTTTCTTTATCACATGATTCCATGTGTTATTTCATAGTTTTGATTTCATCACTATTATTCTAAAGAAAACCCCAGGAATGAGTAGGTGTGTCCAAATGTTTGACTGGTACTGTACATATTCTCTCAATTACCTTGACTAACCTGTACCCACGCACAATGACTTGGTACCCTCTGTACAGTTTATTCGAGAAGTACTCAAACCCTTTTACACACACACACACACACACACACACACACACACACACACACGTACGTCTATAGGAAGGTCAGAAACTTTAGCAAATGTATTAAAATATGACATAAGTATTCAGACTGTTTACTCAGTACTTTGTTGAAGTACCTTAGCAGGGTTTACAGCCTTGAGTCTACTTGGGTATGACGCTACAAAATTGGCACACCTGCATTGGGTATTTTCTCCCATTCCTCTCTGCAGATCCTCTCAAGCTCTGTCAGGTTGGATGGGGAGTGTTGCTGCACAGCTATTTTCAGTTCTCTCCAGAGATGTTCGATTGGGTTCAAGTCCGGGCTTTGGCTGGGCCACTCAAGGACATTCAGAGAATTGTCCCGAAGCCACTCCTGCATTGTCTTGGTTGTGTGCTTAGGGTTGTTGTCCTGTTGGAAGGCTATCCTTTGCCCCCAGTTTGAGGTCCTGAACACTCTGGAGCAAGTTTTCAGCAAGGATCTCTCTGTACTTTGCTCTGTTCATCTTTGCCTCGATCCTGACTACCGGTAGGCTCCCAGTCCCTGAAAAACATCCCCACCACCATGCTTCACCGTAGGGATGGTGCCAGGTTTCCACCATGACGCTTGGCATTCAGGTTTCATCAGACCAGATAATCTAGTTTCTCATGGTCCGAGTGTCCTTTTGGTGCCTTTTGGCAAACTCCAAGCGGGCTGTCATTTGCCTTTTATTGACGAGTGGCTTCTGTCTGGTACTCTACCATAAAGGCCTGATCGGTGGAGAGCTGCAGAGATGGTTGTCCTTCTGGAATGTTATCCCATCTCCCCCGATTGCTCAGTTTTGCCGGGCGGCCAGCTCTAGGAAGAGTTTTGGTGGTTCCAGACTTCCATTTAAGAATGATGGAGGCCACTGAGTTCTTGGAGACCTTTAATGTTGCAGACAATATTTTTCTTTAACCTTCCCCAGAGCTGTCTCGACACAATCCTGACGCAGAACTCTACGGCTCATTCCTTCGACCTCATGGCTTGGTTTTTGCTCTAACATATACTGTTAACTGAGGGACCTTATATAGACAGGTGTTTGCCTTTACAAATCATGTCCAATCAATTGCACAGGTGGACTCCAATCAAGTTGTAGAAACACCTCAAAGATGATCAATGGAAACAGGATGCACCTGAGCTCAATTTTGAGACTCATAGCAAAGGGTCTGAATACTTATGTAAATAAAGCATTTATTTTTAAAAATGTTAAGTGTTTGCTATGTCATTATGGGGTATTGAGGAACTAAAAAAATAAAATTACATTTTGGAAATAACTTAACAAAATGTGGAAAATGGGGTCTGAATACATTCCAAAGGCACTGTATATAGCCTTATAATTTCATGGTGTTAATTATTTTTGTAAAACTGCATTGTTGGTTAAGGGCTAGTTGTAGTCGGCGCATAGGACAAATACAATTTTATTTGATCATTCTAGTGGTGTTCACCTACTCTCTTAATCTGGTGGCTTATAGAATAGGATACTTAAATGTACAAACTTAAAGAACACCTGCTCTTTCCATGACAGACTGACATAAGCTATAATCTCTTATTGATGTCACTTATATCCACTTCAGTGTAGATGAAGGGGAGGAGAAATGTTAAAGTGTATACGCCTGGAGACTTGGATTGTGTGCCACTCAGAGGGTGAGTGGGCAAGAAAAAATATTGAAGTGCCTTTTAACGGTGTATGGTAGCAGGTGCCAGCCAAGTGCAACGGTTTGTGTCAAGAACTGCAATGCAGCTGTTTTTCCACTTTGTCACCTGTGTATCAAGAATGGTCCACCACCCAAAGGACATTCAGCCAACTTAATTCAACTGTGAGCGTAATTGGAGTGGGGGTGGGATTTCAACTCAATATTTGGAAGGGGTGCCTAATGTTTTGTACACTATTCTTCCCATAAACCTCTACTTTTTATTCCCCTCAAACCCCCAAAGGCAAAGGGATAACTAGCAGTTTTCAGCTTTGTGTGTTTGTGGAATTTAACAGGTAAAAGCTGCCATCAGCCAATCATGCTGTCATTACAAGTTGTGATCACCTCTAGAATGGTTGCAGTCCTCTTGAGTTGCATGCAGTGGACACCCAATTGTTTTCAGAAAAAAGAAACCGCAATTGATGCACCCTTTCCTGTTGCCAACATTTAATTTTGATGTCCAGAACCAAAAGTAATTACATACATCTTTCTATCTTTCAAAAAATAGATTTTCAAACAGTATAGAGCTATAATCAGAGGCTTCTTTGCAGGAAGGAAAACTGGGTGTCAAATCACTTCCTCCAGCTGTACCGATTTTAAGGAGACCTTTATTTGAGGTCCTCAATTGAAAGACTGCACTGGATTTAAACTTTTTTTTCTAAATGGAAAAACAAACCCAATTGAATCACTCCTCCCCGAAATGTACCACGCAATCCCGAGAAACAGGTTAGTCACTACTAACCGCCACAGATTGACAAAAACAAGTCTTCTGTCAAATTTGTATTTATGTTCTAGCAAAAGCCATTTAGTCAAAGGTGTAGACAGCTTTTAGTACAAAAGACAGACATTTAACACCAGAAGTATACAATACAGGTGACCATAATAAACAAGGGTACACATGATCCAGGCATGGAGTAGAGGTGTGGCATCCCCTGCAGGGAGTTACAGGTAATCAGAAGAAACCAATGGGGTCATGTTGAGCTTTGGATGTCTGTACGCCATGAAGCTCCAGTTTCCCACCAGCATGGGGTAGAGTTCTATGGACCCGCAGGTGCACAAATTCATCTCCACCAACATGGACCTATGAGAAAAGGATGGAATAGGGGCCGGTGAGTGAAGAATAGGTGATGGGGAGACAGATAATTACTCAGAGTCCTTTTTGTTTAGAGTTCACATAGCTCTCCCAGTATGTACATGTTCACTCCACAGGAGACTGCCAAGGGGATGAAGGCTTATAATAATGCCTGGAATATGGTAAATGGAATGACGTCAACCACATGGAAACCATGTGTTAGATACCATTCCATTAATGCCATTTCAGCCATGACTATGAGCCTGTCCTCCCCAATTAAGGTGCCACCACCTTCCTCACTCCCTATAACCTTTTGATGCAGCCCAATGCTTTGAACCCCACACAGGGGTTGTGAGGATGTGGCAGGCTGTCACCGAGCTTGAAACCAAAATAAAGTATTTGTTGTATTGGGGACAGTGACATTGGTACTCTGAAAAAATGAAGGAATTTAAAAATACTTTCACTTTCAGTTCACTTAATTTAAAAGTAGGCCTATGCATTAAAGGTGTCTAATATAGTCAAAAACAAATGTAGACATTAATCAATGCATTTATTTTATAGCTTTCTAAAAAAATACAATTATGTACAGTGGCTTCAAAACAATGTCAGCCATCTAGGGGTAATACATATAATTTAGTGAAACTGGTGACTATTTTTGCATAACTGAAAGGCTAGAGATTATATTTATAAAATGTAACTCACTTTAATGAAGAAGTTGGTCCCAGCCACAACTTGCGTTGCGAATGTTTTGGCAGCAAAGACGTCAAACTTCTTTGCAGCTTTCTCCTCTGCATATGGCTTCATCTAGAAACATTTAACAATACTCAGGCAATGACTCAGTTGTTCCCACAGCATCACACATTTCCTCCATATAGCATACGCACATGCACACCTACAGTCCTATAGATTGAACGTTGACAATACACACTGTAGAGCTTATTATTCAATAGATCACACCATCAAGTCTGAGTCTCAACGCTGTTAAAAAGATGATGTTCAGAGGGACAGATGAGGAACGCGCAACTTCGTTCCTACATCGAGGCGGAGGTGAGAATTTATAACTGGTCACGAGATTCTCGCAACAACTTTGAGTCACCATCAGCCAATACTAGTAATGACAATTCTGAAAAAGCTTTCATGCATCCAAGTTTGTCCTGTACAACTGCGATCCTTCCGCAGAGTGCTGAAATTCCTAACTTTTATAAATACTTTTCGAGAACCGACTTTTTCTTAATTTGCATTAATCAACTGGAGACGTAGCGGCCTTGACGTAGTAAACTACAACTGGGACTCTCGCGCCGAGTTGAGCAACACAAATCGGTGGTTGTATTCGATAAATGTTCATTAAAAGTATGACTTTCAGCGCCCCGCTGAAGGACCGCAGTGGTGCAAGACAAACATAAGTACAGGTAAGTGTTTACACTCTTGTAAAAATATAAATCGACGAATGGGAACACATTGCTGTTAGCAAATCGCGCGACCAGCTCTCAATACTCAACTCTGCCTCGATAACGGAGTTGAGTGTTCCTCAGCTAGACTATGCAGGATAAATGAAGGAAATATGCTTACCTCATCGCAGATTTGCTGCACTTCGGGTGTGGCATCCTTCGCCTCGGCAGTACCGCCACACTTCATTACGATTAATTGCAGATGGAAAGTTACTTACGACTGAAATATTTCACACATGGATTTAAACTTCCTTATTTATATTGTCGCATCACATGACTCGAGTCATGTTTTCATGTTATTTTAGAAGGTACCATTATGTTTATGAAGTGGAAAAACAGCCGCTGTATCTTATAATGAAAAACATAGGGCACTTAAACCAAGCTTTAACATTTGTAGTTAATGCATGTTTAAATTCATATATTGTGTCATTTAGGGTATATGTGACCAGAAAGGTGCTCTTTTAATCGTGTATAAAAATTTGCTAAACCCCCTTCAACCTTAGAATAGTTTAGGCGGAGGTGCGGCTCCAGTCGTGGGCGGTTCAATCACGAGGCAAATTGCTGCGTCTCTTTTTTTTTCTTTTTTTTTTAAATATATTTTTTATTATTATTATATATTTTTTTATTAACAACAAATCAATACATAAAGCACACGAGGGAACACAAGCATACATAGATTACAAACAATAGACAATCGAGCTAGGGGGTACAATATCACATTACAATTCCACAAGGACCTTAAGGGACATGCATATACTTACAATTCTAACAGCTTTTTTGTTAGTAGAGCATTTAACCGTCTTAAAATACAGTTCAATTTCTTTTTGTAGGGTACGAAAATGTGGTTTTCTGTTTGTAAATTTACATTTGTGTATATGAAATTTGGCCAAAAGAATAATGAAATTAATGACATAAAAATGTTTCTGCATATTTCTATTGTATGTAAAGAATCCAAACAGTACATCTCTCCATAATAGTGTAAAATCTTCATAAATGTGTTCAATTATAAACCTACTGATGTCTTGCCACAGTTTTCTTACATGAATACAATGCCAAAAAAGATGCAACACTGTTTCTGGGTTGGTCATTACAAAAGGAGCAATTTGAGTTGATGTTTTCCTTAAATGTCTTCATATAGTGGTTGGCAGGATAATATTTATGAATAATTTTAAAGGAAACTTCCTTAATTTTGTTAACAAGTAGGTATGTGTGTGGCAACATCCAAACTTTTTTCCAACAGATATTATCAATAAATCCATTCCAATAAGGCATGACATAAGGTATACAACATCCTGCTGAAAAAAAGGTTTGTATCGCTATGTTGTTGAATGGACCAAAAGACAAACAAATCTTTCCTACTGATGAGTCAACAGTGTCAATAGAAGGTAGGCTCCGAGGGTCAGGTCTTGACACGTTCCTGAATAACAGAGCAACACCCGAGGGAATGGCATCTAAAACAATTGCAAAATCTTTAGGTGTTACAGGGACCTTGTAAAGTGATAAGAATTCTTTATAACTGAGTAAAAGACCCTCTGTCTTTACCAGTTGGCTCACCAATAGGATATTATTTCGGAACCAATATTCTAAAAACAAAGAAGTATTTTTATACAATATATCATGATTATTCCACATATAATATCTGTGTGGAGAAAAATTGTGTTTATAAATGAAGGACAATGACAAGAAAATCTGCCGATGAAAAGCAGAACGTTTCACTGGAACTTTGTCAATATTATATGCAAAACAACATGAAGTTAAGGCCACCAAAAGTAGAGAAGACATGATGAGGAATAAATTCCAGATAGAAGTGGGTCTTCTTAGGAATTGTTTTATCCAATTGATCTTGAAAGTATTATTTAAAGTAGTAAAGTCCAGAAAATTCAGTCCACCATTCTCACAAATGTTCATTAAAACAGTTTTCCTAATGTAATGGGTACGGTTTCTCCAAAGAAAGTTGAAAAGCATCTGGTCTATCTCCTTGCTTATTTTACTGTCAAGATATAAAGATAGAGCACCATATGTTAGTCTAGAGACACTTTCGGCCTTGGTTATTAGGACTACCTTTTAAAGATACGTCCCTCTGTAGCCATTGATTTAGCTTCTTCTGGGTATTTTTAATAAGAGGGTTAAAATTTAGTAAGCCTCTAGACTTCTGATCCTTTGTAATGGTTATGCCTAAATATGTAAGTTCTTCTTTTACTGGAATACCATAATATGAAGGTGTCACGCAATCTTTGACAGCTATGAGTTCACATGTATTAATGTTAAGATATAGACCAGATGCTCTGGAAAAGGATTGTAATCACATTGATCGATATGGGAATTTGGTTAGCGTCTTTCAGAAAAAGTGAATTATCATCAGCCAGCTGGCTTATAATAATTTATTTACCAGCTATGGAAATACCTTGTACAGGACTATTATTTAAAGAATTTGCAAGAAGTTGGGTGATTAAGGGAAGAGAAACTGATGCCTACTGTGTCAAATGCTTTATAAAAATCTAAAAATAATATGAAGCTATCCTCAGTTATTAGTTATAAGAGAGCGAGAGTTGCAAAAACAGGTACGGAGAGATAGGACAACCTTGCCTAATTCCTCTCTTTAACTCAAATCTAGGTGAAGTGCCATATTTCAATTTGATAGAGCTGTGACCATTTGCATAGAGAGTCTTAATAGCCTTACAGAAAAAAGTCCCCAAAGCCAAGTCTCTCAAGGGAGTGGAAGAGAAACTGATGCTCTACTGTGTCAAATGCTTTATAAAAATCTAAAAATAATATGAAGCTATCCTCAGTTATTAGGTCTGAGTAGTCAAGTATGTCTAATACTAGTCTGACATTGTTATAAATATGTCTGTTCCTCATGAAGCCAGACTGTGTTTCATCAATGATTGCATCCAGGACTTCTTTAATTATTTTTGCAAGTAGTAAAGCTAATATCTTATAGTCATTATTAAGAAGACAAATTGGACACCGGTTATCGATGAGCACTTATTTTTTGTGCGTAGGAATCAGTGTTATTAACCCCTGACTCATTATAGGAGGGAGAACATTGTTTTTAATACTCTCTACAAATACTTCAAATAGGAAGGGAGCTACTTGTTCAGAAAATCATTTGAAAAATTCTGATGTAATTCCATCAACACCTGGTGATTTATTGTTCTTTAGATGTTTGATAGACTCTATAATCTCTTCAACTTTGATGGGTTCATCACACTGTTTAGATTCTATATCACTGATAGAGTGAACATTATTCAGTGAGTTAAAAAACATATCTGTGGATTCCTGACAGTACGTAGAGCTATACCATTTTCTGTACAAATTGTTACAGTATTTAGCGATTAATTTTTGGTCATCTGTAATAACACCATCAATGTTTAACTTATGGATAGTGTTATTTTTAGAGTGAAATTTCTAAAGAAGTCTAAAGAAATAGGATGAATTCTGTTCTCCCTCCTCAATCCATTTTTTCCTAGATCTAATAAAGGCTCCTTCTGCTTTTACTTTATAAATATTATCCAGTTTATTTTGTAACTCAATTAGTTCCATCTTCTCCTCGGTTGGGGACCTCTGAGAAAGGGAAGTTATCTTAATGATCACCTTTTCCTTCTCAGCTCTTCTGGTCTTAGCAAGATTACTGCCATATTTTCTAAGGTATTTGGACACCTCAAATTTAAAGAGCTCCCAGTTCTTGCAATAAGATTTTTCTTCACAAGTACTTTCCCAAAAGTGTGAAAGCAGATCTTTAACCTCAAATTTAACTATATCATTATTTAATAATGAGCTATTTAGCTTCCAGTAAGATGCTCTACCAAGGTTAGTATCATGGATAAATCTTTTGATATCAATGTAAATAGCTCTATGGTCTGTGAAGGGAGTAGTACAAATATTTGTAGTAATACACTCACTATCATGTGATGTACAACTGACCAGGTCCCCCCTTTTCTCTTCACATGTCAAACTCTGGTGGCCGCGAAGGGTCAAAATTAATCAACAAGGCTGCATTTTCGGCATGTCAGAAATATTTATGAAGGTAGTTTGCTAAAATATATATAAACGACATTGTTTTAATCATTGGCAAATTGGCTTAGTCTCGTAATGAGGAGATAATAAAACGGAGCTAGATTCATAAACATATTTTGGGGAATTCTGAAATGTATTGCAATAAATGACCAAACTATAAAACTAGCCAGCCAGTTAACATTATAGCTAACTGTAGCTAGCTACCCGACATGAGTGCTAGCTAACTATGTTAGCTTACTAGGTACATTAATAGCTTTAGGTTGGTTGTTTTTAAGCTCAACTTAAAGATTTCCACCAAGGACTTTGCCTCTCTGATCATCACTCTTCCTCGCTTGGGCAAGGTACATTTAAGACACACGATGTAAAACCTCATTCAAGGGCTGAGGGTTAAGAGCCGATGGCTGTCTACTTTGAGTTTGAAATGCAGCCAAGGTGTGGTGTGCTGTGGTCAATGTCTCCACCTAGTGTTGAAATACAGGAGTGATACCAATAATGGAAAAAAAATGGAAAACTGGATACACAACCACTACGACTGTATATAATAACCAGTTTATAATAGCAATAAGGCACCTCAGGGGTTTGTGGTATATGACCAATATACCACGGCTAAGGGCTGTATCCAGGCACTCCGCGTTGCGTCGTGCAGATGTACGTAAACAGTTGTTCTTATACTGTGATAAACATAGTTCCAACCTGTCTGTTGGCCTATCACAGTAGAGGCTGAGCGTGGTTTAGACTTTGCTCAGCCTATCACAGGCGCTCAGACTAGTCCTAGCTTCTTGGCGCTTCTTGGAGTTTACCCTCTGTCGATGTATAGATTCTCACTGTTCTGGTATCACACCCTAGTTACTGCAACTACTCAGTTTCCGTTATCTGTTATTGTGTTATTCAGTATTTTCTAATTCAATCAAACCTTGTGATGAGCCTCCCCTCCCTGTACCTGATAAACCACAACTTTGTAAGATACAGCAAGTCACACCATGTGCTCAATATTGTCACATACAAACACAAGGAAAAATCAACAAATAAAAATAGAAATATGCTTTTGTCTCCCCCTTTTGACACCCACAAGGGTGTCACTTGTCAAAAATAGGATAACACTTTATTGTTTATTGACATGTTAGATATAGGATAAAACTTTGGTCATGGAAAACAGGGTAAAGCAAAGCCAAGCATTATTATAAACCGTCTGGTCCTCTCAGCTATTCCTATCCTGTACCAGGTGGGCTCCATGCCACCCAGGGACTCCAAACCCTCACAACAGGGAGAACAGGGAGAACAAACATACTGGAAAGAAAACTTATCATAAAACAAAAATGTAAAAGAAGGAACTGTGGTGGTATAATATTTATTCTACTACCTCACCCACAGTATACCATGGGTCATCTTCAGTCAGTCCCATCCTCCCCTGAAAGCTTGATTCAGTATCAGCATCTCCAACTGGAGCATCAAGCAAAGGCATCATGCCTGAAGCCTTCACCACATCTGTAACAGACTTCTTAAAACACGGTATGATGCAAGCAGCACAACACATCAATGATAAAAATACAAGAATTAGGATCAGAAATCCAGTAACCATCAGTGATGCATACTCGCCAATCCACACCCCCATCCAAGACATCCAGCCAGACTCCTCCACCCCAGCCACGCCCTTAATTTCCCGCCGCAAGCTCGTCCAACCCAACCAATGCTTTTGATATACTCCCATCAGGACTGGTATTATTAGGTATAAATGTACAACATTGTTCACCAAACATTTTGCAAACCACTCCCTGACTGGCCAGGATCATATCTAAAGTCAATCTATTCTCCCTGGCGGTCCTGGTAGTAGCCTCCAATTGCTCGGCCATACCAGTGAGAGCTGTGTGGGTGTAATTAACGAATCTCTGTTGATTATAGTAGATATAATTAATCCAAGAAGTCTGTTTAGCATCTATAATAGCAGGCCCAAGAATTGGTAGTAGATGCCATAAACCATCATTCCTGTTTAGGTTCTGGAATTCCTAAGGAACACCTACTGGCACACCTAGTAGGTTGAAATGTATATTATCTGTTTCCTCAGAACAAGGTGTATCACGCTTATTATATCTGGAGTATGGGTGAACATTTTTAGGTGCTTTTTCTAGTAGATCCCAGGAGCTGATTAGCTGTAACTTCAATAATGGTTAGTGGTATTATCAGACTGGCTAAAGCACACGTACCCTGCCAGTTACCTCTAAGGACAGGTGTTAAATGCCTGTTTTGGGCCACACATCCACCATACATCAGCAACACCCTTAGTTTGATTCAAGCTTTTCACTGACCGGGTGGCATTAGTACAATCTGCTGCAGGCAGCCGTCCATAGTCAAAACCCCTACCTGTACCAGTGATGCAACTGTAGTTACCTCCGTACGCTTTAACATCCCATGGAGCCTTTTGAGGAAGGACTTCCGGGAACACTAGAGACAGAGTCTTACAAAGGGTGGAGTTGGGTTTAACATGGTAAAAACTTTCCAGTATAAACCTCCATCCTTGCTTTGTAATGTCTTGGCAGTATATTGCATGTCTGCCAACCACATTTTCCCTACCGTCATATCCAATTTCAGTACCCAATTGGTCGCTATCTGTGATATCCTTAACATTAATTACCTGGATAGGATTTGGTAGCTTAGTTGGCGGAGGCAGGGTTGGGCCTGGAGTGGTGGAGGAGTGATTCTGGGTCTGGCTCTGGTTCGTCTGGGACCACTGTGGCTCAGGCAGCACCTTTACAGAGAACACACCCATCGTGTCAGCCCCATCCCTTTCCAGACCAAAGGTATAGGTTCCTGCATCAGAAAGCTTAATGGACCTCATGGTTAGTAGGATTTCATCACCTTTACAGAGTTCAACAGTGCTCCCAGGTTTTCCCCATATCATGGAAAACCTATCCACCTTTCTGGGATCCCCTATGCTATAAGGATACTCTCTTCTCCAATCCCAGAACTGTCCCAAATTGGTTATCATGTAATCCCCATACGGACATCCTCCCCCATTATACAGGTACACCATTATACAAGTACACTGGCACCCTCCTATACACAGGTGTTAAAACCAAAGACATATCTCAAGTTCTTCCCTGCTTATCCAGATTAAGTGATCCCACATGCTTGGTTAATATAAAATCCTCATCGTCTAAACTATGGGTCAGGTTACCCTGTAAAGCCCCACCCTTTCATGGAAAACACATCAGCAGCCAGAGGCCAGACACACTTTCACTTCTATGAACGCTACACAGTGATGAGAGGGCGGGGTCAGGGAAGCTTCGTTAAGAGAGTTAAACCCCGAGCCATATTGGTTTCGGTTCTTCTCTCTAACTCTGATGGTTCGGAAGTGTCAGGGTGTCCTACCCTCCAACAATGTGTGATATGTCCCCTGGTAGCTCTTTGAGCTATTCTCACAGCGAAGGCTGTCACCAGGAGTACTTGGTATGACCCCTTCCAACGGGGCTGCCTCCAGTCTATTCTCCTCAGGGACTGGATTGAGTGAATCACCTTGTCCTTTAATTCACCTGTAATGCATAAAATCTTGGACATACAGGTTTGGTTAATAAACAGTTTCTCATTTGTTCTATCTGATTATATCTTTAACTTCTATGCCTATTTGTTAGCTAGAATATATATATTTTTTATTAGTTTATTATCCAATAGGCCCCATCCTATCCTAGACCACAACAACTTACCCATCCCCCTTTTGATACCTGGCTCTGCCCAGGTAACAACCTTACCTACTCTAAATAATGACTTAGTAAATTAGTAAATTATCCTTATGTTCTGACATTATCATGTAGGAGCGCCCCTTTCATTCTCCACATGTCCAATTCTCCATTTTGTCTCCACTCAGTAACTGTTATCTACCCATTCTGTTATCTTTGCTTGTGTCCTGGCGCCTATTATTTTCCCCCTATCTGTCTGTAACAACTGTGTGTTGTATCCAAATTTTAACTAAATGTCTCACTGTTTGGCTTTATCTAAACTCATGGATTTTTAGAAAAACATGTATATGGTAGCAATTTCTAAAGTCCTTATATAGGTTAATTAAACTCCATTATAATGAATTTACTTTAAAAAAAACAGTATTACCTATGACCACAAATTCATTATTCAAATGGCACCCCCTTGTGGCTGATCAGACCACCTGGGAAAGCCATGAAAACAGGTCAAAACAGGTCAAAGGTTACATACCATATTAGACATATTAAATAACCCTTTATCTTAAAAAAAGAAGGGAAAAAAATAAATCACTTGTCTAATTAAAACTCAGAAAAATAAAACTCCTAATATTCCATATGTGAGTGTACCCCTTTAAGATATCTTGTCTCTGGGAACATGGAAATCCCCTTAAACCCAAAACGTTTACTACAAATAAAACCTAATAATTATAATAATACCCTCAAATCATTTGTTTTAAATTTACTCGATGTTTCATTTGTTCTTTCTCAAAATTGTCTCCCCAAAATGCTTTATACCCTGCCATTAAACTTGGGGCGGCAGGGTAGCCTAGTGGTTAGAGCGTTGGACTAGTAACTGGAAGGTTGCAAGTTCTTCAAACCCCCGAGCTGACAAGGTACAAAACTGTCGTTCTGCCCCTGAACAGGCAGTTAACCTACTGTTCCTAGGCCGTCATTGAAAATAAGAATTTGTTCTTAACTGACTTGCCTAGTAAAATAAAGGTAAAATAAAATTTAAAAAAATAAAACACACATTAACATAAAATAAACTCAGCCTGCAATCCACTTTATAATAATAATAATATATACTATATAATATATACTTTGCGGGTCTTTCATTGTTCCCCATGATGCAAAACCTATAAATATTTGAATTACAATGAATTTTAGTCTATGTTTTTCGTTATGTCACCAGTATTTATCCAGGCTGCCCTCTTCTGTCCACTCTGTATAATTTCTCCTTTCTTCTTCCAATCCTTTCCATCTTTACCTCCATTAATTTCTAGTGTGGATTTCAATGTTTTCAACACCTTCTCAGCCTCCTGACTAGTCATTGTCATTGTTAAATATTTCAATTACTTGTTTTAATTTGAATACAATAGAAATTATCAGGTTCAATTGTGTGCTGCCTTAGAATGTGTCCCAATCTAGCCACTGTCTAGTAAACACCGTGCACTTCTCCTTTACCATTTCAAAACATAACCTAGGTCTCACACCTGTTATTTACCCGAAGGTCATACAAACTTGGTATTAGTACATCGACTTAGTACCTAATGTACTACAATCACACGGTTCGACTCTCTCAAACCTTCCAACATACACGGTTGAATCACTCAAACCTTACAAACATACGTCAGTTCAAATCACTCAAACCTTACAAACATACGTCAGTTCAAATCACTCAAACCTGCAAACATACATCAGTTCGAATCACTCAAACCTGCAAACATACATCAGTTCGAATCACTCAAACCTGCAAACATACATCAGTTCGAATCACTCAAACCTGCAAACATACATCAGTTCGAATCACTCAAACCTGCAATCATACGTGGACTTCAACGTTTTCAGTACCTTTTCTATTTCTAATGACATTTTAGTACATATCTATCCAGTTCTACTTAAACGCTACTATATATAACCAACGTAATACAATATGCAATGCGGGTCCCCTAAGATACCAGCCCCAACTGTAATATCTAATGTACTTTCAGTCACTCTGTAAAAGTATTCTGTATTAACTGAGTGTCCCCAAACACTCTTCTATAAATATCAATCACACTTATATTAGCCCCAACTAATATTGTAATGCACTTCACTCACACAGTGAACTTATCTTATTTCCAGTATAGTATACTGCCGTTCACATATCCAGGAACTTATCTTATTTCCAGTATAGTATACTGCCGTTCACATATCCAGGAACTTATCTTATTTCCAGTATAGTATACTGCCGTTCACATATCCAGGAACTTATCTTATTTCCAGTATAGTATACTGCCGTTCACATATCCAGGAACTTATCTTATTTACAGTATAGTATACTGCCGTTCCCGTGGTTAAACTGCCGTTCACCTCTCAATCGTACCAGTGGGTTCGCCCACCCTCACACAAACCAGTAGATTTACCGATCTACCTAGTACATTTAATTCGCATTTATAAGGTCATTTACCCTCATTCACACCTTGTAGGCCCCAACCTACGTCAAATATTCAGTACATTTCATTTACACATTGCAACATTCAAATTACACGTTGATCAACTTAAAATTGCATTCACCACCGTTTTGTCTATATTGTTATAATATTTTTATAACTAGATATAGGGAATTAAAATTTGGTAACTTACATCAGACAGGGTTTCTCACAAAAAAATAGATTTGGATAATGCCAATATGCAGAACTTCAGTTATCACAATAGGTATCTGCTTACATTTTTAGATGACCAGTCAGTATAAACTGGGTGGTTCGAGCCCTGAATGCTCATTGGCTGAAAGCTGTGGTATATGAGACCGTATACCACGAGTATGACAAAACATTTATTTTTACTTATCTAATTACGTGTGCAACCAGTTTATAATAGCAATAAGGCACCTCGGGAGTTTGTGGTATATGACCAATATACCACACCCCCTCGGGCCTTATTGCTTAAATAAACAACAGGGTTAAGCACAACTAGGGCTAACAACTATACACATTAAAAGCTTAGGAAAATAAATCTAACAAGTGGTTTGGACAACAGTTTGTGAGCTAGTAAGCTCCATGTGTAAACAAGAAGTGGAAATGGGGGGTTGTCACTGGACCAACTGTCACATTCTGACCTTTATTCCTTTGTTTTGTCTTTATTTAGTATGGTCAGGGCGTGAGTTGGGGTGGGCAGTCTATGTTAGTTTTTCTATATTTTCTATTTCTGTGTTTGACCTGATATGGTTCTCAATCAGGGGCAGCTGTCTATCGTTGTCCCTGATTGAGAACCATACTTAGGTAGCCTGTTTTCCTTTGTTTAGTGGATGGTTATTTTCAGTCTTTGTGTGTCTGCACCAGATAGAACTGTTTTGGTTGTCACTTTGTTGTTTTGTATTTTTGAAGTGTTCAGTTTCTTATTAAAAAGATGAACACAAACCACGCTGCGCTTTGGTCCTCTGCTTCTTCCCACGAAAGCTGTTACACCAACAAAGGGATTGGGCCCTTCACAAAAGCATACTATAGTCCTTCTCTAGACTAAGACCTCAGGGGACTAAAGTATCTAAGGGATGGATCCAGAATGTCTCTCTGGACCTTCGGTGTTTGTCGACATCACCACAGCGTTTGTTTACTGACTTGTTCAATTCCAAAATAAAAAAAACTTACAAAGTGAGTGTCTTCTCTCTTTGAAATGGAGGGCCACTGGGCTGTTGGGTTCAGCACGAAGAATGGCCCTTCGGTGCTCACACATTCTAGTGCGTAACTAGATGTAAAATATAGATCAGGCGTCCGCAGGAGGCTTACCTAGAGCTGAGTCTGAGCATAGAATATGCCAATGTTTTTTAATGATGCTTAGTAGGTCTGGACTTTTGGGTATAGGTAGTGACCATTTGGATAGGAGGTCTTGCTCTCTAGGGCTTGTGGGCTTGCTCAGTAGTTGGGCTCTAGGAATATCCAGGATCTCAGTGACTTTAGGTCACCCTTGTAGTCAAAATAATGTAATCAATGTAACGTTTCCAAATGACCAGGATTTCAAAAAAAGTGTTGGACATCTCATTTAGAATGTGAGCTTTTTCATCATTAGGTGTAGACATTAACCACAGCACACCACACCCTGACTATCAACTTGTTTGGTCTACGACACAGTCTCTCATTAGCACAACCAGTTGAAGTGATTGATTAAGTTTAATGCTAGCTAGCAACTTACCTTGGCTTCTTACTGCATTCGCGTAACAGGTGGGCTCTTCGTGAGGCAGGTGGTTAGAGCGTTGGACTAGTTAACCGTAAGGTTGCAAGGTTGAATCCCTGAGCTGTTGTTCTGCCCTTGAACTTTGTGTGAGACTCGAAACAGGTGCATCCTGTTTCCATTGATCATCCTTGATGTTTATACAACCTGATTGGAGTCTACATGTGGTAAATTCAATTCATTGGACATGATGGAAAAAGACCCATAACATCCACATTAAATTAAATATTTGTCTTGATCAAATAACATAGAAAAAATCATTTTTTGTGCAGTATTAATTTACCATGCTTACAAACCACTTAATTGAATTGTACATTACTGTATTGAACATAGGATGTTCATGTAGGTTTGTACCTGTAGACTTTCCATCACGATGAAGGAAAACAATGTTCAATACAGTATTTGAGTACATTGAGACATGAAAGGGTTTGTGATGATGTGATATGATGTGGCTCAGTTGGTAGAGCATGGTGCTTGCAATAGTAGGCTTTTGGGTTCAATTCTCACGGGGGACCAGTACAAAATGTATTACAATGTAATGCACTCACTACTGTAAATTGCTCTGGAATATAATTACAATTAATGAATAGACCATTTTCAGTTTTGACATAGAAACAACATGACTGATGATTTACACATACAACCACCCTAGAAAAGCTTGCCCCCTGGTACACTGATCATACCCGAGCCCTGAAGCGTGCTGCCAGAAAGCTAGAGTATAAATGGCATTCCTCCAAGCTTGAGGTATACCGGCTGGCATGGCAAGACAGCATCACAGAATACAAGCAAGCCCTAGCATCTGTGCATGCGTCCTACTTCTCTAAATTAATAGATAACAAAAAGAACCCTATATTTTTCTTCAGCACTGTAGCCAGCCTCACAGAGAAGCAGGCCCCAGCCTGCCTGAGCCAGCCTCACAGGGAAGCAGTCTCCAGCCTGCCCTGAGCCAGCCTCACAGAGAAGCAGGCCCCAGCCTGCCCTGAGCCAGCCTCACAGAGAAGCAGGCCCCAGCCTGCCCTGAGCCAGCCTCAGAGAAGCAGGCCCCAGCCTGCCCGAGCCAGCCTCACAGGGAAGCAGGCTCCAGCCTGCCCTGAGCCAGCCTCACAGGGAAGCAGGCCCCAGCCTGCCCTGAGCCAGCCTCACAGAGAAGCAGGCCCCAGCCTGCCCTGAGCCAGCCTCACAGAGAAGCAGGCCCCAGCCTGCCCTGAGCCAGCCTCACAGAGAAGCAGGCCCCAGCCTGCCCGAGCCAGCCTCACAGGGAAGCAGGCTCCAGTCTGCCCTGAGCCAGCCTCACAGGGAAGCAGGCCCCAGCCTGCCCTGAGCCAGCCTCAAAGAGAAGCAGGCCCCAGCCTGCCCTGAGCCAGCCTCACAGAGAAGCAGGCTCCAGCCTGCCCTGAGCCAGCCTCACAGGGAAGCAGGCCCCAGCCTGCCCTGAGCCAGCCTCAAAGAGAAGCAGGCCCCAGCCTGCCCTGAGCCAGCCTCACAGGGAAGCAGGCCCCAGCCTGCCCTGAGCCAGCCTCACAGAGAAGCAGGCCCCAGCCTGCCCGAGCCAGTCTCACAGGGAAGCAGGCTCCAGCCTGCCCTGAGCCAGCCTCACAGAGAAGCAGGCCCCAGCCTGCCCTGAGCCAGCCTCACAGAGAAGCAGGCTCCAGCCTGCCCTGAGCCAGCCTCACAGAGAAGCAGGCCCCAGCCTGCCCGAGCCAGCCTCACAGAGAAGCAGGACCTAGCCTGCCCTGAGCCAGCCTCACAGAAAAGTAGGCCCTATCCTGCCCTGAGACAGCCTCACAGGGAAGCAGGCCCCAGCCTGCCCTGAGCCAGCAACACAGAGAAGCAGGCCCCAGCCTGCCCTGAGCCAGCCTCACAGGGAAGCAGGCCCCAGCCTGCCCTGAGCATTTTTCTAGCCTCACATGTAATGATTTTATTTAAAAAATCTATTGAGAAAATTACTACAATTAGAGATAAAATCTCCAAGAATCCATCTGCTATGCCACAAACCCTACGGGATTATGAGGAGACCACAGCTATTCTGGATTGTTTAACACCCCTGATTTATGATGACATGGTTGAATTTATGATGCACTCCAATCAATCAATCAAATTATTATTATTTATAAAGCCTTACGTCAGCTGTTGTCACAAAGTGCTGTACAGAAACCCAGCCTAAAACCCCAAACAGCAAGCAATGCAGGTGTAGAAGCACGGTGGCTAGGAAAAACTCCCTAGAAAGTCCAGAACCTAGGAAGAAACCTAGAGAGGAACCAGGCTATGAGGGGTGGCCAGTCCTCTTCTGGCTGTGCCAGGTGGAGATTATAACAGAACATGGCCAAGATGTTCAAATGTTCATAAATGACCAGCATGGTCAAATAATAATAATCACAGTGGTTGTCGAGGGTGCAACAGGTCAGCACCTCAGGAGTAAATTTCAGTTTTCTTAGCCGATCATTCAGAGTATCTCTACCGCTCCTGCTGTCTCTAGAGAGTTGAAAACAGCAGGTCTGGGACAGGTAGCACGTCCGGTGAACAGGTCAGGGTTCCATAGCCACAGGCAGAACAGTTGAAACTGGAGCAGCAGCACGACCAGGTGGACTGGGGTCAGCAAGGAGTCATCAGACCAGGTAGTCCTAAGGCATGGTCCTAGGGCTCAGGTCCTCCGAGAGAGAGAAAGAAAGAAAGAGAAAAAGAAAGAGGGAAAGGACACCGGATAAGACAGGAGAAATACTCCAGATATATCAGACTGACCCTAGGCCCCCAACACAAACTATTGCAGCATAAATACTGGAGGCTGAGACAGGAGAGGTCGGGAGACACTGTGGCCCCGTCCGATGATACACCCAGACAGGGCCAAACAGGCAGAAAATAACCCAACCCACTTTGCCAATGCACAGCCCCCACACCACTACAGGGATTTCTTCAACCACCAACTTACAAGGCTGAGAATAGCCCAGTAAGATCTCCGCCACGGCACAAACCCAAGGGGGGGAGCCAACCCGGACAGGAAGATCATGTCAGTGACTCAACCCACTCAAGTGACACAACCCTCCTAGGGACAGCATGGAAGAGCACCAGTAAGCCAGTGACTCAGCCCCTGTAATAGGGTTATAGACAGAGAATCCCAGTGGAGAGGGGAACCGGCCAGACAGACAGCAAGGGCGGTTCGTTGCTCCAGTGCTTTTCCGTTCACCTTCACACTCCTGGGCCAAATTACACTTAATCATACATTTACATTTAAGTCATTTAGCAGACGCTCTTATCCAGAGCGACTTACAAATTGGTGCATTCACCTTATGACATCCAGTGGAACAGCCACTTTACAATAGTGCATCTAAATCTTTTAGGGAGGGGGGGGTGAGAAGGATTACTTATCCTATCCTAGGTGTTCCTTAAAGAGGTGGGGTTTCAGGTGTCTCCGGAAGGTGGTGATTGACTCCGCTGTCCTGGCGTCGTGAGGGGGTTTGTTCCACCATTGGGGGGCCAGAGCAGCGAACAGTTTTGACTGGGCTGAGCGGGAACTGTACTTCCTCAGTGGTAGGGAGGCGAGCAGGCCAGAGGTGGATGAACGCAGTGCCCTTGTTTGGGTGTAGGGCCTGATCAGAGCCTGGAGGTACTGAGGTGCCGTTCCCCTCACAGCTCCGTAGGCAAGCACCATGGTCTTGTAGCGGATGCGAGCTTCAACTGGAAGCCAGTGGAGAGAGCGGAGGAGCGGGGTGACGTGAGAGAACTTGGGAAGGTTGAACACCAGACGGGCTGCGGCGTTCTGGATGAGTTGTAGGGGTTTAATGGCACAGGCAGGGAGCCCAGCCAACAGCGAGTTGCAGTAATCCAGACGGGAGATGACAAGTGCCTGGATTAGGACCTGCGCCGCTTCCTGTGTGAGGCAGGGTCGTACTCTGCGGATGTTGTAGAGCATGAACCTACAGGAACGGGCCACCGCCTTGATGTTAGTTGAGAACGACAGGGTGTTGTCCAGGATCACGCCAAGGTTCTTAGCGCTCTGGGAGGAGGACACAATGGAGTTGTCAACCGTGATGGCGAGATCATGGAACGGGCAGTCCTTCCCGGGAGGAAGAGCAGCTCCGTCTTGCCGAGGTTCAGCTTGAGGTGGTGATCCGTCATCCACACTGATATGTCTGCCAGACATGCAGAGATGCGATTCGCCACCTGGTCATCAGAAGGGGGAAAGGAGAAGATTCATTGTGTGTCGTCTGCATAGCAATGATAGGAGAGACCATGTGAGGTTATGACAGAGCCAAGTGACTTGGTGTGTAGCGAGAATAGGAGAGGGCCTAGAACAGAGCCCTGGGGGACACCAGTGGTGAGAGCGCGTGGTGAGGAGACAGATTCTCGCCACGCCACCTGGTAGGAGCGACCTGTCAGGTAGGACGCAATCCAAGCGTGGGCCGCGCCGGAGATGCCCAACTCGGAGAGGGTGGAGAGGAGGATCTGATGGTTCACAGTATCGAAGGCAGCCGATAGGTCTAGAAGGATGAATCATAGGACCTGTTCCACTTACTGGTGCTTTCCCATGACGTCCCTAGGAGGAGTGCGTCACTTGAGTGGGTTGAGTCACTGATGTGATCTTCCTGTCCGGGTTGGATCATGGAACCTGTTCACCGGACGTGCTATTTGAACATCTTGGTCATGTTATGTTATAATCTCCACCTGGCACAGCCAGAAGAGGACTGGTCACCCCTCATAGCCTGGTTCCTCTCTAGGTTTCTTCCTAGGTTCTGGCCTTTCTAGGGAGTTTTTCAGAGTCACCAAGCTTCTACACCTGCATTGCTTGCTGTTTCTTGTTTTAGACTGGGTTTCTGTACAATACTTTGTGACAACAACTGATGTAAGAAGGGCTTCATAAGTACATTTGATTGATTGATTGACAGCCAAAGAACCATTTTTCTAATGGTGTAGTGTGACTGTTAAAATCATTCTGTGTGTTTGAGAGATATTGAATTCCTTTTTATTACAAAACACAAGATATTTAGGATGCAGAGCCAGTACAATAAGACAGGTTTTACAATGATCAAATCCAACATTAAATCTTTACTTCAGAGTAGGGGAGATGATAAACTGGAAATTGTCCCAAACCAAATATAGGTAATGTGTGTGAATGTAACTGCTTTTGTGTCAGTGAGTGTGTGTATACATTATATTTTGTCTTTATGAATACATGTCTTTGTTTGTTTGTATTTTATGCTGTTTGTATGAGAGTGCAGTATTCTCTAGCTCTTCCTCAAGGCAGAGGAGGCAGTAGGTGGAATTCTGGGGAGGCGAAGCACTGTGATGTTCAAGTAATCCATTTCCCCGTTCTCCTCCTCCTCCTCACTGTTACTCCTCTGTGGTGGGGGAGTATGGGCCTGGCTTTTCTGGAGGATGGAGGGGGGTTTTTGTGGAAGCCCCCCTGGATGAACTGCCACATGAACAGGGTCCTGCACGGGTCTTCTACACCTCTGTGAATATGGGAACGTTCCATTAAACACTTTGGAGAGAAACGGGGTTATATAGCAGCTTGACGTCACAACATGAATATCAATCGCAGCCACCAAGCTACACTGCAGTTCCGATTATAGCCACCTAAGGGCATTAGAGAATTTCATCTCTAGCCCTCTCTCAGAACCATTGAAATAACTATGAAGTGAGAGAGGTGTTATGGGTAGATGTGTGAGTCTCACCTGACAGAGCAACAGTGCTGTTATGGTCCCTCCCAGCATCAGCACTCCCAGAATCCCACTCGCAATGGACACAATCATTATGAGAGGAGATTCACTGAAGGCTGACAAAACGGGAGGGAACTAGTTAGAAATTTCTTATCTTTTCTACATCCTTGTTCAGATTATTACAATAGCTGACGTATAGGTTAGTGTGACAGTTCAGAAAGGAAGCACGCGCGTGGTTGTTGTGGGTGTCATCTTGGTGACTAGGTACTTCTATGGCAGAACAACTTGGCGTAGAAGAGAAATGTGTGAGGTACATGTTAGCATGGTTTGGAGTTGGTGAAGGTGGGCAGTACCTGTTTGTGGGTCCTCAGTCAGATACAAAAAAAGGTGACATTTCAAAGACCCAAGTGGGAAGGTTGTGAGAGAACAGCAGTACGGCCCAGCGTCCTTCCTCTGTGTCCCTAGTAACGTGAATCCACGCATCGTCACCGCAGAGACACGGTCGATATAGTCCTGCTCCACGACAACTGGGTTGTTTGTGTTCGAAACCAGAATCCTACGGCCATCACACCCTCCAATCCTCCACTCAACCTGGGACACATTCCCGTCTCCAGACAGCTCACAGGATAGAGTCACAGGATGACCAATCTTTGCTGTGATGTTACCAGAAGTTCTCACCCTGCTGTCTGCAAAACAACCTGGAGGGGATGGGGGTCTTATTTTGGGATGATCTTACATCATCATGAAAACATTGGCACACGTTTCTTAACTTTGTTCTCTATAATTATGTAAAATGAGAGATACATTTGCATTTGGAAAGTATTGAACCCCTTCCCTTTTTCACATTTTGTTACGTTACATTCTTAAACGGATCAAATAAAAAAACATGAATCGACACACAATACCCCATAATGACAAAGTGAAAACATGTATTTAGACATTTTCCAATTGTATTAAATATAAAAACAGATACTTTATGTTTCTTCAACTTTATGTGTCTTCAACTTGACTGGAGGTAAATTGACCTATGGTAAATTAAATTGATGGACATGATTTGGAAAGGCACACACCTTCTATATAAGTTGACAGTGCATGTCAGAAAAAAGACCAAGCCACGAGGTCGAAGAAATTGTCCGTAGAGCTCCAAGACAGAATTGTGTCAAGGCACAGATCTGGGGAAGGGTTGTTATGCAGGTGAGTGAGGACCCAAAAGCGGTTTAACAGAAACAGAGTCTTTTAATGTTCAAACACAGGAAAACATAAATCCTCTTCAGATGTATAGGTTGACTAGTCCCCTTCTAGTAGCAGAGGAGAATAGCAGGGCTAGCGGCAACAGACTGCAGGTCCCTCCGGGTAGGCGCGGGCCGTAGAGGACAGAGGCACCTGATCAAACGCAGCATCTAATGAAGAGGCAGATTACGACAGGACAGAACAAGGGCGAAGCAAACGAGAATCCGACAAAGACAGAAGCATAAAACAGAGAGAGAAATAGAGACCTAATCAGAGGGAAAAGAGGGAACAGGTGTGAGAGAGTAAACGAGGTGGTTAGAGGAGAATGAGGGACAGCTGGGAGAAGGAAAGGGACCATAGAGAGAGAGAGAGATAGAGGGAGAGAAGGTAACCTAATACGACCAGCAGGGGGAAACGAAGAGAAGAGAAAGAACAAGAACAAGACATAACATGACAATACATGACAGTACCCCCCCACTCACCGAGCGCCTCCTGGCGCACTCGAGGAGGAAACCTGGCGGCAACGGAGGAAATCATCGATCAGCGAACGGTCCAGCACGTCCCGAGATGGAACCCAACTCCTTTCCTCAGGACCGTACCCCTCCCAATCCACTAGGTACTGGTGACCACGGCCCCGAGGACGCATGTCCAAAATATTCCGGACCCTGTAGATAGGTGCGCCCTCGACAAGGATGGGGGAGACGAACGGGGGCGCGAAGAAAGGGCTTGACACAGGAGACATGGAAGACCGGGTGGACGAAGATGTCGCGGAAGAAGAAGTCGCACTGCGACAGGATTAATGACCTGAGAAATACGGAACGGACCAATGAACCGCGGGGTCAACTTGCGAGAAGCTGTCATAAGGGGAAGGTTACGAGTGGAGAGCCATACTCTCTGACCGCGACAATATCTAGGACTCTTAGTCCTACGCTTATTAGCGGCTCTCACAGTCTGCGCCCTATAACGGCAAAGTGCAGACCTGACCCTCCTCCAGGTGCGCTCACAACGTTGGACAAAAGCCTGAGCGGAGGGAACGCTGGACTCGGCGAGCTGGGACGAGAACAGAGGAGGCTGGTACCCGAGGCTACTCTGAAAAGGAGATAGCCCGGTCGCAGACGAAGGAAGCGAGTTGTGAGCGTATTCTGCCCAGAGGAGCTGTTCTGCCCAAGACGCAGGGTTACGGAAGGAAAGACTGCGTAAGATGCGACCAATAGTCTGATTGGCCCGTTCTGCTTGACCGTTAGACTGGGGGTGAAAACCGGAAGAGAGACTGACGGAAGCCCCAATCAAACGGCAAAACTCCCTCCAAAACTGAGACGTGAATTGCGGACCCCTGTCCGAAACGGCGTCAGACGGAAGGCCATGAATTCTGAAAACATTCTCAATGATGATTTGTGCCGTCTCTTTAGCAGAAGGAAGCTTAGCGAGGGGAATAAAATGAGCCGCCTTAGAGAACCTATCGACAACCGTTAGAATAACAGTCTTCCCCGCTGACGAAGGCAGACCGGTAATAAAGTCTAAGGCGATGTGAGACCACGGTCGAGAGGGAATGGAAAGCGGTCTGAGACGGCTGGCAGGAGGAGAGTTACCGGACTTAGTCTGCGCGCAGTCCGAACAAGCAGCCACGAAACGACGCGTGTCACGCTCCTGAGTGGGCCACCAAAAACGCTGGCGAATAGAAGCAAGCGTACCCCGAACGCCGGAGTGGCCGGCTAACTTGGCAGAGTGAGCCCACTGAAGAACGGCCAGACGAGTAGGAACGGGAACGAAAAGAAGGTTCCTAGGACAAGCGCGCGGCGGCGGAGTGTGAGTGAGTGCTTGCTTTACCTGCCTCTCAATTCCCCAGACAGTCAACCCGACAACATGCCCCTCAGGGAGAATCCCCTCGGGGTCGGTAGAGGCTACTGAAGAACTGAAGAGACGGGATAAAGCATCAGGCTTGGTGTGCTTAGAGCCCGGACGATAAGAAATAACAAACTCGAAACGAGCGAAAAACAGCGCCCAACGGGCCTGACGCGCATTAAGTCGTTTGGCCGAACGGATGTACTCAAGGTTCCTATGGTCAGTCCAAATGACAAAAGGAACGGTCGCCCCCTCCAACCACTGTCGCCATTTGCTTAAGGCTAAGCGGATGGCGAGCAGTTTGCGGTTTCCCACATCATAGTTACGTTCCGACGGCGACAGGCGATGAGAAAAATACGCGCAAGGGTGGACCTTGTTGTCAGAATGGGAGCGCTGGGAAAGAATGGCTCCCACGCCCACCTCTGACGCGTCAACCTCGACAATGAACTGTCTAGTGACGTCAGGTGTAACAAGGATAGGTGCGGATGTAAAACGCTCTTTGAGGAGATCAAAAGCTCCCTGGGCGGAAATGGACCACTTAAAGCACGACTTGACAGAAGTAAGGGCTGTGAGAGGAGCTGCCACCTGACCGAAATTACGGATGAAACGACGATAGAAATTCGCGAAGCCGAGAAAGCACTGGAGCTCGACACGTGACTTAGGGACGGGCCAATCGCTGACAGCTTGGACCTTAGCGGGATCCATCTTAATGCCTTCAGCGGAAATAACAGAACCGAGAAATGTGACGGAGGAGACATGAAAAGCGCACTTCTCAGCCTTCACATAAAGACAATTCTCTAAAAGGCGCTGGAGGACACGTCGAACGTGCTGAACATGAATCTGGAGTGACGGTGAAAAAATCAGGATATCGTCAAGGTAAACGAAAACAAAGATGTTCAGCATGTCTCTCAGTACATCATTCACTAATGCCTGAAAGACAGCTGGAGCGTTAGCGAGGCCGAACGGCAGAACCCGGTATTCAAAGTGCCCTAACGGAGTGTTAAACGCCGTTTTCCACTCGTCCCCCTCCCTGATGCGCACGAGATGGTAAGCGTTACGAAGGTCCAACTTAGTGAAAAACCTGGCTCCCTGCAGGATCTCGAAGGCTGAAGACATAAGGGGAAGCGGATAACGATTCTTAACCGTTATGTCATTCAGCCCTCGATAATCCACGCAGGGGCGCAGGGTCCCGTCCTTTTTCTTAACAAAGAAAAACCCCGCTCCGGCGGGAGAGGAGGA